>NW_019392863.1:435831-978989 GCF_000648675.2 Cimex lectularius | reverse complement strand
GGTACAAATAACATCATCTCTATCGATATATAAATATATATATATCGATATGTAAATATATAATTAGATATATAAAGAAAAACTGAGAGATAGATAGAGAGAGAGAGAGAGTGAGAGTGGTAAAGAGACTAACGTTATGTGAGCCAGAGGTTAGTTTTTCTTTGATCAAGTTTTCAAAATTTACTCATTTTCTCCCATATTTCTATTTTCATTTGATTGTTATTATTTGATTACAGTTTATTACAACGTAAACCAAAATAATAAAATAATGTTTTATGTTAAATGTTAATGTTTTGATGTCACATTAACACATCGTACACGTACATTTAACTTTTTTACAATTTCATACAGTTCTCATGTCTTATAATTTCTTACAGTGCATTCGTAACAGTTTTCTGTAATTGTTTCTCCTTTGTCAGATTAACACGCACCAAAAATTGTTTAATAGGGAAATAAAACGCTTAATGGGGTTTCGTAAGGCAATATCCCAGATCCCTTAGGAATTAATTAGACGTCTTCCTTTTCCCTTAAGCCATTGATTTCAAGACTGAGCGGCCATTCTGGGACAATTTGTCAAAAGGGGGTGAAAGAATGTTTCCGACTGAGAGGAAATTTTAACTTATTTTTGTATAAGACCCCCCCCCCTCGGAGAGAGGGGCATGTTAATTAGCCGGCTTCAGAGTCAAAACATCTTTCGAATTACCACGACGACGAAATACTCACAGAAGAGCATTTGCTTTTCAACGTTTACACTTTTAAACTAAGACATTTTCAATTAGATTAGATTTAATGGGAGCCAATTCTCGGTGGTGAAAAATCACCCGTTGGCCTTTATTTTATCTAAGAATTTTAATCTGGAAATAGGTTAAAATAAAATCCTAATCTTTACAAAAATTGTGAAGTAGCTCAAGGCCATATTTGAACCTTTTATAAGCAGGTTGATTCATCTTAGACCGATCAGGAACATTTTCAGAGTCAAACCTTTCAAGTTTGAAAGTCAAGCTGTGCCAACTTGCAACAGTAATTTATAGGGAAGCTCAACCCCCATTAATCGTCGGTGCGTCACCCAGCGTTTCGTTCGGAGCTTCGGTACAGTCGTTCAGGCAAGTCGACAAATCATTCAACACCCATTTAACATGCCGTTTGAAAGAAAAGTCCGGCGATATCGGCCGGTATGTCCTCGACAGCCGAGGAGTTGTGGGACATCCGCATTAAACTACACCTCGTCGAAGTTTGCGCTTGTGTGGAAAAGAGGGGTTCAGATACCGACTCGATCCACAGATACGATAAACCCCTGATGGATTTAGCGATAACGCCGAAACTAGCCCGAAGCTGTCCAACGGACTGGGCAGAGCTGAAATGATGGATGATCGAGTTGTCACAAGTTCTAAAACTCTTATTGTGACTTCACTTAAAAAAACCCGACGAAAAAGTAAGGATAACTTTACACAGTGGGAGATGGTTATGACATGAAAAACAGATCAATTAATTCCACCTTAATTCAAGTCAAAAAGTGGGTTTGGTAGAGTCGTTTATAGTATGATAATGGACAATTTTGTGGTTCCATTTATTTATAATTTTTTGTCACTTTCTCTTTCTCGTTTCCCACATGAGCTATTTTGCCTATGTCAAGAGCTCCTCTCAGGACGTTTACTGAGTCAATGTTTGTTAATAAATCATAACATTACATAATATTATACAGATGATAAACATATTTTTAAATAATCTCTTAGATCCTCTCTCCTCTCTCTCTCTCACTCTCTCTCTCTCTCTCTCTCTCTCTCTCTCTCTCTCTTTCTTCTCTTCTTTATAACCCTACCTTTATCACTTTTTTCTCTTACTCACTCCCTCATTCTCTTCCTTCTACCTATCGCGCTTTAGCCATTGCATACCCAACTTATAAAATCGGCTTCCGGGGCTTGAGTTGATTTTAAAAAGGCCAAGGACGGGATTGAAAAAAAATATTGAAAGCAACCGTTTCCCATCATCCTTGTCTTCCTATAATGGCTCGTTTGCCTGTGCCTTATAAATTAAAAAACAGCCAGTTTTGCAAGCATACGAGACTAGGCGGACTCCGCACACCCCAACATACCTCCCTAACATACTTTTATCAGATTTTTGAAGTTTTACTTTTACCATTAGTTTATAAACTGTTTGATTATGAACATTTAAGATTTTTGTTTTGGTAGTTGGTGAAATTTAGCACTTATTGTTAAATTGAAAAGGAAAAAGTTTTGTTGTTGCTCATGAAAAATTAAAGCACACTGTTTTTGGAATAAGGTGCGCTCTTCAGTTGACACGGAACGCGAAAAAAGCTTACAAAGTTCAGCCGACATACCATGACTCGCCGAAACCTTTATAACATTCTTTCAGTACATTGCATAACTTTCGGTTTTACTATCAAAAGTAAAAGGTTAAATTTAACGTAGACTTTATTGTTAAGTCCTATGAGTGATGATTCGAAAGTTAATTAAGTTAATTTCATTTTTGCAACAATTTATTATCAAGTGTGAAACTACTTGAAGTTTAATTGACCCTTTTAGCCAATTGCTTAAATGCCAAGTTACCCTCGTTTTAAAATTGAAAAGAAAAGGTTTTTACTGGATTTTTACGATTTACTGTTAACAAATTTCATTGTTCAGGAGTGTGCAGGTCATAGTGGGTATGATAAAGCTCATCAATTTCGTCAAGTAGTGAGCTATGTCACAAGGCGCTTTTTTGGATGAAACTATTTACCAAAGATATATCTTGAAAACTTATGTGTAGCAGATTTTCTGAAAAAAGTATGGCAGCAAGGAGGATTGGCAAAATTCCCTTGTACAAACACAGTGGATCACTTTTTCAAAAATAAAGAAATGAAGAACTTCTTTTTCGTCTTGCATTCTGACTAAGTAAATATTCTCTCCCAACTTTGTCGCAATATTACCAGAATTTCATACCTCAAGTCGATTTTCATTAAAGGAATGTCATTATAGCATTCTATCAGTACTGAGGGGTTTACATTCAACTTAGTTAAGGATTCAAATGGTACAAATAACATCATCTCTTTGGAATAGCAATTAAGCGAGTAAAGCTCACAAATTTTAATTACATTTTAATCATGATTAACTGGCGGTACACAGTTTATAGTAAGTAGTCAATGTTACAAAGCTATTTTAATTTAATATGGAGTTTGGAACTATTTTTAGTTACTAATTATTAGAAAAGTGTAAGTAAGCTTATTTCAAAGAAAAGTCATGTAAATTTTAATTAATATAAATAAATGTTTTGAAGATTTTCTGCTACGTTTAAGAAATATGAAAGCCCTTATACAACACGTAAATCCGTTCAAATAACAGATAAACAGGTCACAACGATAAAATTCATAACTAACCACTGGTCTCCCTTCTTGTAACCTTGACTTACCGCCATATATCTAAAGGCCGGTCAACGATATAAAGAGTGGACAATGTTTCACAAATCCTACGTAACATATTTTTTCTTAGATCTGTTCGTACAAAACAGACCAACCATTTAACTAGACGAAACTCATCTGACAGACAAAACGAGCGTGATTAGGCGGACCAAGATGATCAGAGACGGTCTGAGATTTATACTCAACAGCGCACTAATTACATGCCGTTATAAAAGTTAAAGTCGAACAAAAGGAAAAGAAAAAAGCACTTCACATTGCCGGTATATGACACAAGCTAAATTCGCACATAAGGGAAGGAAACGTTTCGCCTCTTCCTTCTTATACCCTTGACTTACCGTCATGTATTTAAAGACTGGTCATCGATATAAAGAGTCGTACAAAACCTACGCCATCCTATTTTGGTAAGATCAATTCATACAAAACAAAACATGCTTTGGAAAGAAAAACTAGTATTTTTGGTCCCCGATATCAGGATCATTCGCTGTGACTTTTGTTATCAACAAGTTTATTCTATTATATGGTGTTTTAACATAAAACAGCTCACTTTGATTATTCTGACAAACAGAAAAGGTACAATTTCGGACTCAGTCTACTATTGCCAAACGAAAGGAAACATGCTTTATGCCTCTCCCTGCTTAATACATTACGTTAACGATATCATACCTTTACGAACTCTTTCAACACTTTCAATTTTTGTCAAGGACGTTTATCTGAAAAGATGTACGATTATAATAGATAAATTTTTTAGTATTGTTCGACCATTTATCAAGATTTAAGATTTTTGTAACGATTATCACGCACAAAATATTATCTCAATTCATAAAAATGCTTTTGAAACGATAATACTAATGTAACTAATAGGTTTCTACAACTTTTAAACTACAATTACTGAAAAACTGAGATAGAAATTTTGAATCGTAATATTAATGTCTACGTAGATTCTATATCATATACCTAGATTTTTTATTTTAATAAAAATTATATTAATATATCAAATATTATTAATTATATAGTTAACTGATTATTATAGTTGGAAAATGGAAAACGATGAGATTTGGAAATGCATTTTTTATATTAAAATGCCAAACAAATATTACGGAATAGGGTAATTTATAAAAAATAAAAACAATTATATAACTTAACTGTTAATTATGTAACTTATGACAGTCGGGGGTTTCACAAAGTTGAACTTTGTTTTACTGTGTTTATGTACAAAGTAAGCGATTTAGCATCCATTAATTTTTCTTTTCCCCTCGATCTGGCTTGCAGGAATTATTCAGAGAGAGACTTTTCCCTCAAAGCTTAGCAATAAATGAAAATAATTAGTGCGAGCGTTCAACGAACATCGGTTAAGATCATAAAAGGAAACGAGTGATAAATGCCATTTTAAAAAAAGTTTTGGACCAGTTTGGTTTTCAGGGAACAACAAATATGCCACTTTTATTGTTATAAATTTCCAATATAAATTGTGCATGTTTAAACGATAAAATTTAATAAATAAATCTAATTTTTAATAATTATCATAAGATTAGCTATAAAGTTTGTAAGATAAAGTTGGTTTTCATCGAAAGGGTTTCTACAATTTTGATAACTAAGTTTTTGAGATGGATAGTGGATAAACAATTTTTTTATAACCATTTTAGCGTCCTCAATTACAATACATACACATAATAAACTATGTCATAAATCCTAACCAAAGTAGGATTGTTAATCTTGCTAATTTAAATTGCCTTTCGATAAATAATCATGTTGTATTGATAAAAACTCATCATATTATAATTTTATTCAGTTTCAGATTAACTCCCTTGCAAAATTTACAACGTTGATCGCTCCTTAAACGTACGGCAGTTACATCAGGGTATAAGCAGGGAGAGGCAAGTCGCCGCGGCCGTCTCCTTCCGTTTCAGCAAATTAATAGTGCCTAGCGCTTGGCCTGTACATATAACGCTTTTTAACGAGGATCTTAGTAAATGGACCCCTATCATCTTGATTCGTCAAATCTCGCTAGCTTTGTTGTCAGATGTGTCTCGGGCACATAAGCAGGGCGAGGCAAGTCTCCTTTTTTCCGTTCCAGTATAATCATTTCGGGTCAAAGATACTTTCTCTTTTAGTACTGTTAATCGTGTTGAAGCAATCAAAATCGTAAAGATATAAAGCATAGCATAACCATAACCATCCAAATCATCCCTAATCAACATAAAATATAATGAATGCAAACAAAACAATTTTTATGGGCTAAGCCTTTTATAACAACCTAGAAATTAATTACCTACTCACTTAAATTACACATAATATTTCAGATATAAGCATATTTTAACTTTTTGGATTAAAACATCAGGGTTAAAGCCAAATAACAGAAAATTATAATATTGACATTAATTTAATTTACAATACCTGTAGTATCGATGTAGTTTTAACGATATCACGGTAAAAAAATATTGCTACTCTTATCATATATACAATATCCTCTTACAAATATACTTGTATATAAAATATGTATGTATGTATATATATTCAGAAATAGAATATTTCCTTACTGCCTTTTATAAGGCAATATCCATTTCCAATTTCCGAGAACAGTAAATGTTCTGTAACGCATCTCAAGGGTGTTTTCACCTGTTACCGTACAGTTCTGGCTCTTCTTTACTCTCGAAGTATGGAAAATTGGAATATTGATTTCCTATTAAGCTTCTTTTTCGAGAGGGATTGCACAAAGGAGGAGTGACGAAACCTTAGATAATGTCACGATGTTAAGTTTGTATATTTTTAGGCGTGTTTGTACACTTTACTATTTTATTTACTGGTTAGTATAAGGTATACACAACACAAGATGTGGATATTTCGTCATCAACAGAATTTTTCTATTTGTCCATGAAATCATAGTTTGTGTTATTTTGAAGCTTGTTTTCCTTTCTGTCTAATAACTTTATATATTACCCTGACCTTTGAATCTTTTAAAGACTAGAACATCCATAAAAAATGCACAAACGTACTAAACGGGATTTATTCCGATGGGAAGTAGAGAATAGGATTGAAAAGATTGAAAGAAAGATATATTTCAAGACATTTAGAGGAATGAAACAAGGGGATCCATTCGTTATTCAAATGGGAGGAAGAAAAGATTTGAACATATATCTTGTGTACGATTACGAGTTCGTTCTGTTTATCAGCTTTGAGTAAGAACTGTAAGAAGACGGGAAAAAAGTATGCATCAAAATGATAATAAAAACTATTATCAACACAAGCGTAATAATAGACGATACTCCAGCAATGAGGAGGAAAATTAAATTAGTGAAAAATTTTGTTCTAAAAGTTATCAGCCGGAGAGAATATACAAACAAATAACGAACAACAATCACTCTGAAGAAGAGTCCCTACTTTGATCAGACTTGGTTAGTTACTACTAATGAAATATTTAAAACTCGTATTGACCAAACGCATTGGATAAATGTGGACACAATTAAAAAATTCTTTTTGCAAGGTCTGTTTGTAGGAAATAGCCGGCGTCTTGCCTCTCCCTGTTTATCACTGCCGCGGCATGTTGCTTTTCCCTGCTTACAACCTTGACAAATCCAGCGGTAATAGTCGGATCAAGATGACCGGAGATAAACTGAAATTTATACTTAAATTACACTAGATTATATAACGTATTAAAAGTGAAAACAAGTTAAAGAATGAAAAGAGAACAAAAGAGCGCAAATGGGCAAAGACAATGATTTGCCTTTTCCTCCTTTTAAACTTGAATTAACAAGATATCTCTTAAGACCGGTAAACTATGTAAAGAGTGGGCATGTTTACAACAAACACACTTCATATATATTTTCAAAGAGAAACACATCAATCTGAAAAGATGTAAAATTATATTTTTTATCATACAACGAAGAATATGGCTGCGGTGTGTTGCCAAAACCTGCGGCACTAGGCGGGCGAAAAGGACCGGAAATTTATATCCAATATTGCACTAAATTATATGTAGTTTTAGAAGTGAAAAAATTAAAGAAAGAGCAAATGGAGAACGGAAGAGCAAATGGAGAAAGGGAGAAGACAACGACACCTTTCCCTCATACAATGAGGACATACTCATACAACCCTTCACTTACCACCATATGTTTTAAAATGTAAACAGCTCACTCTGATCGATCTCATCAACGGTATCAAAAAGACGGCACATTATAAGAGTTTGACTAATGTGGTCTACATTAGCAACACAAAAGGTGGTCGTGTTGCCTCTCCCTGCTTATATCCCTGACTTAACACATTAACTTTACGGACCGGACAACAATATCTTTTTTACAAAGGCGACACTGAAAAGATGCAAAATCATGAAAGATGCAAAATTAATTTTTTTATCAATATTATTCTACTAAGTATTGAAAAACACTCGATATTAACAGATTAATTAACCTATCTTTTGTGAGAATTTATGATTTTTTTAACTAAGATTACTTTGTATGACTTAATAATTACCTGCTACGTTTAGATTTTAAAACTTTAATCTAGAGAAGCTACTTTGAAGAATGATAAAGTGAAATATTTTTCGCAAAGCTTATGAGGAGAAATTAACAACAAGGCTAACATTATATAAATGTATATATATCTTTTAGCACTTAAAGGTTCTTTTTAAAAATAACAAATGTTAAGCCATCAAAAGAGTGTAGCTGTAAGCTCAATCACAACCCTTGGTGAAAAATGACACAAGGGACTAATTTTTTTCTCGGAAAAAAATTTCTCAGACTTCAACGTTTCATCACATGAGATGGAGGCGCTGTTTGCTTAATTTTTCTCCCCTTTGTGCATGGAAAGTTTTCAACTGGGCTTTTGTATCTCGATTTAATTACCTTATTTCTAGGAAATTCTTGCATTTTCTTGTCGTTATAATTTTGTAATAATTTTAATCATGAAAATTTAACCGTAATTGGACATCTTGTTTGTATATTGTACTAAATTTTATCATTTCATTTGGCGAATGTCGTGTTCTTTGGCAAGAAAATGTGATATCGTATTTGATTACAAGTCGTATAGGCATTTACATAACTTAAACTCAAATTCGGCCGAATACCCTTCCGCTCAAAGATAGTTTTTTTAGGTCGCAAGCACGAATTGATTATAATTTTTTTCAGAAAATGTCAACAATTACTTTTTATTTAAATAAAGGCCAGAATTGGCTAGTAGAAGGGTACAATGTGTATCAATTTGATTGGAGGTCACGCGTTGAGAAAATAATCAAGTAAGATTAAAAAAAGCGGATTACTGGAGTGAACAGGCGATAAAAAAAATAATAACGCTCTCAACCTAAAAAAACAGATAGCGTAAAAAAAGGACTGTCAATAAATCCAATAAAACCACTGTAGTGTTTAAATGGAGCTGGAATTGTAATATCCAGGCATGATCTTTGACCAAAGACTTTCTTGGAATCAGCAACTAAATAACATTACACAAAGGGCTAAAATCGCTACTGGTAAATTCCTTAGTAAAAAAGCTGGGAACTAGACACAGGCAATGTAGGAAAAGGTTTCCGACGGTTCGGGAGGAATTTCAGGTGGACAAGGAGAGTCGATGCTATGATCTCAAAATCCAGATTTGATAATCAATCACAAATCAAAATTCAATTGACTAGGAGAAAGGGATCACAATTAATTCGGGCTATATCTTGCATACAGATGACTCTAGACCGAGTATGGTCTACCACTGCACAAAGGGGATCAAAAAGCGACGTTCTACCAACAAAACAATAGTCACCTACTTGGACAGGCAGTTTTCTCATCAGTAGAAAACTCCAGAGATGCTTAGAATTGCACCAATGCCCTGACTACAGGATTAGACGATAACAAGGGACAACTCTAAATTGGCAAAGGACTAACGAAACTAAAGAAAGTTCGATCAGGAAACCTATCGACCCTGTTTTCGCGGATATCAAATTGTTGAAACCGTAGATCAGACCATAGGAGATTAAGAAGAAGTCCTTGGTTCAGCATGACTGTATCCCAAGAAAGAGGGATACGAAAAGTTCATTAAAATACCTTTTCAGAAACTAACGGCAGAACTACTAAATCTGACTGCTAGCTGGACACTGCAGCTACATTCTGCCCAGCACGTACCTAGATAAACAGTTAAATTGGAATCCATGCACTTGATTAAAGCATGCAGACTTTATACAGACATAAAAAAATGATAACGTATTGACGCGACCCAACTGCAGAAAAGACTTTATAGTGCACTTCTTGCACCCAAGTGAACTTATGACCCATTATGGGACTAGAACTCTACGGCCCTAATTGTATTGGATCCTACCAAACCAAAGTTCTCCTTACCATATTCTACATCAGGAAGCATGCCATTCAAACCAACCTAAACATATCCTACGCCTAGACTTGCCAAATCTCGATACTTAAATTCCATTCCAAATTGTCTTTTTCACGGAATACCCTGTACAAGTACATATATAGTAACAAATAAAAATAAAACGCAGAAAAAATAGGTTATTGCCTTTGTTGTGAATTTATTTCAAGGTTATCATATATCAGGTGATTTATGCTTTTACGTAGGATAAGATAATAATATGCAGAATCGTATTAAACAAGATTAGATCAATTATATATAAAAAATACGCTTAAAATAAAATAGATTAATTTTTTTAAACAAATAGAAGTCGTTTTATGCACCGTCTTCAAACTCTTAAATATGAATTTTTATAGCATGTACATTTTTAGCTTTAGATTTTTTTGCCAAAATAACAAAAATAGTGATCACTTTTGAAATGACTCAACTGATCCACAGGAAACTTTGATGGATTTGAAACCATTAAAACGTAAAATCGATCTCCATAAATAAATCAGAACAGGAGATATAAAATAAGACATTGGAAAGATTTTTGTTGATTTCATCTTTCCTTTTTTCATTTGTAATGGTGCTTGAACAAAGCAGCTAGTAACCCCCCCACCGAATTTTAGAGGAAACAGGATTGTTTTATTGTACATATATAGTACTAATAGTTTTGTGTACCTAGCGTGTGTTGAGAGTGGTACAGGTATAGGCGTGAATAGTGTAAGAGGGCTGATGGTGGAATATTGAGTACCAGATCAACCCTCAGTTAGGTTAATTATAAAATAGATGTAAAGGGTGTTGAAGGAATATCGAGTACTCGATCAACCTAATTGGGTCAATGGTATGTAAATAAGAAAGAATGCATTTAAGAATGAGTGAGAGAGTGCACGAATTTGGATTTAGGAACTGCATGCGTAGGATGTTGATAGCCCCTGGAGTCCAACTTCGTGGATAAGAGCGAGGTCTGACTCCGGACGACCCACATCCGGGGTGAGTGATTCTCGAGGCCTGCCGATAATTTATTGTAAATTACAAAAACTGGAATTGCCGGTAGACTGCGGTCATAGTCTTATTTCTGTACATGTGCACATTTGAGCGTACATAAATCCAAATTCCAAATTTAATGGCAAAAAATCAAATCATTGTTGATTTAATCTGAAAGAAAAAAGTTCGGCTTTTCATCTCTTGCGATAACCACGAATTTGGATAAAATCCAGAGGAGTTATGCATTTGTAACTGGAACGCCAGACAACACAGAACGAAATTGACCCAGGGTAATCCAGCCGAAAAACAACCTTTTTTATTACTATAAAAATTCGTATTTAAAACTAGGTTTCCAAACTGGAATGGCGAAACTTGTCTCGCGTTATGGATACCTAGCTGGGACTGCAAGACTTTTGGCTCGAGGATGTTTCGGTTTTTTACCGTGCATCGAAGTGTTTCGCGTAGTTTGTTTCTCTCCGAGTAAACGCACTTTTCTCGCGTACGAGAATGAATCAGGAGGGCTGCATTCTTCTTATGTGCATCACATCTATCAATATTTGTGAAATGCTAAAGATAAAACCATAACAAGAACAGTAGAGAGTATGCTTGGAAGGAAATGAGCGTCAAAATGGTCAAAAGACAAAAAGTCCATGATAGAAAACTCTGATGCAGCATTGGTGTAGTTATAAACGGCATACTCGTCTAGTGATAGCTGATGTTCACCTTGTTTCGCCTCCATGTTGCGAAATGTTTCCCCTCGTGGAAATGGTAACCCGAGACGGTGTTTCGCGGGTAATTTTCGCGTTTAGTTGGACGAGTGATTTTTTCGCGCAATGGAAGCCCAGCTTAGAGCTTTAAAGGATGCTTAAAACAATTCCATTTTTTATTTTACCAGAAGCGTCTTTTGGTTTCAAACCAACGTGGTTTATCCTACGCCTGTAGTCCTGATGAACAGCGAGAATAACCGGAAATGATAAAATGATCGAAAACTATCTACATACGTGGAAAAAGGATCTTCGGTGAGGTCACAACGAAACGACAATTCTTTCGGTTTTTGCCGAGCTTTCGACGACTATATCGTCATCATCAAGGCCTTTTTATTATGGGAAAACAACAGTTAAAAATATTGTACAATTTAGAAACAAAATTAAAAACAATTATATGATCTTACTCTAACTCGATGAGTGTTAAACATATGTCTTGAGGAGAACTGCATTTATAATAAATTATTTAAATTTGGTGAAGCCCAGCATCTAAATATTAAAAAGATGAAATATATAGTTACTTAAAAACAACAAAATACTACGTCTATATAATTTTAAAACAACGTGATCGTATAGGTTACCTCGGTTAACCTTTAAGTGCATGTCTCTTTTCTTACTTTTTTCAGGTACATTTGGATATCACAGTTGTTGATTAATTAAGTGTTTTTATAAATTGTGCTATATACAGTAACTAAAATCACAGGGATAACTTCTCCCACAAGTGAGAGACATGAGGCTCGGGTGGCTTTCCCTTACGAACGATGGTCGGACTCGGTCAAGGTTTACCAACTACCTGAATACCATTCTCAGCGACTTATGATGGTCATGGGGAGCTGTTAGTGAAGTGATACTTCTTTCACTTATTAAATGTTAAATTAATTATGTTTAATGGTCAAATTGACCAAATCACTTCTTTCAATTAATTCTTTTTATGTAAGGTCTTGGGTGAGATGAAAAAGCTAGTGTAATGAGCGGAATGCTGAGAATCGAATCCTGATTACACGGTATTTGAAAAATGGCAAAAAAGAGGGAAAATTCGATAGGTTGTAGATTGAGATGGGGAGTTGGTGTCCGAGTGGATCGAAGTCATGATAGCTCAAGTGGTTATTTAGCCGAAGGTCGTGGGTTCGAATCCCGCTCTTGACACTAACTTTTTCATCTCAGCCAACACCTTACATAAAATGAATAATTAATTGAAAGAATGGTCAATTATACCACTAAGCATAATGGATACATTTTTTTTACGAGGGTTCGCAACAGCAGAGGTCATATAATCCCTCAGGGTGCCGGTGTTTTTGGAAAAAAACCCATTTGTAAGTATGTCGGGTTCGAATGCAGGGCCGCTGGATTCGAACCCGGGACCTTTACCTTACAGTGATGAGCGCCGTGCCAAGATTAAACCTTGCGGCCACCGACGCCCCCTAAAATAATTATTTATCGTACAACTAGTAAAAAATCCATAATTGAAAATGTAAACACTAAACGAAAAACATTATACACAACAATACAAATTGATTGAAGATTGATTGTCAGTGTTAGAGAGTCAGAGTTTCTGCTTTAAATTATTTTTAACTAAATTTATTCGATTGAAGGATTTGAATGTGATTCTGGATATTTTTATGTGTAACTTATGAGCTAGCTGACAATAAATTTTTCGAATGGGATAATGTTCAACTTTATCCCAAGAATTATTGAACGGGATACGTGAAATAATGCTGTGTAGCACCGGAGTAAAATAGATTGCAGTCCTTTTGCAGTACAAGTGCACACTGGCTGGTTATAAAGCTATCGTGGCTATGGCGGAAGAGGATAGGAAAAAAAGAACACGCTCACGTAATTGTTTTATCCCTCTTTAAGCCCTGTCGGAATCTATAGAAAGGTACAAGAGTGTTTGTGCAAAGCCGTCACGTGGCGTTTTACAGCCTTCGTGTTTCGCATTATCGAATGGTTTGTTTAAAGGCGAAAAACACTGCGAGAGATGAAGAGAGAACGGCCTGTTTCCCATTCGCTTTTGGGAAAATGCAACTCATCGAAAGTTTTTTTAAAAATCCTCAGCCTGCTCAGTGGCCGTGGTGCGAGTCTGATTTCATCGACGAACGGGAATTCGGCGACCTGCCCTAAAAGCATAGCCTTGTTTTCATTCCTACAACTGAACCACTCAACGCTTATGTCGACCGTCGACGAGCCTTCTGTCCGACCCCTCATTACTCTCGCTTGACTACTATAAATTTTAAACTACTCCAACTCTGAAACCCTTTTATAATACCCGTAATTTCACGATTATTCAAATAATTCTGTAATATAAACTTTGTACGACCGAATAACATTACATTTGTTTAACTAGAATTTACCCTGTTCAACTAATCCGGTCTTTGTTTTAATTTAAACCAAATTCACCCCTATTGTCACAGTTTGTAAAAAAATTCATGATATCAACCTAAAAATACGACAATCCAAATATCATACAATCAATCGATCCTATTACAATTAAGGTAATAACATTTTATTTTGACAACGAAACTTCACTATGCCAACACCAGGACCAGGTCAGATATTTTGTGCCCAAAATCTGAGCAATAGAACTCATTAAGAAAACACACTTCCATTTTTCAAGCGGAAATACATGTTCTTTTAATGCTTTGTATTTACTTGAATATAAGTAGCTGTATGATTATTTACAAAGCCTTGTACAGGCATGGATTACAATCCGTCTGCCGGAGGTCGTTGTTAAGAAAAAAAAACAGAAAAAATAATAATAAAGAGAAAAGGAATAAAGCGAGGTTTTAACATTACGCTGTATGCTTGTACAAAAAAATGTAAACAGTAGTAGTAAAAATACTCATAATAAAAAACAAACAAAGGAGAAAAGTAATCGTAAAGTATCAAAAAATCGGATGTTATAATAATATAATATACAAAGAGAATTGGAATGAATTAGAGGGGCCAAAAATTGAACTGCATATTTAGGTCCAACGTATATTTCCAGGCGTGGCGGACGTACTGAGTGAGCGCCCATGTGCCTGAGCCATCCAACAGATTTAACAGTGTATTTCGAGAGAGGGTAAAAGATCCCAAGTGCAACCTTATCTCGCCCAATACTGTACATTCGGCCATAAAATGCAATGTTGTTTCTACGGATTGAGAATTGCAAAGGGCACATAACCCCTCCCTGTTCTTCAACCAAAGTGCAGAGTTAAAGTTAAGGGCTTCGCAACGGGTTTTAATAGCCATCTTAAGTTTGATAAACTGGGAATTTAGATACTCTCTCTCTCTCTCTCTCTCTCTCTCTCACTCTCTCTCTCTCTCTCTCTCTCTCTCTCTCTCTCTCTCTCTATCTATCTGTAGATTAAGTAAGGTGTGGGGGTGAGGGGTGAGTCAATTCTTTAAATAAGGAAAACCTAAGTGAGGACTGAGAAATACATGTTATCAATGCTTGTGCTTTAGAAAATTTAAAAGAGGCGACACTGTACAACAATCTTCATAAGAACAAACAACCAAGCAGACCTTAAGCAAGTATGTAAAAAGATCACATCAAAAATACTCACTGAACATTTTCAAAAACTCCAAAACCGGAGGAAACGTAATAAGCTGACGGTTTGTGTGCAAGGACACAAAGGAATTTTGGTCTACGAAAAGTCAGACAAACTGTCCAGAGGTAGATTCTACAAGACCTTATAGGCTCTGAACCTATGGTACCTCGGGATGACAAAACACGTCGAATTCTCCATCTCAGAAATGATCCTAAAACGACAAAAGGAAATGTGGACAAACTCTAGAGGTGCCAGTCACGGCAAATTTATGATAAACAAAACCCTCACTAAAACTGGCCAACAGTTAGAGAGGGCAAAACTCAGACATACATATAGGTCACTGGCATCTGAGAAAACATCTAAATAACATATATATATATTCAATAATGAACCCATTGCAGGTTATGGAAAGAAGAGGAACAGATTATGCCACCCACATTTCGAATATAAAGCAACTACTCAATGAAAACAAAATCTAGGCCATCAAAAAGACACAGGGAAAAGGATTGTGGCCATGATGGTATGGTATGGTGGAAAAGGATACTAAGAAGCGAGGTTTGTATTCCCCAGGCACTGCAGCCTTCTGGCTTATTGTACCTTCTTAGTTCCATAGTTCAGTCAAAAGACTCAATCCTTCTTCTTAGAAGTATCAGGTCATTGACTGTTGCTGCTGCAATTTGATTCCCTAAGTCTTTTCCGTACGTTAGGTTAAACTTCCATTGAGCTGTTGCTTCGCATTCGAAGATGATATGGGTGGCTGTTTTCTCCTCCTCATAACATAATCTACAAATGGGATCATCGCTGTATATACCCATGTGAAAATATTTTCTCAGATACCAGTGACCGGGTAGTAGTCCTGCCACTCCTCTGAGTTTGGCCCTCTTCAATTGCAACAGTGTTTTTGCCAGTCTCAGTGAGGGTTGTTTTATCATAAGTTTACTACGTCTAGCACCACTAGAGTTTATCCACTTCTCCTTTTGTTTTGCTTGGATCCATTCTGCGATGGAGGATTCTATATTTGTTTTTGTTATCCCAAGAATAGGTTCGGGGCCTATGTACGGTCTTTCAGATCCTCCTCTGGCCAGTCTGTCTGCTTTCTCGTTACCCAAAATTCCCCTGCGCCCTGCACCCAAGATATCATCAGGTGGTTGTGTTTCCCCAGATTTTGGAGATTTTGGATGCATTCACTGACTAATTTTGATGTGATTCTTTTACATGCTAATGCTTTAAAAGCTGCTTGGCTATCTGATCTTATGAGAATTTTTTTGTCAGTGTAACCTCTTTTAAGATTTTCCAGGGAACAAGCATTGATGGCATGTATTTCCGCTTGAAAGACCGAAGAGACTTCCTAATGAGTTTGATTGCTCATATTTTGGGCTAGTACGGAAAACGCCTGATCCGGTTCCTTCGTTTGTTTCGGAGCCATCTGTGTACCATATCATTGTATCTGATGCTCTCCTGTGTTCTTCCTCTCCTTTATAGTCCGTTCAGACTTTATAGGAAGTTGTGAAGATTGTTTCCGGGATCATGTAATCAGTCCCCATTTCTAATAATGGGTGTATGATTTTGTTGATTATAGTTGTATGCCCGAATTGTTTAGTTCCTTTCCAATTTAATTGTTTCTGGAGCCTAAGTGAGCTTTTCCTAGCCTCTCATTGTATGAATATTTCCAGTGGAGGTATTGCCCCTGTGATACATAGGTTTGCTAGTCTTTGTATGCTGCCTAATGTTTGGGTAGCTACTTTTTGTTGAGCTTTGTTCCACCGTGGCCATGATAGTCAAGGATCGATTGATCTGAATTAAGAATCTAGGAAAATTACAATAATCCAAAAGCTGTAGTGCTTGGGGAACGTTCCCTCACTTCATTTATCATCATCATGTCAAAACCAAATCGGCTGTTTCATTAGAATTTAAGTACCTTTTTATTCAGAATTGCCAAAGTGGCAGTATCACAACGTCTTAATATTTTAGTAAACGCTTATTTCACCAACGTTTACAAATTTAGTATTGATCATATCTGTTTGCAAATTTAACGTAGTGTTCAATGGTATCAACGGATTTGTCCAAAACTTTTAGTTTTGATGTTATCATTGTTTATTTGAAGTAAGGTCGTGAAACCTTAAAAAATCATAAAAAGGTAAATAACTCCGAAACTGTTAAGAATCGGGCCATTATTAATTAGGCCTTTTTGGTTCCATTTTGAATGTACAATCTACTGGCAAAGTTTGTAACATGAGTAGCCGAACACCCTGTATAACTGTTGGCACTTATTTTATTTTAACGTCTGATTTTGAGATTATATCGTGAATAGATGACTATTAGAATAATTTATTAAAGAAATTTAAACTTATCAAAACAGAAAAGCGATCGGGAGTTACTATTTAAATTTTTAATTGCTAATTTTATAAATTAAACTTACTTTTTGTGGTCCAATCTTCAACTTCTTTTCACGTTCCTTTGCCTGGACGTCAATTGACAAAATCGTTAGATAAAATTATATTTTTATATGTCACTAATAATTAGTCGGACTATAGAAAGTAAAGACAGCTCGTTGTCAAAATTACTGCACTGGTTTACTATTCATCGTGATGAGCATACATTCAATCCAAAGGACAAAAAATATGACCTCCTTCAAAAAAATACTTTAATTTCCTTTTACGCTTTATTTTGCAAATGTGTTTTGGGCAAACCGTCTTGGAAACGGTGGAAAATAAAGAGTTCGCGTTAATCCAGTGGGGGCAACCGCTTCTGCACCAGCTGGTGTGGCGGATATTTTTCAGACTGTGATTCCCTCGCCGTCTTATCACGAGTGTTCTCTCTCTTCCCGTAGGAAAGAAATTTGCATCTTTTTTAATTAAGATAAACGCGAGAATTATCCACATTTCGACAGAAGTAACATTTCAACCCGAAGAACGTCCGAGAAGTAATTTAGATTTAAACGCGGGCAACGGTGCTTTTAATTATGAATCATCGTACTGGATAAATTATCTTATGTAAAACACAAAAAACAAAGGACATCCTCCAACCACCCATCTTTTAACCTCATCCATCTCAATATTATTCCATCAACCGTTTAATCTATGAACTATATATAGAAAATAAATGTAGAATCAGTAAAAAAGACAAATGGAAAGTACTCTATTATTAATTTTTTTTTATATTTCATTATTCTCAAAATAGACTTTTTATATACATAAATATTAGTTTCAATTAATTATTCTTTTCAAATGAGGTGTTGGTTGAGATGAAAGAGTAAGTGTCATGGCTAGCCGAAGGCCGTGGGTTCGAATCCCGCTCGTGACATTAACTTTTTCATCTCAACCAGCACCTTACATAAAAATAATAATTAATTGATATATGTAATTGGGTCAATTAGACCTTTAAACATAAATGGATTAATAAATATTAGTTTTATTCGATATATTATATATTCTATGTCTTTTTGGCGTGTTATAGCAGTAAAAGTAATATATACAACAAAGACTTCTGCTTATTACTCAAGTACAATTTTTAAAAGTAGCACTAGAAGCATTTTTGACTATTAACGGCATTTATTTATTTTATAAGGGGCAGTTAACCCTTCACACGTGATGAAAGTACACATTGTGATAAAAAATTGATCTTCCACAGACATTGGTGATATTTTAAGGAAGAACTCCAGTATATTATTTTTTATCCTTATTAAAATGCATTTAGAACTAATTCCTATAGCCCTACTTCAGCTGACAATGTTTTGGCCTACACTGCTAGAATATGATGGAAATTTATAGGTCAGTGCTCCACCTCAGATGTCATTCTAAATAAATGTATTCTCGTGCCAGTAGAATCTCTAGAACTTTCCTAGATCTTAAAAGGTTTATTTCAGGTGTATTTTCGTTGTAAAAATCACGCCAAGAGAATCAGGCCTCCAAATTAAGCCTATTTTGTTCAAAAACTTGAAGTTACAGGGTGTCCCTTGAACACACATTAATAATTCAGGAGGTCATTCTACCTGTCAAATTGGTCTAAAATGTCCCTATTGTCCAAATTCACTTTTCATGTTACTCCAACCTTTCGTAAATTTATTTAATGTAATACTTCGTATGTCATAAAATATTAACTCTACTTTAAATTTGATTAATTTAATTGCATTTAAAACTGATTTTTATTGACACCTTAGGGAAAAAAACACTAAGCAGGTAAACTTTCACTAGATTTCAAAATTCTTTTTTGAAGGGTAAGAAAAATCTTGCTGAAGTTAGTCAATTATCAGCAATATAAAAATTAACGTTTAATTGCTAAAAATTACCTTTCTTGTTTACAAACAATTAAAATATAGTCATTAAGATTTTGAAACATATTAAAACATAATGAAAGTACATAATACAAAGTAAACAAAAAAGACTCTTTCATACAAAATTGAACTTAAGAAAAAACAAGATTGAGGAGGTAGAATCTGCAAGGAAACAATTTCGGGCTTGCATTCTTCAAGAAGGTGGACATTTAATTTAAGTTTGAGAAGCTTTTTGTTTTTTCTTGCCTGTGAACAGACGTAAATACTTCAGTAGGTTAATCTACATTTCAAATTAGACTAAAAAGACCCTATTTTCCGGAGTTTGATTTCCAATTTTTCGACATATTTCACTTTTCAGGTTAGTTCAACCTCTCACAACTTTACTCCTTAAAGTCTCCCGTATTAGGGTGAAATATCAATCTGAAAATTAAATATCACCAATAGAAACGCGTTAATAATCCTCTTTGGTGCAAAATTGAAAATAAGAGAAAACTTAAAGCTTCAAAAAATTAAATTAAACGTTAATTTTTTGAAGCCCTGGAGCTTGCTTCCATTTTGTGATCAAAGTTTTTTTGTTTACTTTCATTATTTTTAATCGAAGTTTCAAAATTTAAACGAAATTTTCATGAATTGTTTGTAACCGAAAATCAAATTTTTGGCAATTAGATGTTAATTTTACACTGATCAAAACTGATCTTTGAGAAATTAAATACATGTTTCCAATTCATTACTAGCAATAAATTTTCTCTCACCGCCATATTTGCCAGTATTTACAGAACTAAGAAAATCTTACTTAAACTTTAGGTAACAACTTTGAAAACTCGTAAAAGTTTACCTTCTAAGTAATTTTGTATTGTTTGCTTAAGGTTACAATTAAAAAGCTCATAAGTTTTTCAATGCTCTTTCCAGTGGTGTAATCATATTTACAATAGGGTTAATACTTTATGAGGTACGCCGTACTTTACCGAATAAAATTGTGAAAGGTTAAAGTAACCCGAAAAGTAAAACATTTGGAATAAATATGAGAATTAGACTTTTAAAATAAAGACATATTAGTCCAATTTGATATGTGGGATAACCTGAAGTATTGACGTCTGTTCACAGGATCCACCCCCTTGTATAAATATTGGTCCAAGACATCAGACCCCTTACATGTAGATAGTTACGTGAAAGATTTTACATCTATTAGTTGCTAGGATATTTTGGCTATACTAAATAAGTAAGAAGTTTGAAAAAGTTCTTTTCTTCCGGATTTTCAAAACTTGGAAACAAGAACGGTAAATAGCATTTTCCCGTACGAGCACTATGATAAATGGCCGAATTGCCTACCACTGGGCAAGCGGGCGAGTGGTATTCATTCTTCCACCTTATCAACAAGCATATGCTTAATTAAACTGCCCCAAGATAGTAGTATTTATTCATCTGAGCTATTCGCTTTTAAAACCCCCTCAGTTGCATGAATTCTACAAAGATGAATAAATGCCTCATAAAGAATAAAAACTTAGAAACATTTAAAACAATAATCTGTTATTTTAAATTACAGAGGAAAAGAAAACTACTACAAACAGGTGGATAAGAAGGTGGTTATAGTATGCAGATTTAGAATACAATGAAGGTAAAAGTTCTCTTCAAGGTAAAGGTTCGTTTATTTACCCTCCATTATATTCAACTCTGTAGTAAATTATAAGGCACCATACTGAAACAGTTGAATAAAGATATTTTAGTTCTAGGAAAGGGAAGAGCTTTAAATCCATTCATACATAATGCGGGGATGGTTTAAGTGCATCCCAGTAGATAAAACATTATATAAAACAATATGTACGTTTCATCAGTACAAAAACAATTCGATTAAACAGATATTACAGTTACAAAAGTTTGATACCTTGATATTTTCAAAAAGGATTTCCTTCGAGGGGTTTTCTAGTTGATTAATTTCGTTATTCTTTGGGTATATCGTATATGGGAATTTTATCCAAAAAGAACATCTAATTTCAAGTAAGATGAGAGAGGAACTCTCGAACGTCGGTAATTGCTAAAAGCATACTCCAGGGGATTTGAATGTGTGCTCAGCAAGATTGGAAAAGTCTATTCGAAGAACCATCGGATTACCAACCTCTAGCACGTTATAGCAAACTCAACAAATATAGAGATAAATTTTTGCTTTTTAAAATTTTTAAAAGTTTAACATTTAACGTGTGAGAAAGAGGGTGTGAATGTAAACAAGATATGTGGTTGTGTGTGTGTGTGTGTGTGTGTGTGTGTGTGTGTGTGTGTGTGTGTGTGTGTGTGTGTGTGTGTGTGTGTGTGTGTGTGTGTGTGAAACAGGAGGAAAAAATAAAGAAAAATAGAGGAATAGAGTTTGAAGGTGAGCTAAAAAGAAAGAGAAGAAAGAGACAAAGAGAGAGAGTGATAAGAGAGAAAAGAGAAAGAGAGGGAGTGAGAGAGAGCAAGAGTGAGAGACAGGAGAGGAGGAGAAAAAGAGAGCTAGAAAAGAGAAGGAAAATAAATTTAAAAACATAGATAGATAAATAGAATGATAGATGGAGAGAGAAAGAGGAGTAGAGAATAAGAAAGAAAGTGAAAGGGAGAAGAGAGCGAGAGAGCTAAGAGAGCGAGAATGAGTGAGTGAGTGAATGAGAGAGAGAGAGAGAGAGTGAGTGAGAGAGAGAGGCATAGATTGAGCGAGAGGGAGAGAAAGGAGAGGAAGAGAGAAAGAGAGCCAGAAAAGAGAAGGAAAGTAAATTTAAAAAATATGTATGGATAAATAGAATGAAAGATGGAGAGAGAAAGAGAAACAGAGAGTAAGAGAGAAAGTGAGAGAGAGAAGAGAGCGAGAGAGAGAGGCAAAGACTGAACGAGAATGAGTGAAAGAAAAAGAAGAGAGAAAAAGCGCTCGAAAAGAATAGGAATGTAATTTGAAAAAATATAGATAGATAAATAGAATGATAGATGTAGAGAGCAAGAGAGATAGAGAGTTAGAGAGAAAGTAAGAGAGAGAGAGAGTGAGAGAGAGAGAAAGTAAGAGAGAGAGAGAGAGTTAGAGAGAAAGTAAGAGAGAGAGAGAGAGTTAGAGAGAAAGTAAGAGAGAGAGAGAGAGAAAGAGAGATAGAGAGTTAGAGAGAAAGTAAGAGAGAGAGAGAGAGAGAGAGAGAGAGAGAGAGAGAGAGAGTTAGAGAGAGAGGGAGAGAGAGAACACACTTCTACTTGTAAAAGTTTCTCTCTTTTAAAAGCTACTTGCCTTTTTACTGTTTGAAGCTATGTAAGTTGATTTAATTATAACTCAAAATTATTATTGTTAATAATCATTGTGCCGTTGCGGTCTGCGTGGTGATGAACCTGTAATTTGGTGGTTACCGATCATTTTGTTCTGCCTACCCTCGCATCGTTGGTTTGTCTGAATTCAATACAATTAAATACTATGTATACAACTTTGAATCAAGGACGCACGAAATCGATACGGCTAATTTTTTTTGTTTTTAACTCTCTACCGTGGGAAATATGACGGATAAACCAACTGGTTTTTGCCGGCGTCGAAAAGGTAACAAAAAGTCTAAGATATTATATCTCGAAATAGATGACCCATCTTGACCGTTGTTCCTCCTCGATTTTCTTTTCCTATTCCAGTTGGATTATAACAACAGCTGGCCTATCCCATGTTGTCGGAAGACAATGGAAATCAGTTCCGAGCGAGTAGCTGCCACCATTAGCGACTTCCTACCCGAATACTGGACTCCATTCCTAATGACTTAATCGGAAATCACTTACCAACTCTACTCTTTCCCTTCTTTTTAATTCATTCCATTTTATTTAGCTTTGTCCCTTTCCGCCATTAATCTTCTTCTTTTTTTACACCTTATGGTTTTATTTTCTTCATTAGCAAATGGAAAGAAATATACATTGATTGTTTCTCCGTCATAATGTCGTCCTTTGTAAATGCAGGTCACCCAAGAATAAAACAAATATACAACAATCCCATGGATGTCGCAATTTTATACTCTTCCTTTTACTAAAAATTTAATTCTCTACAACTTTTAATTCGTTACGGTTATGAAAAACGTTAATACTTTTTGAGATGTTTGCCAAAATGTAGGCCGATGTGTTTTTGGCCGAAAAAGTATTTATTTTGTTTTCTTTTATGTCACAACAGCGATACAATCAACTGATATTCTTATGTCGTTCAATTCTATTGAACTGCAGTAGAGAAGTCACTCATAGTTACGCTGTTATATATTCGTTGTCCTCACTAGGGAGTAAATCGCGAGGCCATTGAAGCCTTACGCGAGTTGGAGGAATGTTGGGAAGGATTAGGAATGAGAAGTGTTGGACAAGGGAGTTAGGATGAGGCTCCACAGTTTTATGCAAGAGTTTGTATGGGAGGGGGGATCTCCAAATGTTTTCAAGGTATGAAGCTCTGTGTGGATAGTAAAGTTGGATTCAAATAGAGAGCTTCGGTAATGAGTGACTGTATTCTTTGGAGGTTGGAACGCATGGTTGAACCCTACAGTTTAAATCTTTTTATTAGAATTCGAGGGGTTCCAAGAAAGTCTTACTTTGATGAAAAGGATGACATAGTGGTAGATTCTACAAGGAAGCAGTGGATACAAACCTGTTATAACAACAAGCTGTGGTCTACACTTGCCCGCAGGAGGAAGTGCTTTAGGATTTGCCACGTATCCGTAGAAGAAATTCACCTGTTGAAAACGGGTCTACTAATCAAATTATTTAATGAACTAGGACTCATCGTGTGTCAGCTGTGCAGTAACTACAGAGCGGGGATACAATAGCTGTCAAAGAGCGCAGCATATATCCCGAATACTACATACACTCCAAAGTCCGAGTCACTACTCCACTGACAACACTGGTTGCGGTAAGAGAAACTGAGTTTCAGTAGATTGGAGGAGAGGTAGTACGCGAAAGATGAAGATTATTTGTTAGAATTTGGTTTTGTTCAGTCTAATTCTCCATTTCTTGAATCATTCTTCCGAACTGAATAGATGGTCCTGGAGGATTCTGAAGGCTACTAGGCGGTCCGGGTTTGCTTAAAGGAGTACAGTTTCGGGAATGTCTGCAGTGTATACTATAAAGAGAAAAGGACCAAGGATTCTGCCTGCGGAACACCTATTTTGGCACACTGGATGGAAGAGAAGGATTTGTACTTGAAAAACCTGCCGGACAGTTTCCAAAGAAAGCCAGGGTGCTACACACGTCGAAATCTCGTCTCAAATTTAGGAAAGCATCCAAGGAAGGAATTATGTCTATCTCCTATGTCACTGTAAATTGGCGAATAATGTCGCCTAAACCCGAATTTGTAGATTAGAATGACACTGGAGCTTTCAAGGGTGAGGGGGTATTTAGGTGTGTCAGGATGAGTTTTTCAATTATTTTGCCATGTAATGGGTACCGATGTAGCGATAGGGCCATACTGAGGTCTTTGAGCTTTTGGGATTGATAATTTTGATTTGATTGGGAAGTAGATAGTTCTAAAGGCTAAGTTGTAAATGGAGGTAAGGAAAATTAAAGCTTCTTTAAGAAAATTCCGGCAGATGTTTGAGATGATAAGATCGAAGCCTTACACTTTTTACTGGGAGGTGAGGGATGATGAATTTAACCAAAATAGTAAAAAATAAATGAAGTGTTTTTGACCCTGTGTGTAAGGTATATTCGTGCCATTTTATTTAGTTGTTTGATCACAAAGTTCGGAACGTTTGGAACCACACTATATCTATCTTCCAGCAATTAAAAATAAAAATAAAATAATACGGTATTACAAATTAATAGGCTATAAAATACTTAACGAAAATAAAGGTTACATAATAATTTGTTAAGGATGCGTTTGTCGTAAATGTAACGATGTGCCGTGAATTAAGGCTTTCAAACGATCCTTAATTAAAATCGTCTTTAACTTAAAAGTTGAGAAGACTACTTAATTATAAACTCTTGAAACGAGGCAATTTGATTAAATGTCTTATATGCTTTTGTCGTTCAAATATTAAAATTTGTAATTAAAATTGTTACCATTTACTAACATTGTCAATAAATTTATTTTTTTATTATTTTTTAGTTAATTATTACAAAAGCTTATTTAGGAAATATTTAATTTAAAGTGGTTTTGCTTATAAGAAGCATAAAATATATAAGTTTCTATTACATTATAAAATCTAATATGAAATTAAAATATTCTAGATTTACTTATATTTGAAATAAAAGTACATGTACATGTAAAGTACAGCCGCAGTCTCCGCCGGAAAGGCAGTGGCATATTGCCCAACGCTTGTATGAACTTAAGTCTTTGGTTTATTTACGCCTCTGGACATTGCTGCCGGCGAGGTAGTTGATCTGACACCTTTCTGTCCAAGTAGATAGGCTTTCTTCAAAAACCCACTAGACTCAGTGGAGGTTTTACATAAATGGTGAATGAAGGTTTGTTGGAATTAGTGGTTCATGTGTTTTGCTGACCGCTAAGGGACTTTTCATGATAAGAGAAATTAATATTCATTAGCAAAGTTGTGGATGTGTTTTTTCCCCATTGGTACACACTTCTTTCACAAGGTTTCAGTAAGTTTTTTTCTACCGCTTCAAATTTTCCACGTGATATTATCAAAGCAATTAGTTTTAGAAGCGTATCGGAATAAATGGGCGTCATCCTACCGGAAAATTCACTTTTCAACCCCTTCCCCATAGCTGAATTTCACTCGGGCAGATGTTTCTCATATAACTTTTTGCGACATTCTGAATTAATTGCGCTCAAATGAACGGCATAGAGTCCACCCCCATTGAAATGAAAAACATCCCCGGAATCATTACTGACCCACTCCATAACTGACGTTTGGAGATGATTTCCTTTTCTTTTCGGAAGTGATGCCGGTAAAACTTTTAACCATCTGTTCCTTCAATTTAATTTTTGCCCTCCCCTGAGAATGAGAAAGAGAGAAAAAGTGTCTGCAGCTATTGATTATTCCAGGTCATTACTCGTCTTGCCCGTTATACCAGTTGAATTTAATGCTTAGACGGCAAATGAGTTTAAATCGACTTTGCGGTTTATTTGAAATTAATTGAGATACAAAAGATTTTTTTATTGTTGTTCCACGTACTCTTTTAGACATACAATGGAAGAGAGAGGTAAATTGAAAAACAAGACCTTTTCTACGGTTTAAATTTACTAATTGTCAATCGCTTCCTGTAGGGTGAAGAGAGAACTTTAAACAGAAAAACCTATCCGCTTTTATTTTACAATCCCCACATACTACTAGACAGATTTGGAAAATTGTGAAATTCTAAATTTTTGCGATTTTCCGCACCAACACGCAGTTGGACGTCACGAATAAGCCTGTCAATGCTAATCACCTAATTTAAGCAAAGACTTTCCTTAATGGAGAAAGATTTAATAGATGTTAATACTTAACAACTGGAGTATTTCATCACATACATCACAGTATATCATCCGACATCATTGAGTCACACACCTGCCAAAATGGATGTGCTGCTAAAATTCGACAACTTCACTTTAGTCCTGATATCACTTCTTCAGACAATGGCTCATTTCAAGCAAGGGCCTGCTTTCATTAAAGAAAAACAATTTAATACATCAGAAGATGTAAAAATTTAAGTTGAAGAGTTTTTCAACAAAAATGCATGGAACACAAGCGCCAAGAGGTGCATCTTTTGGCTAATAGGAAGAAAATTTATGAAAATTAGATTTTAAGGAAAAACCATTTCTGCAGCCATATTTAATTTTTAGATATTTTATGCTTTTTCCTAAAGTTTCTTTTTCTTATTCAAAATAACAATAATGTGCCATTTTTTATTTTCAACAGTTATACATAAGAGGAATTTGCAAAAGAAAAAAATCGTATGCTTTTCTCATAGGAATTCTCTTGTTTCTCAATATTTGGAATAACAGTGCAAAGTCGGTTCTGCACACTGTCTTCACCAGCCTAGCTGGTAAGAGAAAAGGGCCCTATATTAAAATAATAATACAAAAAGAAAAAAAGGAAAAGAATGGGGGGCTCCCTGCAATGGAAACAAATGGCAAAGTGAATCCGAACTCCTGGAGGGAAACCAAAAGCCTTTTGGGCTTAGTCTGTCTGTTATACACTCCCATCTCGGGAGATAAGAAGTCGTTTTGTTGAGCTCAACTGGCATACAACTTTGAATTCCCGCCCTGTCAAGGGTTACACCTGTGTTCCAGACCGACCCAATATCTCAACCCTATGTCATTTCATATCTAACTCCCTCTTATTACTTTCGACCCTTCTTGTTAAAACGTTTTTCCGGTGGAATTCTTCTCCGTGAGACAAAGACGTTGGAACTCGCATGTTTTATTGGCTTTTTCAAACATGTTGGATCATCAACTTGTTTGATCTTAGTGTCTATTTCAATGCAGAAAACATTGACAGAAAATATATCCAACCAATGTTATACAAAAAAAAGCTAAATTATAATCAAATTGAGCTACTAAAAAAATTTTCATTATAAACAGGTCAAATTATTTATTTGGGTAATTTGTACAGTAAAATTTTCATCTTCTCGCTCCCTTCTCTTTCTTCTTCGGTCATAACATTAATTTTTGTTGAAATTGAATAAAAAAATAGGCAATAACATAAAATCTGGCAAATTAATCGTCCATGGTAGATATTTTGGATAGAGCTCTTCATCATACTAAATATATTTAATCGGGAACCGTTCGCTTTGTTTTAGCTTCTGTTTAATTGAAAAGAGACGTGAAAAAAGTACCATGTTTAACTGTAATGCTTGTTGTAATTTTATTTTAAGTTTCAGTTTGTAAAAGTGTTTTTCAGAACTCGGTTGCCAAGTACTTTAATCTAAAATAAATCTGAATGTTGATAATAAAAGATGAGTGATTGACCTTTTTTTTCTTTTAAAAATTACATAATGAAACAATTTAATACGTATTTAAAAACCTACTTAAAACATCTCACGTTTTGGTATAATTGATATTAAAAACAATTGATAAGTAGGTAATACCAGTTTAAAAAATATAGATATGTTGATATGCAGGCAGAGAGAGATGGAGAGACAGAAAAAAGTAGGTAGCGGAAGAGAGAGAGAGGGGGAAATAGTCACAAAGACAGATATAGATAAACAGATAGATAGACAAAGAAGAAGAATGAGAAGTCGAGATAGAGATAAATAAGATGTAAAGTTAATGTATTTAGAAAGAGAGAAAGAGAGAGAGAGAGTGAGGCAGAGATAGAGATAAATAAGATGTAAAGTTAATGTATTTAGAAAGAGAGAAAGAGAGAGAGAGAGTGAGGCAGAGATAGAGATAAATAAGATGTAAAGTTAATGTATTTAGAAAGAGAGAAAGAGAGAGAGAGAGTGAGGCAGAGATTGGTAGAACGATAAATAATTAGAAACGTAGATCGATTGATCGATGGCTTGATAAATAGAAAGATAGATAGATAGAGGTAGAGCTAAAGAGAGAGATAGAGATAGACAGATAGAGAAAGAAAGAGAGAGAGAGAGATAGAGATAGAGAGAGAGATAAATAGATAGAGATAGAGAGAGAGAGAGAGAGAGAATTGAATTGAATTGATACGCTTTATTTATAATACTCGCAAATTTAGGTCGTATTGACCTTTCATACAATCAACAAGTTCGATCTTACAAAAATAAATAAATGCACAATAAACAAACAAAATGGTTACGAAACATGCATATTTTTAGCTTTAATCGGTTTTTCTGAATTCGACATGTATTGTGCAATATAAAATATATCTGACCTAAGTTAATTGTGTTATGAACAAGACAAGATTTTAACTTACAGTAACTACAATTTTAAAAAAATGTGAATACACAGAAAGTGAAGAAGTAGATACACAAAAGAAAATTTTTAAAAAGTGAAAAATATATAATTATCTAATAACCATTTAACAAGTGAATTAGTGAGCGTATATATGTAGGAGTATTTGGTAGAGAGAGAACAAAATTATTAAATTTAAATTAAAAACAAAAATAAAAATAACGTATAACAAACTATGATTTTAGAGAGAGAAAGAAAGAAAGAGAGAGAGAGAGAGTGAGGGAGAAGGAGGGAGGGAGAGAGGGAGCTGGTTTCACTGTTGTGTTTCGGTTTTTTATGTATTAAATATAGAATTACTTACTACATTTCATGTGTTTCAAAATTATATAATAAAAATTATTAGATATTTAGAGTCATACTTAAGGGTCAAAACCAATAACACACTTATTTGATGCAATAAATACATTTTAAGTTCACATCAAACCAATTAGACTTAGGCTTATCTGGTCCGATTAATTTATTGTTTTTTAATCCCTACTCACGCTTTACAATCGCATATTTTTCTTCATTCCTATCTAGTCTAAACCTAACACGACCTAACCTAGTCTAACCCCTTTCTTAACACTAACACTAACCAAACTCTAACTCTACCTAAGTTAACCATCCTAACCTAATACCCAACCCATGCACACTCCCCGGTAACGCGAAATCTTCGTCAAATAATCTTGCAAAAAAATTGTGCAAACAGCCCAATTTCTTGATTTTTCTACATTTTCCTCGCTGACTAGCTTTTAATAAGTGCATAAATTGTTCTAATAATTTGTTACTCTTTTGCAGGTTGTGTTTTGTTATTTTCTTCAAGTATGAACCTTAATGAACTAACCAACCGAAATTTATTTTTGTAAAGTCCCATATCCATTTCAGCCTCACAAATTCATTTTATGCATTGCAATTTATTTGGGATAGCTATAAAGTAAGTAAATATGTAAGAAATATAATTTTTTTGGTGGAGAGGAAATTATATATGCACTGTCCATAAAACAAACAAAAACTTTGAAAATGCGTATTTTTTCAGCCTGTTAACACGTTTTCGAGTTATTCGCGTTATTTGATATTATATATTATTTTGGGCAAAAAAACGTGGAAAATCTGGAGAGAGAGAGAGTGATCGGTTTTTTCCATGAGCACATAAAAAACCACTTTTTTGCCCAAAAATTGCAAATAACTCGAAAAAGGTTGATAAATCGGACAACCTGGAAGGTGAACAATTAAAAACTGTTTAAAATTTCTTATCGATTGCTCTATCTATCGATCCACAGTTCAATTTGAAGTTTTCGTAAAAAGTGCCAAAATTAACATGTTCCCGAATTTTTGAATTTACTGATGAATGACAGAACCTAGGAAAATATTTTGAAAAACATCTTGTTCAGCGTAAAATTTTCTATGAAATGAAACCTAGCGCAGGTCTGTTACTTGAAAGGCTGAGAAAATATGCATTTTCAAAGTATGGCCATTTTTCCTGCAAAAATCAGGTGGTCGGTCTTTTTTAATTTTTTTTTCCGATTAGTGCGTACAATAGGTATAAAGGAAGCCTTTCCTTTTTGTTTAAATGTCATACTTTAAAAGAGTTTGGCTGAAATCAGCCCCCCTTCCTAATTGAAAGGGTAGTGTGGTAAATCATAATCCACTAGTCCGTGGAAATGAAATTAATAGCGGGTAATCGAGACCCTTTTGAGATTTCCTTATACTTGGATGCAGCCACGTTGAGGCTAATCTCCTCGTTAGCCTTAATCCGGCTCACTTAGGTCGTCTTGGGTAATTAAACGGAGAGGGAGGGTGCATCACTCGTATCATCCCTTGTCCCGGACTCTGACGGCCAGGACGTGCGGTCTCAATCTTCAACAGGACAAAATCCACAACTCTATTTAAATACAAATAGCCCTTGTCGTTCCCCAACATCCCATGTTCTATGTAATTTTTTAATAGTTTTATTTATTCATTTAATGTAAAAACGAAACAATTTGTGAATTTCTTTAAATTTGATTCAATAAAGTTGGCCTCTTTCTCTTGGTATTGTTTTCTTTAGGGCTATTTTACCTGATAAAATTATAAATACAGATAAACGTAATCAGTATCGGCTTCTCTTGAGGAGCCATATCTTGCACTACTTCTTCTTTGTTTTTGGTTTTTTCGGTCAAGAAAACGGCATAGTAATACAAAGGTTGTCATCCATATTTGAGACGATGTGAACAATACACAAGAAGGATGGAGGGACTGACCGTGGATCCTTCATGAATGTCCCCTCTAACTTCAAGCACGCCAAATGGAATGATCGTGAATTACTTGCTATACGTGACGATGGGTTTACGTCTCCAAATGTTACAATTTTATAGCCTCTTGGCACAGGAAGAACATAGCTAATTGACACCTTCTCATTTATAACTTCAATTAACTTTAACAAAAGCTACCTAGGTATCAACAAGGAAAACACAAAGTACTCAATACCTATTCGGGAGCCGACTGCTGCGAAAAACTGAAACTTGAAATCTGAACTGCTGTGAGTGTGGTGTTACTGCATGTTACCGAAGGGAGGTGTACGACCCGGGACTAAGGCCGTCTACACACTAGACATAACTGATTAGTGACTCGAGTAACTAACCAGTCCGCAACGAGTAATTTCCAATGGAACTGTAAGAGACACCGCAGACGACGCTAATAATTCCCCCCGCGCTACTGATGATTTCCAGGAAACTCTGGTGCCGAATCACTAATAACTGAAATTGCTCAGTTTTGAGCGATTTTTAAGATGGACGATTGAAAAACTCCCTATTTTACACCGCTTTACGCTTCGTGGACACTCAAAGAAAGACAACACTGAAAAGGCATGGAATAAAGTTGGAAAAAGGAATGAATGCAAAATCTTCTGCATATTCTTTCTATGTAGCGATGGTAGTACAGTAATAATAAGACAGCATCATCGCTTGAATCATCAGTGGGATAATCACTGTCAACGAACGACAGGGATGATGTTCCTTCCATGATTACACTGAAGAAACTATTGATTTTTCAGTAGCTTCCTGTCATTGATGAATTAGCAACTTATTAATGATTACAGTCACAAAGTTTTGTTTATTTTTAGTAGTTCTATGTGTGGACGGCCATACATTGATGAATTGCCGTGTCAAAGCGTCAACCCTTGCGCCAACCGACGCCCCCAAACAATTTAACAATTTCGTAAACCAATTAGCGTGAATTCTATGATGTTAAAGATAATAAATCCGTTTAGAGAACGAACAAGTTTGGAGCTAATAGAAATGAGAGGTCAAATAAATTTGGATCGTTTTGGTGTAGCTAATTCGTAGAGATTAAACAGATTAATTCTTGCATTTCATGTAAAATTACATGCAAAATAGGCTTGAAAGACACACAGAATTAAAATTTTAGAAAATGTCTATAATAAAAATCTAAATATTGACAAATTAATTTCATTCACTGTGTTCAGAACAGATGTGACAAACCACACTGCAATGGCGTGTCTAGAAAATAAGTTCACTCCAGCAAACAAAACATAAAGTGAATAATTGCATCAGTAAAAAAGCACAGCTTTGTAACAACGAAGGTAAAACATCTGTTTTTTTAATATATTTTTTTATTATTTATAAGGTAAACTTTATTTAACATTCTGTCATATACAGTTTCACTAACTTTACAGCACTACAATATAACATGGCACTTGCTATGAGGGATCAGCCCATTGGCTGTCCTCAAAATTTGTATCCATAATAAATAGTAATCAAACAATACGATATATGGGTTTTCTGAGAAACGAATAAATAATCTATTAATAACAAAACGAATAATAAACCTTAACAACAATTAAATANGATTTATATATATATATATATATATATTTTTTTTTTTTTTTTAACGTTCATGACAATCTGCCAATGCAGCACTGAAAATGGTGTGTTTCGTCACTCCAGTTGAACTTCATACCGTAGGGAATCGCTGTGATGTTTCCGTTTTAGTCTTCGCTGCTGTCTTGGAGGGGGTATGTTACTGGCTGCTGCGGTCGGGAGTTTTTGATAGCGTTCTTTTATGCTATCAGCAACTGATGGTATTTCAAGATACTTGTGCAGTATGATGGCATTCTTACACACCAGGGGGCGCCTATTATTATTCGGAGCACTCGACTGAATTGTTTGTATCCTTTGGATTTGGGTCCGTGACGCAGAACCCCAGATATCACATCAATATGTCCATATAACTACAATATATATCATGTGCTTTAAGTGGAGTGGTAGTTTTGAATTTTCAGAAATAAGGAACTTTAATTGCTTTATCCGATATCTAAGTTTTTTGATTGTTTGATCAATATGCGGGGCACACGTCAGCTTCTCATCAAGGGTTATTCCTAAGTATTTTTCTATTGGACCAGAAGGGATGCTTTGGCCGTTAATTTCTATCGGGATATCCGTTACCTTTCTTTTTAATGTAAACTTAACCAGTCTAGATTTTCTGACATTTAAATTCATTCGCCAGTCCTTGCACCATTTTTCCACCATTATTGCATGCGATTTTATGTTTTCTGCTGTGCTTTGGCAGGTACCTTTATTTAGAATTGCAACATCATCAGAAAATTGTGCCAGTGTGTTATTTGTTTTCATGGGAAAATCAGAGGAGTATATCAGGTATAGATAAGGCCCAATGCAGCTACCTTGTGGTACTCCAGCTCCAATACTAGCGGCAGAGGATGATGCGTTTCCACATTTGACGGTAAAAGTACGATTTGATAGGTATAACAGAACTATCCTGTATAGGGTGTCTGGAAGTTGATCTTTAATTTTGGCAAGCAATCCTTCGTGCCACACTCTATCGAAGCCTTGATGTGTGTCCAGAAATAGACCGAGGGACACTTCTTTCTTTTCTAGAGCGTCCAGGATTTCGTCCGTCACTCTGTGCAGCTGTTGACTGCCCGAGTATAAAGGTAATAAACCGTACTGCGTCTCCGGTATGTTTTGTTTTAGGTACTGATGAAGATGAGGGATTAATAGCCGTTCGAAGATTTTAGAAAACAATGGCAGCAGTCTAATAGGTCGATAGCTGTGTGGATCGTTCTTTCATTTCCCTGTTTGTGTATCATGACTATCACATCATGCTTCCAAGCAGTTGGAAAGTAAGTAAGACGAAGTACAGCATTATAAATTTGCGTCAGGTACACGAGTGTTCTTCTTGGGAAGGCCTGAAGAAGGGTCTGAACGATCCAATCGTATCCAGGAGCTTTCCTTGTTGGCGACCTTCTGATCGCATTTTTAACCTGTGCCGGAGTAAAAAATATTTTAAAAGGTCATAGTTGAAGGGGCTCCTTTAATTTAGCTGAAATTGCTTGAGTAAAGTCTGTATTTTCCACATCATTTGGTGAGAACTGTTGTATGAGAATATTTTTGAATAGCTAAGCTTTTTCGTTTTCAGAGGTGACATACAAATTTCCTAGTGATAACGGGGGAATCCTAGCATAATCCTTAGTCAGATATTTTGTCTTTTTCCAGAGGCTACCATCCTTTGGATCAATTATCATCAGTTGTTGTTGAACTGCCTTTTCTCTTTCTAAACGTAGTACTCTTTCCAGTTCGCGGGTTGCTGTGTTGTAGGCTGTTTTATGAGGCGGAAATCGTGTATGCTCCCACAACTTCCGACATTGTTTTTTAATAGTACAGAGTTGATGTATTACCGGGGACTGTATTTGTCTAGTATTGATGACTGTACCCCCAATTTTTCTAGCAGTGCTGCTTGCTAAGTTTGAGGCTATTTGTACATTTTTCGTCAGTTCAGCCACAGCCAAATCAATATCACGTTTGGTTTTAAGGGGTATTTTTAGGTCAGTGCGTTCTTCAAGTATTTGCTTATATATTTCCCAATTGAACGGGTAATTGATTAATGAATGTGATTTTCCCATTGGTGTTGTTAGATCAACCTCAATACATACTGGAAAATGATCTGAATTCATTTACATGGTGACATATGGAGTACTACAGTATGTTTTAATGTTTCTGCCAATAAAAAAGTCCAACATGTCAGGAGTATGACCCTGTTCGGAGAAATATGTTGGCTCCCGTGGGAAAATAAGATCCAGATTTCTTCTTTGTACCACTTCGTGTAATTCTCTTCCCCTAGGGTTAATTATGTTAGAGCCCCACATGGTGTGTTTGCTATTAAAATCTCCACCAGTGATGTAATTTGTCCCCATATTTGTAAAGAGTGCAGCAAAATCAACGTAGATTATTCTCGGGTGCTGAGTAGAAGGCCGCTATTTGATATCCAACGCTATTTAAGTTTAAAAATATACGGGAGACCTGCATCCTACTTTTTCTTATAGGAGGCAATTCATCGTGTACAATACCATTTCTAAACAGAAGGGCTTCTAAGCACCTTTCCGTGCTCCACTAGGGGATGGTTGGCACGGTAAATCTTGTATGTGGAAATAAAGAAGTTTATATGCTCAGCCAATTTTGTTTCAGAAACCAATAGTACTTCCACATTGTAACTTTGGAGAAAGTTTATCAACAAATGATACTTATTATTTAATCCTCAGGCATTCCAGGTGCAAATTCTTAATGGTCGACCGAGGTGATTTATCATTTTTTGTTGGTTAATAGGGCTGGATTTATTTGAGCAAGTGTAGCGACTAGAGGTTGCAAGATAGAGATTAAAGAATCTATTTTGTCAACCAGTTTATTAAAGAGATCATATTCACCTTTGTCGATCATCGAGGTTGAAGCTGCAGCTTGAGCTTATGTTACGTTTTGTTTCATATCATTTCGGTTTTGCAAGACTTCTTGGGGGCAAGGTATTGCTGATTCGCTCCTCTTCGTGTTTCGGTTTTTATTGGCGTTGACAGCAGTTGTGACAAAAAAATAGGGTTTTATAATATCATGTTTGTAAGAGAGGAAAGTGGTTTTTTTTGCCCCAAAATCTATTTTTTATTTTCTCGCCTCGATCAGCTTCCTTTTCTTGTGAGGAGGTATGTAACCTTGTAATAGGATGGATACATTTTTATTAGTTAAAAAAATTGGTGAAAATCAGCAATGAGTGTTGTTATTACATGCGTGTATTTAGTGCCGGGGATTAAGCGATAACGCGATCGCTTGGACCGTGCCAGAGGTTGCCGAAGAGAACAGTGCGGAAAACACCTACGAGTGGGCGACGAATAGAGATTCTTCGGAAAACGGCTCGTCCGGATTTTTGTTTTCTTTTTCTTCGTGGGTATTTCCACTTTTGGAGTTTCCACCGGGCGCCTTCCTCACCAGACCACGGCGACGAGCGAGGACTGTCTGTTCGCGGTTTTCGGACAGGATATAGAGGCGGCCCCAATTCTCCGGAGATTTTCTTTTTTTTTGGAGCGGATTTCGGCAGGACTGGAGCCAGGAGGACTCGGCGGATGGTTGTGGCTGGACCTACGATTCCCAAGTAAAATTGTTGGTTTACGGGAAAGACTGCATGAAGAAGTGATTTTTGTTTGTTTTAATTTTAGCGATTTTCTATTGTTAATTTAGATGATTAAGTTTTAATTCTTTTAAGTTAGTCCAGATCTGGTTTATTGTTTATTTTATAGCTGGTTAAGGAAACAAAGTACTTATTTTAATTTCACTCTGCTTAGGAATAATAAATCGCCCCATTGTTAAGAGGATTCTCATTTCTTTCTTTGTGTTTTATTTCCCTCTGTATATGCTATAATCATATATGTAATTATTATAACCTCCTTTTCTTTGTTTGGCTTGATTACTTTGCATGGCCAGGTACCTCGTAAATGTATGAATAATCATTTAAGCAGAGGGAATTCGAATGCGATAAGGAGAAGGTAAGGTTGCTGATCAGGACCCGCCGTGTTAGGCTGACTTTATCCTGGCCCAAGCCTAGTGGCCTTTCCTGGAGTGCACCCCCCCCCATGGCGAGTGTCCGCCATGGAATAGAGTAAATCATTTTATTTTTTTTTATATAGAAAATACTACTTTCCTCTCATATATTGATTGTTTTGTTTATTTATTTATTTTTCTCAAATTTATTTATAGTACAAATAAAAGTATATTTTTTAGTTAAAGGAGTTCCCCCATTATTCTGGACGCATAAAATGGGGTGGCGCCCAACTCACCAATATTTCTTTGGTTTTTAATATTTTTTTTATTTTAATTTTATTTTTTTAATATATTTTGTGTATTGCCCCTCCACTCTTACCCCCCCACTCCCTCGAGCTACCGGGATAAATTTTGCTCTGACCCGAAACAACTTTTGGGTGTAACATATATGTCGAACTACTTCGGTTCTGGGTCATTTGCATTTTTCAACAAACAGGGCACCCTTTATAATTTGCGTTGGTCTACAATTTGTACGTACAGGAGTAGTTTCAGATGGTTTTGCACACTCTGATGATTTATGGCATTCGTCACATTTCACACACTTTGGTGTTAGTTTTTTATAGTATACTTTCCAAATATTATCAGAAATTAATTATTAGATGTACCGCGTGAAATACCATCAATAATTTAAAAATATTGTTCAATAAAACAAATAATATTTTTTAAAAAATCAGGCGACGGAGTTCATCTGATGAAACAATTTCACGGTAATTTTATACCCCAATGAAATCAACCTTCAGAGACAAACCAGTTATTACAGGAACCCGAATCTGTTGGGGGTGAGGGGGCAGATAAAACCCAACTTTCCGGTTTGCATTAAGTCATGACTTTCTTGCTTTACCACCAAAGCTTAACCAAGTCGTAAAGTTAATTTGGGAATTACAGACGTCTAGGATAGAGAAGATAGTCCTGAGATTTTGTTCAGTCTGTAATCCAGAACTAATAAATAAAATAGATGGTCTTTTACAAGTTTTATACTATTTTTATACCATGAAAAAGGCAATTAACCGTTAAACAAGCGAACTTTCTCTCTTAGCCCTATCTATTTTTAATAAGCCCGATAATACGATGGAATGTTAACAAACTCTTCCAAGTTAAACATTGAAAGATAAAGACGTTTTAAATGATGCGCCTCAGGAACCGGAACTATTTCCTTAAAAAGTATTCGGTAATCAACAAACGCTCGGAAAACTTCATTTAGGCTCTTGCCCTCGCCAAGTTTCAAACCTTCCAGGATGAAACTTTCCATAGTTAAATGATATATTATAATGCTCTGGAAAGCAGCTCGAATCCGTAGTCAAGGAAATTCTTTAAAACTCGGTTATCGATATGAGAGATGTAAATGAGGTGGCGAAGGTCAATGACAGGTCGTGTTTTGACGTCTTCTTTACCACGACGTAATACAAAATCAAAGACAGTTTCTGTTTTCCTGGATCGACCTCCTGGCAAACATTTATCAATGGTCTTATTCATCCACATGAACGCGTCTTGTTGTTGTTGTGATTATGTCCAGATACGTTTAAAAATAATTTCATAAAAAATCACGCCAAGCCTACAACGTAGGCGACAATATATATTGTTGATCATTGCAAAAATGTACAGTTTTAATGATTAATTAAAGAAATAAAAACAACAATCTAACAACTCGCTTCAAGTCTGCGTTCACTTTTTGTTAACAATGAAGGAAGATAACCCCACAACCAACCATCAATATTTGTATAAAATTAAACGCAATAAAATATGATGGTAGGTATTGGTCTGCTTGTTGGTTGACACATTAAACATTTACTGGGTCCGCCTTCACTCTCGGTTTTGATGTTACCCAAACACGTTTCGGCTTTGAGCCCTCATGGAGAGGGGAGAGAGGGAGGGGAGAGAGAGAGAGAGAGAGAGAGAGAGAGAGAGAGAGAGAGAGAGAGAGAGAAAGAAGAGAGAGAGAGAGAGAGAGAGAGAGTGAGAGAAAGAGTGAGGAGAGGCAGCGAGAAAAAGATTGAGAGTGAGAAAAGAGAAAAACCGAGACAAATAGATAGAGCTATGTATAAAGTTATATACATTATATTATAAACAATGTTAGTTATAGCGTTACTTGTACAGAAAAATACACTCGACTTATCAGATGTCGATTAAGTACAATTGCATTTTTCTCCCCCTTAACCCAAGGTGACTTAATAATGGACCGAGAGTAATTGTATGAGATTCTGTGTACGCTTCCTCGAATGTATATCGGCGGAGCTACTGCTTTTTAAATAAACATTTTAAAAAAAAGGAAGATCTCGAATAATTATCCATAATTGGCGCAGTCGGTAGGACGGCAAAGGTGTTGAAGAGAATATTGAAACCAACTGTATCAACGGTTAATTTGCCGTCTCGAACTTCATCAACCTATTTGTAACTTCAGTCTAAGGAAGAAAGAAGATCTAAATTGGACATGGTACACTTTGTAATCGTACTGTGAGTAAATATTAATTTATTACAAAATGTTAAATAATTATATTAATATATTAATAAACACTCACACAATAACTTCAATAAAAATTATAATTTTTAGAAAATAAAAGTTGTAATAATAAAAATTTTAAAATGGCAAATTCGTCAGATTTGAAACTAATACTAGATGCTATACCAACTTATAATGGTAATCCTAAAACTTTGGTCCAATTTATTATCAAATAATATTATAAAAGTGAAAGAAATAAACACTTTATTGAAAAGTGTACAAAATGTTTCTACTTTACAGCGACAATTAGTGTTCCTACACATAAGAAACAAATTGTCAGACAAAGCTAACGAGTCTATAAGAAATATTCAATTCACTACTTGGGAACAATTGAAAACACACTTGATAAATAACTTTTCAGATATTCAAGATCCGGCGAGTTTAATCATACACATGAGGCATAATATGAACAAAAACATTAACTTCACTCCCTGAAATTCGAAAAAAAATCGATCTCTTCCGGCCGAAAATAAATATTTTAGAAGGCACAGAAGCCAACAAAAGTAACCTAATTCAATTTCAAGAATTAGTAATATGCAACAATTTCATAAGTTCGCTGAAAAATTCTTTACGAAACAACTTAGGGACCAGGAACCGGAAAACTGTTATAAATTGAAAGATTGCTAGTTAATTGCTAGTTCCAATGCAAAAATTATGAACCACACACACAGTCATCTCATTTAAAACCTTTAAAAACATTTCAGAATCCTCATCCCAAGAAAATTTTTAACACAAATTTCCCAACTGGACCTGTGAATATAACACAAAGACTCTTTAACCCCCAAAGAAAATTTGCACCAAGAATGCCAATAACCAACACACAAAATCCACACCGATATCAACACAAACGACAGAAAACTGGCAAAGAAATAGACATCCCAACAATTACTTTACGCAACAGAACGCCAAATTCGGTCTACACCTAATTATATAACGTTCATATAAGCGAAAAATCACCTAAAATGAAACAACCGGACGACTCATTTTTTAGAGGTTCCCGAACACTACCCAAATTTCGGATGATGACAAACTGAGACATAGTTCGTCTCCCGTACATCAAATTACCTAAGTACAATTTAAAAATGTTATTAGATAGCGGAAGTACTACATCATTTATCATTCCTAACAGCATTCAAACACTTTAAAGACAACGTAATTAGTATTGCTATTGCACACGCGACAACAATATGAAATTTTAGCACAATTGTATCTTGGGACAAATTGTGTAATATAGACAATTTAAAATTAAAGTTTCGATTATTTGAATTTCACAACCAATTTGATATGTTGATAGGTTTAGATACTCTTAAAAAGCTCAATGCTCGTATTGATTTTAAAGAAAGTAAGTTAAACACACACACTGATATACAAATCTTTTACTTTGATCCCCCTCAGGAATCACCAAAAATGTATCAAATACAAGCGAAAAATGAACAAGTAATACGAGTTCCAATAAAAAATGTTCAATCTGGACATGCAATTATTCCGCACATCATATCTAATGACTTAGAAATTAATGAGTGTCTTGTAAAAGTGGAGAACCACCGAACCTTATGCATTATCAAAAACAATAGTGATTCACATAAACACGTACGATTACAGAACCCGTTAAACTCGACAACAGTCAGCCATGGAGAAATATTAGTATTATCAAATCAAAGAAATAAAGACAAAACCCAACACCACATTAACTTGGCGAAAATCAGGACGGATCACATGAAAACAGAAGAAAAACTAGCTATAGAACAATTGACAAAAGAATTTAGCTACATATTTCATCAAGAAGGCACACCTCTAACATTCACCAACAACATAAAACATTTAATAAGAACGAAAGACGAGGTACCATTCTACACTAAATCCTATAAATATCCTGAGATATATAAAACGTTTTTAAAAACGAAGATCTCGAATAATTATCCGTAATTTATATATACAGGGTGAGCCATTTTTTGACGCACCATTGGAAAATCAACGCGGGTGCGTTTAAATCTGACTCGAGGCTTATTTCCTTTGATTAATACGTTAATAAAAGAAAGTGAGTCAATTTTCAGTGCACCATAGGAAAATCAACGTGGGTGCGTTTAAATCTGACTCAAGGCCAATTTCTTTTGATTTTAACATTAAAAAAAGGAAGTGAGTCAATTTTCGGTGCACCATAAGAAAATCAAGGTTGGTGCGTCTAATTATGACTCGGCACATTTTATTTTGTTAGTCTCGTACCAAAAAATAGGCGAGTCCCTTTTCGACGCACCATTCGTTACAAATTAATTTTAGTAGGTTGGAAGGAAAATAAACAAAACCAATATTAAAAAAACATTATTCAAACACAATGTAAAAATTTAAAAAAAAATCTTCACAAATTAATTTGATCAAGGTTTAAGAGAATTTTTTTCTGGTAAAGTAAAAAAAATAAATAAATATAACAATCTCCTTTTTTCTGGTAAAGTAAAAAAATTTAAATAAATGTAACAATCTCCTTTGTTAGCAAATCAAAAATGTTCAAAATCATTATAATAATAGTTCGAACAGACCTCCATTTGCTGCAACACAGTAGCCTAGTCTATCGTAAAACGATGATCGGACGAAAAAAAAATACTCTTAAACCTTAATCAGATTAATTTGTGAATAATTTTTTTTTAATTTTTACATTGTGTTTGAATAATGTTTTAATAATGCTGGTTTTGTTTATTTTCCTTCCAACCTACTAAAACTAATTTGAAACGAATGATGCGTCGAAAAGTGACTCGCCTATTTTTTGGTACGAGACTAACAAAATAAAATGTGCCGAGTCATAATTAGACGCACCAACCTTGATTTTCCTATGGTGCACCGAAAATTGACTCACTTTCTTTTATTAACGTATTAATCAAAGGAAATAAGCCTCGAGTCAGATTTAAACGTACCGGCGTTGATTTTCCAATGGTGTATCAAAAAATTACTCACCCTGTATATAGGGACATTGCAATCTACGACTGTTGGAATGTTTAATGTCCACGTATTATTTGCTTTTCTAAGCGTTATTTTGGTTTAATTCATAATACGAATAAATGATAATACACATACATTATGATATACATATTATTTAAAGTTGTAAGTAAGAAAGAGTATTTGATTTTATCGAATCAAGGAAATCGGTGAAAATGCTTTTCCACGGTTAGTTAACTATTAATTTTTTTGTTACTTTTCCTCGTTTTTTGTCGAATTCTCATCTCGTTTTGGTCGAGAGTGATGATTGCGTGATTTTGATCCGCTGACAAGCACGACATTTCTAGTTGCAAGTTCGAACGCAAACCTTATCTCAGCCCCTCCCTTAAAAAGTTATACCAACTCCCTAATTAGATTTTCAAGATCGGAAAAGAAATGGAGATAGCGGCGGAGGAAGAAACATTAACGAGTTTAAATTGATAAAAACAACCGTATTAATTATGAACACTTTATCTTTGTAAATTCATTCGTCAGCGTGGCAAGTTTGTTTGTCGAAACATTTGCTCAGTCTGTTCAAAATAATTTTTGTTAAGAAACAAACGCTCTAAGGTGATGTTTATTTAATAATTATTCAAACTCACATATATTTAGAAATTGTCACCCCTCTCGGCACCAATTCCAGTTTAGACGGCGTGAATTGAGCGTTATTTGCGTTTCCGTCTCGCTGGCTCACCATTCGAATCTTACTCAGGTGGATTTATTCAACGGATGTAAGGGTATATAAAATATAACGTATCCTGCACAATAATACACTTTTCCTTGTCACTAACGGATACAATGGGGTTTCAAGCATTTCACGTTCACGGAAGATGAATATGATCATCATCAACGGAATATCACCTTAAAGGGTAAAATCGTTCCCAATAAGCGGGTCGGCCAGAGATCGTTAGCCAAGTTCAGAGGAAAGTTTTTCTCTTGAAGATAAAAACATCGAAGAGCGTCGACGTAGTTCAAAGTATCGTAAATAATCGTTGAGAGAAAGATTGAGAGGGAGGGAAATGGAGAGAAAGTAAAGATAAAGAAAGAGAGAGGGGGAGAATGAATGTATGAATATGAATGTACTATTACAATGAACGAGACAAAGAGGGAGAAAGAGAGAGGAAAAAAACTGCAGAAACTAGATAAAGGTAGGGTAGGAGCTTTGCAGACCATAAACCTTGCTCTGGAAGTACACTATGATGGTGGGACGTTTTCACACTGATAAATTGTTAAATAGTTAAACATCACTAGGATGTTCCTTTCTGAATTTGTTTTATTCGACTCGTCCAACGCTAATCAAATATCAATAAGATATCTCGGTAATTTTATCCGGCAGTGAACAATAATAACTGTAACAAGTTGAAGAATTTAAGGCCGGTTGGGAAAGATATCCGCGGGAGGGTCGCACTCTTTGCTAAATCCTCTTCTATCCTGATCTCTGTCCTTTGTCAAGGCTGAGACGTCTGACGATTGGCGTATTGGACTTGTTACAACAAATCTCTGACAAACCCTAGCCGAAATCAATTCCACTTTGGAAGGCTTAAAATGAAAAGTCTAGCTACTTTCTCTTATAGCAAAGAAAAGGACAGTGACATAAATAAAGTTAAATTGTCACTTTTATATCCTTATGTTAATTTTATTAATTAAATTAAAAAATTGCATAGCTCAAGTTTGATGTTAAATTTTTATCAATCCTATAAATCACCCAATTTAACTATATTGTTTGTTTTTAGTTGAGATAAAAAAGTCAATGGCACGAGCGGGATTCGAACCCTCGATCTTCGGCTTGATACGCCGCTGCTCTACCACTTGAGCTATCGTGTCCTCGATCCACTCGGACATCAACTTCCCATCTCAACCAAAGGAGGGAAAATTCAAAAGGTGTGGTTAAGATGGGAAGTTGATGTCCGAGTGGATCGAGATCACGATAGCTCAAGTGGTAGAGCAGCGGCGTATCTAGCCGAAGATCGTGGGTTCGAATCCCGTTCGTGCCATTGACTTTTTTATCTCAACTGAAAACCTTAATTAATATTAATATATTAATTGGTCAAGCGGACCACGAAACTAGTGAATTGTATTGTTTGTTTTTACCTGTGTACATTTCTCCAGGTGAATAGTTGCTCGGATTTCTTATGATCATGATGTTGTAATTGTCGTAAAACCTCGATTTGGATCCGATGGCTCCAGGAGGCCTGCGGTCGCAATCTTCGTCACTCGACGCCCCGACGAGCACGAGCGCCAGAACCTTGAAAAAAACAAAAACGGCCTATTTACAATTTTTGTAAACAAGAATTAATTGATCCGTCAGAACTGGTCATTTAGATTAACGAGTAAGCCCTTGACCCGGATTTGAAACTCGACCCGCAAACAGAATTAATTGAATATTTTGTTTGTGTGCTGCTCCTTACCAAGTTGGCCGGCGACTCTGTCTTATTACACCTTCACTCAAATGTCAAACTTTTGATTATACTCAGTTCAGTCAGAAATGGTTATAAACTGACTACTAACATAACACCATTAGAACGCATAGAAAATCCGACCATAAACTGGCTTCAATGTTGTCTCAAACCTAATGATATTAACCACCCATAACCATTTCCATAGTTTAGACCACAAGACCAGTAATTTATAAGCACATACACTCTGGTACTGCTGCCTCTAGGTCTTTTCTTCTTGTACAACTTTCGTTAAAGAATAATAAATGTGTATGTACATTCGGACTCAACGACCATCCAGTATTGCTTCATTTTGCAGTTTGGACCATTTTGCAAATTTGACCACAACCATACGCCTTTTTCTCGAACCAATGAACTCTTTTGTAATAAGTGTCCTATTGGATGATTTTAGCTCTTTGGAATATCAACACTTTGAATCAATGCTCAATTCTCAACTAAGATCTGAAATAAGAATGTACCTCATTGAACTTAGGGATGGTTAGGGAAATTACTACTTTCATTGAACTTCATTCTCGTGGATATGATAGTCCAGGCACAAGATCTTTGTGTTGATAATAGATAACACACACACACACACACACACACACACACACACACACACACACACNCACACACACACACACATATATATATATATATATATATATATACTTGACCTATCGTGAGTGGTTAGAGCAGCGGCGTATTGAGCCGAAGGTCTGAGTTCGAATCCCGCTCGTGGCACTCGTGGCAACTTTTTCATTTCAACCAAAACCTTACATAAAACGAATAATTAATTGAAAGAAGTAATTTGGTCAATAGACCACTAAATATAATGGATGTAACACTAATGTTTAGTAAGCACAGTCCGTCTGTGTACCAAATAGTTGAACTATTCACAATTGGACTCGATAATGGAAGCCATTATCTCCGTAATGACTCATGATAGCAATTTTTATGATACAAGAATGGGATCATAATTCGTTAATTTTCGGGTTATGATTTATCTAATTAGACATTCAGTCATTCTAACTTCAATGTTTTGACCACAGCTGACCCCATCAAATAGGTTTTTTGGGAAATAAGGAGGGCTAACCTGAATACCAATAGTCGTTTCTTTTGGTCATCAGTATTCACTAATTGTCTGCGTCTCGTAAAATATCCTTATCATTTCAAATTAGGTTCTTGTTGCACAAATTATAAGTGATGTAATAGGTTATGTGATACCACGTCCCTTGTACAACGAATGCAAGAGCGGTCGATTTGGACTACTCATTGTTTGAATCATTGATGACACTATCTATTTCAATGATGATCAGCGAGAATAAACTTTCATCGATAATGAAAAGCTCGATTTTCTTCATGTTCCTCGCCTTGTGCTAATTACCTGCGTGTAATCTTTCTTAGTATTTTTTGTCATCTATTTCTTTTATTTGTGATGATTAAGCAAACTGGGTAACGGAGTGGCGTTTATTTTCGTAATTGTATTTATACACTTGCCTGTATTTTGCACAAAAAATTAAATTTATTAGTTTTTAATTTCCAAACGTTGACCTTTTTCTTTTCAATGGGAATGTTTGTGATTCGCCACATAGTTTTTTTTCGGCATATGGTGAATGTAGCAATTAATATGGATGAGAAAACCTCGGCCCAATATGAATCGTCCCTAATTGGGCTTCTTGTTTAATTTAATTAAATTTCTCATCTAACCAGTAACGGTATCGGTTATGATTTCATCGGACCTCGGTCAAGCGGGACGCGGCGCGCCAACCCATCTTTTTTACGCCCCTATTTGAATTAAAATATTCAATGAGGACCCGATACAAATCCATACGCGCGACGACATTGCCCGGTTCCCCTGATTAAAGATCTTATGAATAAATACGAACCGGTATCCGGCATTTGCAAGCGTTATGTCCAATCGATGGGATCCCGCGTAACGCTTCTCTTCCGTGGGAAAGCACAAAAACGATAAAAACAGCCTGTTTCCACCATGTTTCATGAAAACGTAAATGGAAACATAAAACACCGAGTGGAGTGAGTGGTTGGTTTTTTGATAAAGAATGGCATGAATTTAAATGAACAGTGTACAAAAACGTCGTTCTTGCAGTTTAATGTCACTTTGGATCAATTCTGTACAAAAATAGCAGAAAGTAAGGAGAAAGTAAATATATCAAAACATGGTGTTTTGGATATATTTTTTATATTACTATTTATTTGTAGCCCGTACACATTAGTACACATTACAACTACGTGTGTATTTGTTTTTTTCTCTTCTCTGACACTATGGTCCCACAGCCCAACACCTAGACGAGAATCACATACAGGTAAAAAATTCCAACCAATTGATTTTTTTTCTCGATAAAAGAAAATTCACACTTAATCCTTAATTCAAAACAAGGTTAAATGATTTATCAATGTATACTTTTTATGGAATTTAAAATTTTTATTCAGTTTCATTTGAATTCTGAAGCAATAAACTGTTTAGTTTTCATCTTTGAACGCACTGCTCGAAGAAGATTAAATAAGTATGGACTGATGGCTTTTCGCCCCTTAAGAGGACCAGTATTGACCAGAACACACAGGGTTGCACAGCTCGCATTTGCTTGAGAACACAGCCATTGATCTTTGGGCGATTGCTCTGCTTTACTTTTTACAAATGAGTGTAGATTTGCGCTATCTCCAGATGAACGTGAAAGAGTGTGAAGAAGACGAAATGAAAGGTACGAAGTTTGTAATTTTACTCAAAGCCAACCTTTTCAACCCAGTGATGGTATGGGCGGAAATTTCATTGGAGAGTCGAACAGAGTAGTTTCTTGTCCGTGGAGGGTCTTCGACGGACACTCGCTATGCAGATGAAATGTTGGAACATAATGCGTTGCCTATCCTCGATTAAATCAGCGACAATAGTATTCTAATGCACGATAATGCCCGTCCGCATGTCGCTCGCATAGTACAAACGTACCTTCAACGGCATAACATCAGTGGTCTTAGCCTGGCCAACCCGTTCTCCAGGCTTGAACCCGTCGAACATTATGGGGTAACCTCAAAAGATTGTCAAGATTGTCTGATGCACTCCATGATCTTGAAAGGACTCTTCGTGAAGAATGGGCTAATCTCCAGCGAAGAGACATTTCCAGACTGGTAGAAAATATGCCGAAGCGAGTTCGAGATGTAATTAAGGCAAGAAGAGGAAATACGCAATATTGAAAAGCTAATTAAAAATTTAAAACAAAAATTATTCAGAAATCGTGAGATGCGGTCTGGTGTGATGTAGGTTTCAGAAAAACATTTTCTTTATCCTACCAACGTTTCGATCTTTATTGAGATCATCTTCAGGGCCTGGGATTTACAAACATTGTTTACATTTAACAAATACATTTAGGATGTTGAAAACTGAATTTATACAATGCAAAATATATTTTTTATATTCAATCGAAGTATTTCTACTTACTCAAAGTGTTTGTTTTCTGTGTAATTGTGACATTCTTGCGTGTCGTGTTGAGAGTGCCAGTGAGATTTTGCTGTTTTATGTTTACATACGTTAGATTTTGAAGGGGTGGGGAAGGAAGTCGGTATAGAAAAGACATTTTTGTATAAGGCGTCGGCTTTTTTGAAGTGAAAAGAGCCGACGAAGGGAAACAATGTGTTGGTAATGGTTCGGCCAGATTATCCTTTCAGGATTATATAGAAAGGGATAAATAGGAAAAGGAAAGCTAAATTGTTGGACAATTAGACTATGTGAAAAATATTTGATGTGTGGAATGTAATGTAATGATATATGTATGTTATCTATTCTGGAATGGAGGGCTCGAAGCCTTCGTTGTAAAGCAAACTGGCGGGTTCTCTGAATGAGAAAGTGTAGAGAGGCTTCGGTTTAGGGTTAGGATTGATTGAGAACATAGTATGAAAATTTTCGATCCGGAACAGTACATTAGGCAAAAGGAATGTAGAGATAGGTCTATAGGTCGATAGTCTTAAATCAATGAAAATGAGGAAATCTGTCATGCCTCACCCTGCTGGCAAGGCATGATGTCCTGCTTATATCATTGACGTCACTATTTTTAAGTTAACGGGTACAAAAAGACAATATTCCAGTTTAGTCAAAAGGAATAACGAGACTAAATTTATCCATTCCTTTCTTTGATACAGACGCAGTTGATGGATTAAAAAAGACAGGATATTCCTTCGCTTTGCTTTTAGTTTGCTTCCTTCCCAAGCTACCTGAAGGTTTTTCAAGTTGGTGTTAAAACCAAAATAAGTTGCTTCGTTCAGCCAGAATAAAGGAAGACGGTAAAGAAACAAAAGTGCATATCGTTTGGTTTCATACATGCTCAAATCGCAAGAATAAAGAATATTGACTTCCTTGCTTGACGTCACTCTATTTGATTAAAGTCCTTTCAAATAAATAAATACGTTTTTGAAGCTGAAATAAAGGAGCGATCTAAAATACTACGCATTTTGTTATCTTTAGGTCCATGGAAACTTAATTCAAAGAAATATGTCATGTTTCAACCTGCTTATATCCCTAACGTCAACATTTTTGGTTGCTAGGTTCTAAAAGCACAAGATTCTGTTTCGTTCACCAGGATACGTCGTTTCTTTGATACACACTCAGTTCACGTACATTAAAGAAAAAATAATGCTTCACCCCGTTTTTAGTTTTGATACCAAGCTACCAGGCAAAGGTTTTTTCAAGTTAGTTAAAAGTAAACTATGCTGCATCGTTTGGACAGAATAAAGGAACACGGTAAAGAAACAAAGTTGCATATCGTTCGGTTTAATACAGGCTCGCATCACATAAATAAAGAAAATTGACTCACCCTGCTTGCACCCCTGACGTAGTGCTATTTTATTAAGCCTTTTCAGGCTTCGTCTTCTTCTTCGTCTTAGGATTCCTTTTTTGCTTAAATAAACAAACGATCTAACAATACGACGCTTCTGTTTCTTCTGTTCTGAATTTAATTTGAATGTATTTAATTTCTTAATTTAATAAATCACTCATACCCCCTTCTTACACATCGATACTATAAGATAATAGGTTACAAAAAGACAATATTCTGATTTGATCATAAGGAAAAACGAGACAAATTTCAGCAATACGTTATTTTGATACAAGCCCAATTCACAGAAACAAAAGAAAACAAGATCCTGCCTGCCTCACCCTGCGTACATCCTTAACGCGACACCCTTTAACAATGGATTTTTCCGTACATTGACGAGTATTTGTAAGGGTCAGTACAATTAAACTACAAGAATGTGAAATTATGACTCAATATTGCAAGATGGCAATGCTGTTTTCTGGAATGGTATAACCAGAATTGTACAAATGTACCAAAATTAATTCACGTTTTAAAGTAGCCTAAGAATGTATGAATCTTTAATGAATTTTAAACTTTGCTCTTCTGAATTGCAACACTTGTCCATTGTTTTTCATTTCCTTTTATTTTTACTTGAATCATATTAAACGGCAGGTCTTGGATTCCCGAGAGGGAAATTCTATAATCCTTTTGACCCTCTAATTGCTCCAAACTCGAAGATACTCCAGAGCTGGCGCTGTTTTAAAAATCTCTTGCTCCCCAGTGCAAATAGGCCTTCAATAATAAAACGACTCGGGAGTAATTTTCAAAAGGTCCAAAACCGGTCTTAGTAATTTAGTAAAAGGATTTCTCTCTTTAATTTCATCCGAAGTTAAGGGACTCTTGTTAATTATTCAATATTTTGCTGATTTTTTCATCCACAAATAACCAGTTGCCAGAAGGAAAATGTGTCCGTATGTATTTCATGAATATTGCCTATTGTGGTACATGATTTTAAAATAAAATCATATTATACTTCAAAATCATCAAAATCTAATTACAACTTAATCAATTCTCACTTTATTTATATATTTAATAACACCAACGGAATATATAACACAATAAAATAATAACGTATTGTCTAAATGTTTGACAATAAAGATTGTCTTTGTGATGCTATTAAGACTACACACAAAATGCCTTCCTGAATTTCAAAGATGGTGAATTTAGTTCAGGAATCTTAACGGAAATGTCTAACATAAGGGGACGTGACAAAACGTCCATTGAAATCAACAGAACAAAGATCATCACTGGTCCGTCGGACCACGCTGTTTGTAGCAAACTTGTTTCTCAAGTCTGACCGACTCATTGGATTTTGAAACTCTCACCATTGCTCGGCGGTTCGACACAAATGCAAAACTTTAACAAGGCTTAATTTCATTTCTCTCCAGAACCCCTCGCAACTTCTGAGCTGGAGACATAAATTCCCAATAACCGGTATTGTTGGGATTTTGTTTTAGTAAATTGTTAAATAATTGGTAACTAGCCGTTTAAAATGGAATTTGTAAGCTCTGACATAAAAAAGCAAGTCACGAGAATCGAACATAAAAAATAAACATGAATTTTAGTAGTAAAACTAATGAATAGCGAAGCGAGGCGGATAATATAGGCACAATATAGATCAAATGGGTTGAGCCTTTTATGCATTTCTAACTTTCGTCTGTTGTGTCCGAATTCCGTACTCTCTAGACACAGTCAGTTTTGGTATCTATACATCATCCTTTCTTGTTTTTAAAGTGGTTTTATAACTGGAGCATGTCCTTCCGAAAATGTGTATTGCTGTGTAAAATTGTACTTTTAGGATTTGTAGCTCCTTCCAGTTGGGAAGGAATTTCTCTTTCTCCTATTGGTCATTTTTGCAAGTAGTCGCTTTGCTTGCTTCAGTTATGGCTGAGTTATGTTTCCAATGTTTGTTGTGTCTTTTAATAACCCAATATTCCAGTTATTTTTTAATGTGCCTCTTATGAATGCCACACAAGGATTTGGGCATATGTGTTGTTCCAAGGTATCTTTTTGACAATGATGTGGGGTACCTCGTTGCCGGAAATTCATTTCCTTTGGGCTCACATTAAAGCAGGTTTTTGTGAATTCCAGTTTTTAGGCTTTTTAGACGTTTCCAGAGTTTTGGGTTGTTTCCGTAGGTTTGAAGAACCTTAGAGCTGCCTGTCTATGTGATAGTATTATTATATTTGCACTCCGAAAAAGTTGGTTATTTATGTCTTATGTTATGTGTTACGTCTGTAGCTAGCAATTCGGCTCAAAATGTGGCTGTGGTAAAACCGAGGGCCATTTAGTGTTCATAGTTAGGCCCCGTACCAATTCCCATCTTTGAGACATCGATATACGAACCATTTTAATCTCTTTTCAATAATTATGATGAATGATTCTACTACTTTCTCTGATGCTGATGCTAATGATAAATTTTCAGTTCCTCAATTGCTAGCACCCTTTTAGTATCTAAGAATACCGGTTATGCTGAGGCATGCAATCTTTTAATGTAATGTTTTAATGTTTCCCTTGCCTTTCTTTGTTAAATTTTTGGCAACCATATGTAACTTGTGCAAAACCGTTCGATACTTATTGGTTATTCATAGTCAAATTGTATACAATAATTGGTAAGATCATGCCTGTAAGCAACTGGATATGGTTAAACACAAGGTCTCAAGCGCCCCAAAATCTACACATCCATGGAACTCCAAGGTGATATTTTTCGATGAGAAAAGAAGAAGGTGCAATGAAGGAGGGAAAGATATGTCCATCAAACACTGGAAGCAGTATATACCTGAGCTTGATAGGCTAGTTGCACAATCAACCTGTTTGAAGAAAATGCTGAGCTCCAAAGGAAATATAACTTATTTTGGATGTCAAAGAAGGCCTAGAATCAATAATATGTAATAATATGTTGTTTAGAAGAAGCTGTACCCCTGCGCAAGAGAGCAACAAATTTTAAGGCGGAAATTACTGCGGTGCAGGAAGTAATTAGCAGATTGCTTTAGGTAGTTGACAGCATGCTAAACAGCAGTGTTTATCATAGACTCCCAGGAAGCAATTATGGCCCTAACCTCAATGAGACTTAGAGAAAACGCCAAAACGTTTCCCACTTATTAGGCTAAGATGGACATTCGCCTACCAGTGGATCCAAGTCACAGTGATACCAAAGGCAATGAACGTTACGGATGAATACTCAACATATTCAACAATATACAACCATCTCCAAAAGATTCGGATTCATACAAGAGGGGGATAAAATCAGCCGTGTCTGTACAAAAACGAAAACGAAGTCCCTTCTACACTCTTAAGGACTCACAGCAAACCGATGGGTAAAAAAAAGGTCATGATTATCTTCATGGCCATTTACACAAAATTGGCGATAATTCATTCATAATATGACTGTTGTGTGATACTTATAAAATAATGAACGCTGGACACTGATTGGTGTTTTCAACAATGAGCATTTTTACCACTAGACGCTGATGCCAATATTGTCCACTACAATTATGGTTATGTAATGTGGCTTGTAATGGCATACTTACTACTATTGTGATATAATACTACTATATAATACTATTGTGTTCGCCTTCAAGCCTTTACTCGCTTGTTAAGCACGCGAAGCTAAATGTGTATTTAACTGTATGCCCCCTTAAGCTCAAAACCTTCCTCATCGTCAATTTTATTACATTTTTTACCTTAAGCCACAAGTTTCAATACATTATTGATCCTGTTATTACTAAATTATAAGTTTACTTTGAAAATACGGCGAGCTGATTATACAGTTCCGCAATACCTCGGGGCATAGCACCTGTCAGGTGAGTAGGCTTTCAATTTTGGACAATCTCTTTAAACATTTAACTAACCAATCGCATAAATGATTATATTTTAACAAACGAAAATTCAAATATTGCGCATAATGTACATTAAGCAACCTACATTAAAAATTTACCATTACTATCAGAGCACATTTAGGTATTTGATCTAGAGTTAATTGATAATATCAAAAATCCAAACAAATCGGATTAAACGTGAACGGTTCATAAGTGTAAATTGAGCCTGGTTCCAACATTTAGAACGCATTTATGTTTTAATGTGGAACCGCAGATCTATTCGATAAAAGCCGACGCTGGTACTTTGTACTGTTTTAAAGCGGATTACATTTTTCAATTAAAACAAAAAGGGAAATATTTGGAATCTAAGTCCAAGGGACCCGAATAGCACAAATTGGCCCAACATCCTATATTGATTAGTTTTTCAAGTTTAGAAAATTTCATCCACCCTGAAAATTAAATGTTAACTGCTTATCAACTTGATTTTTACGCGCAATTGAATTTTATACATAAGACCTTTGCGATACCAAATGGGGGAGTATAAAGTCTGGTAAAAAGGATGGAGTAAAAAAGAATGTGAAAAAGAGTAAAAAATGATATAGATAAAGAGCGAGCGAACGAGAGAGAGAGTGAAAGAGCGAGACAAAGAGAAAGAGAGTGTGAGTCTATTGTTTGTTTATATGTTGCTGAACATAAGGATGAAAAGAGAGATAGCAGAAGCGAGACAGACAGACAGACAGAATTGAAAGAAGATGGTTGAAAAAAGAAGAGAAAGTTGGAAAGGAGATACTTGGAGAGAGAGAAAGAGAGTTGGAAAGAACGAGAGAGAGAGAGAGAGAGAGATTTGGAAAGAGATAGAGGAGGGAGGATATATGGAGAGAGAGGTAGGGCGGGATGAAGAAAGAGGGTTGGAGAGAGGGAGAGTTGAAAAGAGAGAGAGCGAGAAAGAGAGAGAGAAGAAAGAAAAAGAAAATATGATAGGTGTACTGTAATTGTTAAACAGGTAAACTACCTGATCGTGATAAACTTTCTAAATCTAATTTTCATTTCGTTTTAGCAAAAGTCAATTTAATAGTAATAAATTATTAATAAAATTTGTCACAATTAATTACATAGCGATAGTTGATTTAAATAAAGCCAATAAGTTCTACTCTGATAGTATAAAAAGGAGGCCGTCGGTTTTGTTCGGATATAAGTTACCACTCTTGTCAGTCTTCCCCCCCCCCGGGAGATTGATTACATCCAATGTCTTCCTCCTTCCCCGATTTCATTAGTTTGGAGGGAGAGGCGATTAATTTTAAATTTGACAATTAGAAGAGGACGGGGGTGGGACCATTGTGACAATCTCAAACAGTTCCGCTTTAATTTATTTTCTACACCGTTTGAACTTGTTTGTCCAATCCCGTTTGTCCACCCTTTCCTTACGCAATAACACTTGACATGTCCTTTACTATTTAGTTAATTTGAATTATGTTAACAATAAAGTTAACAAAGCCGACGGCCTCCTTTTTATACTATCAGAATAGAACTTATTGGCTTTATTTAAATCAACTATCGCTATGTAATTAATTGTGACAAATTTTATTAATAATTTATTACTATTAAATTAAGTTAATTATGTTTTCTTTTCAGACTAACTTCACAAGTTCGCTCCAAACAGAATCGCCTCCGCTGACGGATGTTTAAATTGACAGCCCTTCATTAATGTTTGGAATAAAATTAATGCTCATGTTTTTCTTTAGACCAAGTACAAGGATACCAAGTCAACTGCGTTACCCAGATTGGGTTGCATAGTTGATCTTTGAAGATAATCCTGGATCAAGACGTTTATGATCTCTTTATATTTTATTCTTTGAGCGCAGAGATACTACTAAAACTCAGAGTCTTCCACACTTGTCATTGGCATTTGTGGTGCAGTGGAATAGTTCCTGAAATTTCCAAGAATTATCATTTCTGCTAAAAAGATATTCCCTTCGAAAGTGGTTAAGTCGAGGCGTCGCAATTTTTGATAAAATCGAAGCAGATGGGGCTGATGTACAAACATCAGGAAACGTGCAGATGCATTAATCAATAACTAAATTTATTTCAACAAGTACTTCATGTGTTTCAAACAGTTTTCTTATGATGCAATTGCTTCCGAAATAATTTCCTTAAAAACTCTTCGTCCGTAGGTCCTGAAGCCACAACAGAAATACTTTATAAAAACTTTCACCGCTTTTAGTTCCTCTTTCTACATTTAATCAATCACTGTCTACTGGTCAGTTGCAAAACTTATGGAAACGTGGTAGTATAGACGTGAAAAATTATCGCCCTGTTAGTATTCTTTCTATCAATTATCTACATCATTACACTGTTTTATAATTCCCGAACGATGTAACTCAATGCCTGGTTTATGCCTAAACCCTCAAGTGCCACTTACTTTGCAATACTTATATGCATTTCCATCAAAACATCAACTTGATGTCATTTATCTTGATGTCTAAAGAGCTTTTAATTCTGTAAACATTGATCTTTTTTTATATGTTTTTACTTAATATCCACCAGGATATCTGGTGTTCTTGCATGGTTTCGAAATTATCTTGAAGCTAGTTTTTCAAATTGTTAAAATTCGTTCTTCCCATTCTTTTGGATTTTATGCTTGTGTTTTGGCGTGTCACAGGGTTCTCATTTAGGACCACTATTGTTTATTTTATGTGCTAATGATATTGATTCTTCCATTTCTTCTGGCCTCGCGATGTCCTCCCTAGCTGCTTATAGCACTCTAGTTCTGTTGTAAGAAAAAATATTTTGTCTTTGTGTGGTGATTATTATCTATGATTGCAAAAAAACCCAAGCAAAATCCTACAGCACTCGCTACCCACCATTTTGAACACAAACACAATTTCGACTTCAACAATCCAAAAATATTACACACAGAACAAAACAAACATAAACGTAACTTTTTAGAAATATACATCAACAGAGATAAACACAGCATCAATTACAGAACAGACACATGTAAACTCAATCGCAGCTACGCCAATATCATTAATCAAATTTAATATAGATAACTTACATATATCATCAACACATTACAAAAACCATATAATATAACATTTAAAACAATCATCACATTCCACACATCAAACATTTTTACATAGTATAATTTTTGAACAATTTAGCTTCCTTTCCTATTTATACCCGTCTATATAATGCTGAAAGGATAATCTGGCCGAACCATTACCAACGTTTTTTCCCATCATCGGCTCTTTTTACCTCAAAGAAGCCGACTCCTTATACAAAAATGTCCTTCTATACCGACTTCCTTCCCCACTTCTTCTAAATCCAACATATATAAATATAAAACAGCAATACCTCACTTGCACTCTCAACACGACACGCAAGAATGGTACAATTACGCAGAAAACAAACACTTTGAGTGAGTAGAAATACTTTGATTAAATATATAAAAAACAATATTTATTTGCATTGTATAAATTCACTTTTTTCACATCCTACACGTTATTGTTAAATTTAAACAATGTAAATCCCAGGCCCTGAAGATGATCTCAATAAAGATCGAAACGTTGGCACGATAAAGCAAATATTTTTCTGAAACCTACATCTCACCAGACCGCATCTCACGATTTCTGAATATTTTGTCTGTGTTGTACTGTTTTACCTCCATGTCAGTTATTTTAGTGATGCAGTTTGTTTCCGTACAGATGGTTTTAAGGTCTTGGCCGCGCTTCTTCGGTTTGGTACTTATTCCTGTCTTTAACTAGGCTTTGCAAGGTCAATCAATGAAGGGTGAAGAATAAGATAGTGTTTCGATGGAATCTCGTATCTTACTAGATTGAATCAGTCGATTTTGTTCCAGGACAAGTATATTTTCAATTGTCGGAAGTATTGTTATTTTAAGTATTAAATCAATACACGCTAACTTTAACTTTATTAAAAAAATGATTTTCTCCCTAATTCATAAAAAAAACAAAGGGACGAGGGAGCATTACTCTTATTCAAGCGTTCTTAAGAGGGTTTTTAAGCGATGAAATGAGGGCGGGCAAGTGAAAAAATCTTCTTTCCAATGCTAATTCGGAGACATCAACAGCTCATGAATCTTTAGGGTCTAAAGAGATTGAAGCCACATTTTTTCTTCAAGGCCTGCCATACAGCTCGTGGGGGAGGAGAGAGAGAAAAACAAGCGTCGCGCATATTTGGGCCCAAAATAAATTTTGATTCAGATACGAAAGGGTATTACAAAGATTTACTTGTGAACCTGACCTCGGCAAGATTTCCCAGAGGGCAAATAGATTGAGCTATTTGTCTATTCTCTCCACATTTGAACCTCCGTCTCCCTAAGGAGGTCGCCCAATATAAGCCCCAAGGGAAAATTGACTCGGAGGGAAGGCTTTTCAATAGGGTCCAGGTTCGCCGTGATCTATGATTTTAAACCGTTTTTCAAATGTGGCCACACACGTAAATTAAAACAAAAATTATTCTACATAAAAAAAGGTGTTGGCATAAAAGCAACTAATTCAATTTAATCCATGGGCAATGCAGAAACTGAGGGATTAACTAATTGAATTCCAATGACAATCCGAGCAGCAAAAAAGTTTCTGATTTAAAAATAAACAGACAAGGTTTTTTGCAATAACAATATATTATTTTTAACCACACACATACTAACATAAAGAAAACTGCACAATGATTATTTTTGTTATTTATTGACCGCTTGTTTTAACGTGTAAAGTCTCAACCTTACTTCGCAACGAATTATCTTGGACTCAACAGTCTTTTTTGCCATCTTAAAAGTTTTTTAAAATTAAATTTAGCAACAAAATAATCTTTAATCTAATTTGCTCAGAGATGACGTTTCAACTACGTCTTGCTGACAGATAAAATCGGCCGGTGCGACCTAATTAATTTTAAACCTACTGTACAAATCCCTCGCTAGTTTATAATGGTATCTTAACGGCCATTATGTAACCTAATTCACTAATTTTTCATCCCGGAATTTATCGTTTTCCCTTGGGGATTGCAGTATTTTCGTTTTGCGAAAAATTATTGGACTAGGTTGGATTGTCTTTGTTTTTCTCGAGTTTTAACCCTCCATAAAATAAAATCCAATTTTTGACCATCATTGGGCAATACGTTGTTTTCTATGTTGTTTTTATTTCGATCCTTTTTTAAGTGAAATGTAGACAAAAAAGACAAATGTAGCTAAAAGAGATTTTTAATCGTTAACATCATAGAATTTAATAGAATATCTTAAACTGGATAATGAACGGACTTTTAAAAATATTAATTAATCCGCTTTCCCAAACAAATTAATTTCTTTTTATCTAATCGTTCCTTATAATAATTCAATAAGCTGAAGATTAAAGGGGTAAAGTTAAGGCCTTAACTTCTTAGCCAGCAATGTGAGCACGGGTCAATTATTTTGTAACTAATCCTTTTCCTTCCCTCTCCTCCACTAATAAATAATGTAATTTCGCAATGTTTCTAATTAAAAAATGAGCTTTTCAGCTATGAGTTATGAAACGCCTCAAAGTGAATGAAAAGCTTTTCTGAACTTCACCCTCTTACTTATTCATCCCGAGCCGGGGTGATATACGCTGCGCCAACGGCCCTAAATTGAAAGCGAACGGGGATCAAATTGATGTTCAGATATAAATTGAAGATTTTACAGGTTCGGGCACGGTTCAAATAACAATTTCTCCTATTAATCGCCTTGATTTTCTGTGCGTATCGTTCCGTACATCTGTCCTTTACTGATGGTTAAGGAGTGAAGAAAAATGTACCAGTGTCAAAAGAAAAACAGCTAAGTCTTTTTTTATTCCGGACGAGCAACAATCTGCGGGAAGCAACAATCTATAAATTACATAGTTAAATATTGATAATACGAAAAGAGAAAACACGAAAAAAATTAGCATCCTTATCACTTAATCAATCGCACTTTTTGAGAGCTGGTCACGAAGCCACTGTCTTTTTAGAGTTGGTCTAAGTGGAGATTGTAGGTTAGTATGGAATTTTTTCTGGACTTTGCAATTTCTTTTATTAAGGGAACATTTAAATCGTTATGGATGGTCGGAAAAATAGACAGGCTTGTTGACGATGGATCTAACGATTCGTGATTGTAGAGTCTGGATTTTGCGAAGATTTTAAGGTTTGGTTGATTCCCATTGGTCTATGCCGTATGACCATATCGGTTTCAGTATTGAGTTATATGAGAGTATTTTGATATCAAGGGAAAGTTTAGATCTATTGTCTTAGTAGACTTTTAAGTTATTAAGGATTTAAGTCGTGTATGGGTATTCCAGGTTAGTCCTTTTTCCAGTGCAATCCAAGGTAGCAGTTGATGTTTTCTTTCGGTTGGAAGGAGGATTAGGTGAATGATCGAAGGTAGAGTGACGCGACACAGGTGAATGACATGTTTTGGGGCTTTGTAGTATTTAGTCTGATTTTTCACTTTTCAATTGAATAGGTATGACAGGGTAGGGAGTTGTAGGATAAAATTGAACGTTAGTATCGTGCTGTCGAAGCAGTATATACTGAGGACAGTAGAGTGCCGAAAACGCCACCCTGAGGGAGTCCCGCGTCCACACTGTACAAAGAAGAGTGAGTTACCCTTCTGTTAATAGAGTTTATGGATAGGAAGTGTGTAGTGGGTAGGATGCCCTGGAGTTTCCAGAGCAAACCCAGATGCCAGACTCAAACGAAAAGCTGTTCGACGACGAGCATTCTTGTTTCTCAAGATGAAGACTTTTAGGACCGAAATCTGCTTTGACCGTCACAACTCAACTAACTCTATACAAGATACTTTTGATATACAGAATGGAACGGTGATGTTCCGCCAAGCAATCCAATATCCAGGATATCGAATCATCAATCAAAAGTCTTCAGATAAATTTTCAAAGCTCCTTACTGCGTATTTGGTGTTTAGTGACCGTTACTTGATGAATATTCGGAGGTCGTGAGATGCGGTCTGGTGTGAGTGGGCACTCTCAACACGACAGACAAGAATGACACATCTGCACGGAAAACAAACACTTTGAGCCCTGAAGATGATCTCAATAAAGATCGTAACGTTAGCACGATAAAGAAAATGTTTTTCTAAAACCTACGTCACACCAGACCGCATCTCACGACCTCCAAATAATCAGCTCCTTACTAAATCACTGCCCTCACTATTCTCAACGAATTGATCTAATCCTCACCAAGCTCTCCCATCCTGAGAACATACCACGTCGCCTTATATGTGTTTTATGCCTTATATATACGACAATACTTCAAGATGTCAAATTGGACTAAAAATTATAAAAAAAGTAAAGTCCGATTCTCAATAGTAGAATATTCGAGAATATCATATCATATCGTAAAGTCCAACATATTTCATAAAATTTTAATCTTACTGTAAATTATTACGCTAATAAAAGGAGCATTAAAAACACTATGAAATTCATTTGTATTTAAAATTAATTAAATTAAAACAAAATCAGTTACAACGTAAACTTTTACGATTTTCCAAATTTTTAATCTAGTGTTTAAGTAAGATTTTCTTGGCTCTGAGAAATCTGCAAGATATGGCGCTTAACGATTATTGCCTTTACTTAAGTACATGCACTTTATGACTCAAAGGTCAGTTAGCCATTAATTTTAATAACTTTTTTCAACTGTTTGTAATTTTTAAAAAAATCAATTAAATGTTATTTTTCCATTACTGATAACTTACCTTCGAAAAATTAAGTACATGTATGTACTTAATTAGTAAGGACAACTTTTCTTCAAGTGCCATATCGTTCAGTATTCAGAAGCCAAGAAAATCGTACTTAAACTTAGGTAAGAACTTACAACTACGTTAAGAAACTCGTAAAAGTTTATTTTCTAAGTGATTTTGTATTTTGTCTATTTAAGATTACAATTTAAAGAAAAATGAATATCGTTGAGTATGGTATCGGCCTTCAATGATTAATAATAAGGCTAGGAGATCAGGAAAAGTTTTTTTTTACCTTCCAAGCTTCATCCCTGACCTCCTAGCTTTATTAGAAAAAATATATCTTATAGGGCTTAGGATTTACATTTTATGAGATACGGGGAACTTTATATACAATTGAGAATCAGACTTGGGATAACGAAGACTTTTTAGCCAATTTGACAAGTAGAATAATCTGCTGTGTACATGTCCTTCTGGTGTCAGTGTTTTGACCGGGAGGAAAAATAAACATGCTTATATTCGTAATATGTCCTATTATTTACAGTCTACTGATAATTTATTATGTATTTATAAAACATCGTGAACTGAATTTTTTAAATAACCCCAAAAAAACTATTCCAGTAGGTTTAACTAGTATAAACCAAATTGAAAAGTTAAAGCCCTCAAACTTCGACTTTTTATACTTGCTTATTATACCTTTCCAAATTTCTTTAAGACTTTCACAAGTTTAAACAAATTTCTCTACTTGTAAGCCATAAATTAATTTATTTTATCATACCGCTAAGATTTTATGAATAGAACAGAACGGGTTAAAACTAAAATTCCGTTAATTGGACACTCGCCAATGGTGCGGCCGTCATCTCTGCCATTGTCCGAGTGGTAAACCGTGGATTATTTGAGAACAAACCTTCAAATTAATCTAAGCGCTTTATTTTGAATAAAAAAATTTAAGCCAATTGTGTCACGTCCGTGTCGTACAGAATTGTCTTAAAAAAACGGATCTAAATCCATAAAATCTAATATATTTTAGCTGTACCAAAATCATGCTACGCCTTTCAGGAGGGAGAATTCGTACTTCGGTATAAGAAGTCAGAAAATCTAGTAGACCGATGTCTTTCTTAAAACCTTAATGGTACAATATTCGAAATTTTATTTAGGTTACCGCGTGATAAATGCCAATGGTAAAATTGTACCAATTGACAATATTAAAATGAAAAAAACTAAGAAATGAGAATTTTATTCTCGTGTTACAAGTGTTACAAACTTTGCCCTTAGATTCGATATTCAAAATGCTGCCCAAATTAAAAAAAGGTTGCTTAATAAATTCTTTCAAAATGTTCTGCTTTTTTTAAATTTTCCACCTTAACAATCTTCAACCACGGTTTTTTCTTTTCCTTCATCAATTACTTTATCTTTAAAACAAAGTGATTAAAATAGCAATTGCACCACTAAAAAGCATATTAAATTGAGTACGTTTTCTGAAATTTGCTGATCTCTAGGTTTGAAAATAGTAGTTTAAAATCACCACACCAAGTTTTTCAACTTTGAAAAAAAAAAAATTCTCGCTACTAAAACGCTTATTTCACAAAGATTTACAAGTTTAGTATTGATCACATCTTATTGGACATTTAACGTAGTTTTCAATGGTATTAACGGATTTGGACAAAACCTTTTAGTTTTAGGGTTAACATTGTTTATTTGAAGCAACGCCGTGAAATCTTAAAAAATCAGAAAAAGTGAAATAACTCCGAAACTATTGAGATTCGGTCCATAGTTAATTAGGTCTTTTTGGGTCCTTTTTGAATGTAAAATCTACTGGCAGAGTTTGTAACACCAGTAGCCAAACACCCTGTAAATATATTTTGTAAGTACATCGGGTTGAAATGCAGGGCCGCTGGATTCGATCCCGGGACCTTTACCTTACTGCCACCGACGCAGACTTCGTATTCTTTAATGAAAATTATTGGGCTTCAGTGGTCAGTTTCACTAAACGTCATTTGATGGACGAACTTCTGCATAAATAAACAAGGAAGCATTGTTTAAATAACGATTTCTCGACGATTCAAGTCTTGGAGAAGTAAGTTTACGGAACACAAAGCTCACGACGAAATTGCCAGTTTTAAAGCAATTGTAACTGACGCCTTCTGCCCTTAATAATTCAGCTCTCGTTATTTGAGTTGCGTCTGCTGGTTATTCCGGATGACGCGAGAGAAGTGAGTCGACTGTAAACAAATAGTTTACCACATTCTAGTCTACAGCAGTTTGTTGACTCGGAGGAAACGGCCTACAGTGCTCAACTCAAAACGACCCTTAACTGCTCAACTAAGAAGACATAACGTAAACTTCTATAAGTATTGTATAAAACTGAAATTTCGTAATGAAAAACTTCCGTCAACAGGGGTTATATACCGTCAGAGATGTCTACTGCTCTTATAAGCTCATTTATTGCGTTCACAATAAAATATAATTTTCCACATACTTATGTAAATTTTTTCACATATACCTGCACTTCAGTTGACCCAGCAATACTTGAAGTCTTGAAAATCAAAAGTAAGCTGGGAGCAAGAATGGTTTTCCACTTCTTTTCTATTACGTAAACGTCGATTTGTTTTACAATATGCCTATAATTCCCACCAAAATCGCCTTGTATTCTAATCTTATTGTTTCTTTTGGTAGCGAACTTTTTACATTAACTTCATCCCGTAAGACTCTGATGATTCAAAAGTGATGCTACTGCGTCTTCTAGGATTAATTCCATCGTTTTGCGCCTTCTAATTAATAATACTCCTGAGGATTATTCTAAATATTCTGCAACTTTTCTTGAAATGGACGAGAAACAACGGCATAGCAGCTCCCATAGCATCAATAAGCTGGATTCCACCAGTCCACGTTTGAGACATTACGCAGTAAGAGTTGAATAAACTTCAAAAATCCTCAAACTAGTAAACCTATTTAGAGGGTTTTCGCAAAGGAGTGAGTTGACTTACATTTCAAGTTGAAAAGGCATTTCTACTATCTTTTCATGGTGGCCAGTACCTGTCTAACAAAGCTAAGTGGAATTCTAAAGATACCGTCTGACAATCATGTCCCAACGTAAAGTACATGACTTTTCTCGCGTTGGCGTAAGATGAGCTGGTCGGCCAGTTATAACCCGTTGTTGCAAGTGTTAAGGTTTTTGAAATATATTCAAATTGCACTTCAATTCCAATTTGTGTGTTTTTTCTTAATAGTTTTCACTCACGTTTGCTGAGATGATGATTCGTAAAAAATGCTACTGCAGCGCATATTGTTTATTGTACCGCCTCACTTAAGGTTGAACGAGTATCAACAGTCAGAGCTGCTTTCAAAGCAAAGTAACAATATGCATGGATGTACCATGATTAACGTAGTTAGAGTTGTTGAAGTAGATTATTTTTTATAGTAAACGCCAGTTCAAAGGAACTGCTCCAGTAATAAAACATATTTTTACACGCTTTTGGGAATTATTAGTTAGAGATATTTTTGCAGATCTTAGACTACCGTAGTATCCATTCCTGCGTCTCCACATTCACGTACCAGTTTTCATTAATGCAAAGATTGTACAATCAATCTTCATATTTACTAGTCAAAGGGTCTGCAGCAGTCATCAAGAGACGTCTGATATAACATAACATTTAAATCTCACAATTCAAAAATTGTTTACTAAACATGTTTCGAATTACGTTGAGCTATTTATAACCCATTTTCAGGTTTCCTACTTGTACTAGGGGTGCACCCTGCATCACACTTCAGCTCTCTGACCCAACAGTACTTACAAAGATCAAGATTACTTCTTTAAGATAAGATAACTTTATCATCAGATATTTGGAAGTTATGCAAGTTCAACATCAAAGCTTGAAGGGACGATAGTTTTCAAATGTTCTTCTTCAGCTTTTAGAAATTACTACAGTGTCAGTTTACAGTGTAGGAAACTTGTGTGAAGATCAGCAGCTACTGCAGCACTCAGGTTCAGCCCTTTCCGGGTGTCTGCAGGGACAATAATTTTTGGAAGTTACTTCTGCACCTTTCTGCAGCACTCATCCTCTAACCTCTTGATATAATTTTACGTGAAAGGCTCGTGAAATCAAACCTGATTTGAACAACGCAGTTGACTGGCAACTACGATCTTCTACTTCGCCTATGAAATATCAGTTGATTTAAAACTTTAATAAATAGACTTTACTTCCTTAAATTGCAAAAATTTGATTAAAGGAGAGCATTGGCAAAAAGTAGTTAATAATTTTATGTCAAGCATTAAAAGGAGTTAATGTTACACGTTTAAGGACCGACTGGAACAATAAAACACTAAGACCAAAGATTACTCAGACACACCCTCATCACTTCATAACATAAGTTTGATTTCACAAAAATCACCCAGATTCCACAAACGGTTCAGGCAATACGTCCGAAGGGCGAGGTCGAATCAAATATGTTTTCGAAAAGAAACCCAATGGTGACTGTATGTGGATAAACATAGTCGCTAATGGTAAATATGTGTCGCCACTACTTCATCTATAATTGTTTCCCTTCCATGCCACACCGCTGTAAATAAGCAGGGATCAACCTGCTTAAAGCAGATTTATCAACGAGACCTCACCACTCACTAATGGAGTAAGCCGCAGGCACTACTTACGGTAGCTACCGGGGTACTACAAACTAGGCTGAATGTTGTAAGAGGGCCAGAAGACATCTTCACCAAGAATTGCATATGACACGACCTACGAACTTGAAAACGTAAAGATCTTTTCCGGACGCCTGCAAAAATAGAAACTATTGCAATGCATCTTAAGTATCGGAACTTTTCTCTCAGTATTAGCCACAAATGTAAAGATGTCATAATAGAATGTCTCGTGGAATTAATTGTTCAAACCCGATCCTTCTACTTTGCCTATGAAGCATCTGAGGCTCCAAATAATGGACTTTTGCTTCTTTAATATGTCAAATTTTTAAGACAATACATTGTCGTTAGCTTTCTTTTCTTGGAAATTTTAGAATTATAAATTGTCTAAACCAAATTGGGCTTGATGTCTTTTTTTACAAGGACATCACTATGTGACCTGTCTTGTATCACAAATTTATTTTCGGCCACTTTTTGGTTTGTTTGAGATTTTTAAGTTATCTTGACTTATTTACCATATTTGATTTACCGTATTGTAACATTCAGTAACCATAAATCACATACTTTGACCAGAATCGAAATTATTTTATTAACTACTTTAGCCAGTTACAAGCAATGTGGCAATTTTAGAGGCGGATTGTTGACGCTGGATCTCTGTTCCTTAAAGATAAGTAATCGGTTTATTTTAATTCGTTGTAATCTCTGAACGCGATGCGGTCATACAAAAAGGCGAGAGTGCAAGAACAATCTCGAGGCTTAAACGGCATCCTATTATGGCAGCTATCGTACTTACGCCGTGGGGTGTGCAGTTTTCCATAATTAAGCCTGGAGAAACGCACTAGTTCGATGGTGTTTTTCGGTCGTTTGTCCTCTAGAGAAACTTTTTAAAAAAATCCGGGCCATCTCTAATGACATCTGACTTCATAATAAAATTCGCAGGCTGTCATTTATCTTTCAGAGATGATTTAGATGTCGCCGGCGGGAGTGTTTTTCGAAAAACAGCGTAAAGCGAAAACACTTCCATGATTTAGTCGATTTTTCTTACATCTTCCGATTCCAATGGCGTCTACTTCGTTCCGGTTTTTGTTTCGATTTTTCAATCGTCCGGACCTTTTCAACGTTTTCCAAGAAAAATGATAATTTGAGGGGCCATTCGGATTTCGCCAAGTTTAAACGGGTTTCTACCTAAGCGGTGTATCGCTGCGTTTAAAATTGTACCAAGCCCTGTCCAATCGAACTCAATCAACTAGGTGTGAAAATGACTTAAAACTCCATTTCTATTTAGAAATTAAAAACTTGGAATGTTACAGCAATCTCTGTTCAGACAAGTTTTTTACGCCTCAGAGCGCTGTAATAACAAAAATAATAAAATGAACATTGCCACTGTATCCATACACTATACACTAATACACTACAATGCCAGTAAATTTGTTCTAAACATTTTTTCTTCTAATTAAAAACAATTCTATTTATTTAATAAAAACACAGGAATCTTTTAGAATATAAACCGTCATTTTCCATAGTCATAAAGAGCAATTAACCCTAACTTCAAAGGAGTTTAAACAATATACAATAACAAACTGTACAAATAGAAAAATAAAAAAATTCTCATCTCTAACAAACATGATCGCATAATCTCCCAAACAATAGTGATTATAACATGTTTTCTGGGAGTCTTCTTACACGAGGGTTCGATAATGGAATACAAAAAGAAAAGACAATAAATAATAAAGATAACTTGGGGCCTGGATTGGCCGTGGCCCACGATCCCGGGATTATTTCAACTATCTCAACGTGAATAGTGGGAGCTTTAGGAAAATTAATTTTCTTGTCTGCGTTACCTTGTTTAAATTTTTTTCTTACAGTTGGTCTAAAGGGAAAATATGATCATCCTTAATTGCTTTATATATTCATTGAAAACAAAAATTTACAGCATTTATATTTAGTTTTCATAAATTTGTGTTTATATTTATTAGGTATGGTATATTTATGAAAAGTTAACGGATGTTAGACAGAGGCTAATGATTTGCTCTTAAGAAAATGTCGTCTAGTTTACCAAGAAACAAATCCCAACTTAATCCCCCAACCAACACTTCTTTACAATCCACGAACTTTCTTCTTTTTTTTAAACGATTTGCAACATGTTTTTTATTAGTTTGACACGTTTTTATGACAGACAGGCATAAGGTCGGTGTAATATATGTCCAATATCCAACATAGAACGTAGACAAGAAGATATATTGTAATTGATATTTGAACTTTAACGGTCAAAACTTACTAGACTAAGTTAAAAATGCTTAGTTATTAAAGCCAGACGAGGGTGCCTAAAAATATTTTCAAATTTAAACAGAAACGGGCGCCGTTTGACTGACCTTTTGATCATTGCGTTATAATTTAATTTATCCGAAAAAAATGTTAATAGCCCCCTGTTTGTCGTTTTTGTGTTAAAATGAGAAAATTTGTTTGTCTTTTTTTAATTTGTATAAACTTAAGAAAAATACCAATAAACTTACGACTGCGAATTTCAACATGTCCATAGCCCTAGTTGTCTTGAAACTGGACTGTTTTTCTCTCTTTTCTCTTTCTTGCGTTCACGAATGAACGAAGTGTTAATTGGTTTGCCTTTTCGCGATGTGTCGTCGTACCGTTCCGCTCGGCGACTGATAGAAGACTGACGGACGACGCCGGCTGGAATCAGAAGAGCGGCGGTACCACCCCCCACGGACCCGCCACCCCCCATGTTCACCCTTCCAGTTCGCACCGAAGACTTGAAAAGATAAAAATTGTCATTGTCGATGCAATCAAAGAAAGGAAATGTCTCTGGTGAAAAATATTTCGGCAAAATTGAACTCAAGTTACGACGGCCAAACGGGAATTTTTGGGCAAACGACACATACTCGTTTGCTAATTGACAAAATCGTACTTTTAAGATTTATTTTCTACAAATACAATATAATTATGAATAGATTCAATCAAAGTTTTAATATTAATATTCCATATTTATTAATTTCAATAACTTCAACATCAAGATGTATACTTTCCGATCGTTTTGGTCTGCCTATCCTCACTACTTTATCTTCCCGCCATCTTCAGAGTGTGTCAGTGTGATTTCCGTTTAGTCAATTCCTTTTTATTAAGCTTAGAAAAACTGTAGGGATAGGGATAGAGATAAAAGAGGCGGCCACAAGGCCTTCTGCACCTCGACCTGAGTGGATTTATTGTGCTCCCTTGTTTTTTATAACTCACTGGCCCGATTCAGTTTGTTAACCAACCTTTATAGCTTTGCCAGCGGCTCCTTAGTGTAGGATCTTACTTTTGTTTTTTCCTACTCTAATTGCAAGAACCTATACCTACACAGACCTTCACAGAAACATAAAATGCGTTCTTCGGTCTGTACTGTGGCAATGTCCTGTCAGGAGTCCATCCAGAATCCTGGTCCGGTTGCGGGTGCCTTCCAGTAATTAATTCCTTTGTAAGTTTTGCGGATGGCCCTTCTATGAATCTCTTCGCGTTCCTCATGCCTGTGGTATTGTTCCACTAGGTTTTGGACTCATTAAGGATTCATTTTGAGAAGTCATGTCCTTTGTGGCAGGATGCTAAGCCACAGTAGGGTTCAGGACCTAGAGAGTCCATGTTGGCCCCCTATTTGGTCAACATGTCAATCTTTTCGTTACCTCTATGCCCCGAGTAGCCCAGTGATAGAAAAACTGTAACATCAGAAAATAAAGCAATGTTAGATCTTATTTTTAGATTACAACTATCGCTTAAGAAAATACTAAAGAGGGTAGGTCGTAGGACAGGACCTTGAAAACACCAGCACTCATTTTTTTCTAGAATTTAATGGAATAGTACGAACGTAAACGTTTGTTATCTGGCCTATCAGAGCGTATAGCCTTCTCGCCACCTTCAGAGAACTGATGTTGAACCGGTGTGAAATTTATCCAAACCAAAACTAATAAATTAATAAATCAAGCTGTTTCGTTGTATAATTGTGTCCATTTTTATTTTATTTTTTTTTTTTTTTCATCTAGGGAGAATACAAGAGATCGAGGCTGGGCAAGATAATCAACTGTTACGAAATTTTTCTCTTTATTATCTTAATTTATCATCCTGTCGAACGAAGTATTGGGCGTCCTTATCTGTTTTGTTTTATTAGGGCGATTTCTTGAGAGTAAAATTGCCACCGTTGTTTTCTTTGGTAGGGGTCAACAATGTAGATGTAAAGTACGGAAATGGATTTTGTCGCCGGCCTGTCAGAGATGACAAAGGACAGCTTGTATGCCATGATTGAGAAGCATTTATACGCAGTATTGACTCTACGACGGCGATTTCATTGGCGAGTGGTGTTTCAATTTCGTTCAGAATTGCATAATCAATCCGTATGAATACGTTGAATGGCTCGGAAATAATGAGAGGAACAGAGGGATAAATTTTACAAAATAGAAAAGAAAAGGGTTCGGGTCGTCAGAGCGGAAAATAAAACTGTCAAACTTAGATTTATCTTCTACAAGAAACAATGTGAAACAACAACAAAAAATCTGAAACGTTTGGCTGATATAAATTATTAAAAATGGAAGGAGTCTGCAATCAATCTGAACCATATGAGCAAAATTATTATTTTAATTAAACAAAAAAAGTGAATTTAACAAATAAAAGACACAGCAAAGTATGTATAAAGCACCTTCTCATTACATTTCCGGGCACAAATTGACTAAACTGCCATCTGCTTCTGATAATCACCCACTAAATTTTAAAAAATGTAATAAAATAAATTTAAATCAATATCATAAAAGCAAAAATAACTTTTATTGTATAATAATAAAATACTTATGCAGAGAAAGGTTGCTCGATGTGTCCCACATAATAGAGGCGTGCCATGCCTTGGCTCCATACAGAGAGCGTGTAGGCATGCCGCCGGATTTAAGAATGGTTCTCGGACACGGTAGCGAGTTTCAGGGTCCCCTGTTCTGCTTTTTGGAGGAATTCAGAATTTTTTATTGTATATAGCCTTCAAAGGTCTAAGGCTGCCTGTTCCTATGTCCGTTTCCGGACTTACACAGGATGGTTTTGCAACCATATACCCCTGAAGGCCCAACCCTCACGTCACCAGGCGTTAGCCACGGCTGCAGCCGTGCCCAGGATGGGCCACGGGGAGGTGCCTGGTCGGGATATGACGTGAGGGTCGCACCATACAAATATCTTACGTGCTAATGAGGGGTGCCCAATCTCCCCGTACAATGAACCCCGCCCAGGAGAGAAAGAGAGTGGGCACCCCTCGTACATACTAATAATATATATACAATAAACTACAATATGCTAATACTATATATACAATATACAATTAAATCTAATTTATCACTCACTGATACTTAGATTAACACTTACACTTATTCGTCACTGTTGGGTGGTGTGGGTATTGTAATTATGGCACTTTCAGTTTCGATTTGCATAGTTAGGGCTCGCTCGCTCCTAGTTGGTTGTGCTGAGCGCAACTTGCCGTATTCTGTGGCGTGCTTAATTTTCTGTATTTCTCGTGCGTGTACATGGCACTTTCTTGAGTCAGACCTATGTTTGCTATCGAGTCCCGCACTAGCACAGTTTACACATTTTTGGTTTTCACTTGTACACGTTTTAGTGGAGTGTTCCCCAGCACATGTTTCTTTATCTGCTTGACATAGGCGTGATGTATGCCCATATCGTTGGCATTTGAAACATTGGGTTGTCTCTTCATACTTTTTTGCTGGACAAACTTGGTAGTCTAGGAATATTTTGGTTGCCTTCACAGCCATTTCCCATTGCTTGGGTAGCATTTCTACAACCCAAGATACCTGTTTGTCTGTTCCTTCACGGGGTTCACCATAGGGTACTGTATGAAGGGGTTTAACATTTTCAGTATTGAAATCCTCACCAAATTCCGGGTTATTGTCAATTAACTGTTGGAGTAATTCTTCTTTAGCGACAGAACACGGAACTCGCAATATGATAATTTTTGGCTTTTTTGCTTAAGCCCTCGTGGTGTTAGTCCTTTTTGGTTGAAGGCTGCAGTGGCCATGGTTTTCTTTCCATCTTCATCATTTTGCAGTTTTATAGCTACACCACCATTACATGTGGCTCTAATGTCTTCTATTTTTATTCCTGTATTTTTTCAGTTTAATTATCTCCTTAACTGTATTAAGTAGAGGTTCGCCCGACAGGGTAGAAGTCGGGTCAATTATAACCAACCTACCTCCCATGTTACTTTCATTCATTTCATCTTTTGTATGTTTTTTCTTTGATACCATTTGTTTGTTGTATATAGGTGTGAATGTAATTAATTGTTTATTTATTATTGAATGTGTGTTGTAATATATCGCATGCGCTCGGGGCTGAAATGACCAAGCTGTCAGATGCCCCTTTAAAATAAAAAATAAAATAAAATAATTATAAATAATTATTATACATGAAATATAGAGGTTATATTGAACCCCCTTCTTTCTTTCAATGCAGGCAAGAAAATTTGAATTTACCTTATAAATTTATTTAGTTATAAATAAATAAATATAATAAATTTATATAGCTTTTAGGCGTCCTTTCAGCCTTGCAGTCATTTAAATTTTTTCGGCCTTTCCTTTTTTCCTCTCTTCCATGGGCCAACAATTTGTCCCAACTTATTTTTAATAAGGCTGTCATTTTTATGTGTATATGAGATTTTCCATTTTCCACACTTCTTGTTGTTACCTTACAATGTTGACATAAACCGTATTGATTGGTTGTTGTTATATCTTATATTCTAGGCTTAGAATGCTGAAGATGGGCTTTACAACCTGAAACGTAAATATCTAAATAAATTCACCTACCACATAATACCTGATTTCTTTTTAAATAATATCCACCATTAAAAAAGTATTTTCTATAACACCGACTTAACAACATGAATACTTATAAAATTATTCATTAAGGAATTTGATTAAAATGAAAACCATCGTGAAAAATAGAAAATAAATGTTTATACAACGAAAAAAAAAATTGAAAATACAAATTATAATCATGGGGGTAGGGAGATGACGAATCACGTCTGAAATGTTTATCGATGGAATTTATTAACTTGTTAATAATTCCATGAATAAATACTTCTATTTTTATTACTGCTAACAAGGATTCAAAGAATGTTTTCAAACTGAAATTGAATTCAAATTTGTAATGTTGGCTGGTCAATTGATTTTATTAAAAAACATAAGATGGCAATTTTTCACATCTGAAGTCGTTTTATTTAGTAATGTTATATTTCTTTTTGTTCCTGAACCTATAATTGCACAGTGTGAAAACCTTGAAGTTCGCCTCATAATCATTAATCATCATAAATCTAGGATGTGACTGATTTGTTATTTAGTTATGTGTATTTCTTTATTTTACCTGGACTATTACTGCACAAGTGAAAACTTTTAAGACCCAGAGGAAACATTGACACTAGTGATCACTGCCAACGTACTCATAAATCAATATGAGAATATGTTTTTATTTAGTATTCTTATATTTCTGCACCCTATCTGAACATATTATCGTATGAAAACTTGTAGTACCCAGAGGAAAAATTGACACGCGGTCTTTTCCAATCTGTTCATACTCATCAATCATCATAAATCTAAAGACTAATTTTGTTACATATTTAGTATTACTATTATTGTTACATTTAGGATGATGCCACTGTGGCTCGGCCACTGCGCTGAAAGATGTGAATGCCCTACTGGAGTGGAGGAGAATCATCATTATCAGGATGATTAGAGGCCAAGGTCTTATAAAGGCTGTAGGGCGATGGAGTATGTGTATTTCTTTATTGCTCCAGAACCGTTTAATGCAGTATGAAAACTTTAGTTCCCAAAGTAAATAATGACACTAATTATCATTGACAATCTAAATTTGTTGTTTAGGAACCTTATATTCCTTTATTGTACCTATTACCTATTATTGCATAGTGGGAAAACCTTTTCAAAAAATCCAGAGGAAATTGACATTAGTGATTATTACCGATCTATTTATACTAGTTAATCACCATGAATCTAGGATGACTAATTTGTTGTGTATTTCTTTATTGTGCCTGAACCTAGTGGTCATTGTCGATCTAATATAATGGATGCATTGAAAATCTAGCATGCTACATAAGGGAAGTCACCCACCAGTGACACTAAGGTTGGACAAATGGATTAGGGTGGAGATTTACATTTTTGGGAATGTTTTGAAATGAAATTCATTATAGCATGAATTAGATTTTTTTCATTTATCCCATAGCCTCAACTCATGTCATGTACATCAGACTCAGGAGTGTCTTTTAAATGGTGAGTTTGTTCAATCTTAGGGTAATAACATAGTATCGGTTAGTTTCCTCTTTCCACTCGTGTATGGGGATTGTCTTTTGTCAAATCAGGTAGTGAATGCACTGTATAAAGTGGATTTACAGAGGGATAATAGTGACATGGGTGGATTTATTTATGAATCCATTTTTTCCCTACAAAATTTACTAGACCAAGACTAGAGGTTTAAATGAAGTTGGATGTTATAACTAGCTAGGATTATATTAAAGGATAGCTTCAGCAAGAGTTAATAAATAATATTATTAAAGAGAAGAGAAACATTGGTTGTGTAAATTGCGAATAAGAAGAGCCCTTGGATGTTGCTCTGGGAGAGACCAACTTTAATGTGATAAGAAATAGCAGTCCCCTAACAGATTCAGCAGAAATCAAGAAAGAAACCCATGCAATATTGTTTCTGCTCAAGAGAGGATGATATAGTGTTCAATAAACGTACAGTGAAATGAGTGGAAATCAAATTGGTGGTGTATTAGAATACTCACAGTTTCAGATAGATGTCTTTTTATGGTTTTTGTCTGACATGGAGGCAGTCAAGTCGGTAGGAGCTTGAATGTTAGGATCATTTTAATTATAATATTTCCACTGTATTGGGAAGTATGCCGTTCTTAACAAAGCATGGTAGACATACGTATGGTTCTCATAAATCCAGGATCAAAGTAATTCGTTATTTAGTTTTTGTTTTTCCTGGGAAAAAAAGAGAAGAAATATTCACAATAATCAATGATGATTAACTCAGGTCAATCAAATGGTAGTGATTATTGAACTGGAAAAATTAACTGCAAAATTTAAATGTTTGGATAGAGTATTAATAGCCTATTAATATTCAAAACTGCTAATTATAGCCACGCAATTCAAAAATCTTGGTGCTTGAAAGGAAATTTTGTCTGGTTTGAAAATACTGTCAAGAGGTAAAACCACAAAAGAAATATACAAATTTTATTGATAAAATGTTTGACATGAATAAAGTTGGTGTACACGTTTTTTTTTTTTTTAAATACAATTAAAAACTTTGTTATTATAAAACGACAAATTATGTTGTACATCTCTTTTAACGAGTATTAGTTCTCTTCGAACTAATTAAAATCAGGACTGAAACAGAAAAATAAAAAAGATCAAATTATAAAAACGAAATAAACAAGGTGTAAATTAAATTTCACAAAAATATGCTGAAGAAGACAGAAAAAAAACATACATCATCTCACCTTTGAACAATCTAAATCTCTGATTAATCAATGTTAGTAAAGGTGTCATGGGTAATGTTACGTGTGATTAGTGTGATGTATTTATTTAGATTACATTACTTACATTTAAAGGTAAAAGGTAATAGTGTATCTATGTGCTAACATGCTAGACATCGGTTGAATTAACTTTATATAGAAAAAAACCACCCTCTTTATGACCATTGTCTGAGATAAAACTTGACAAAATCCAATGTTAGAAACCCAACAAAAAAGCATTGTGAAATTGGAAACTGAATTATATATAGACATCAACCCAGCCAAAGAGTAATTTGCAGGCTGCATACTACTAAAATAGTCTCATGGACTCACTTCTTGACGATCCTGACAAATTGAATGCCGGCTTCTTTGCAGGGTGGATAAACCCTTCCATTTAAATATTGGATATATAATTTTATTGTCACAGTATCAGTATCGCTACCTAGAAAACACCTTTTGAGGTAAGATCTTTAAATATGGGGATTAAAGTTGATTGAAGTTTTTAAATTGAGTGGGTAATTGGCTATTCTACACTTCAAGGAATCTTTGTGGTCGTGATTTGCCAAATATTGTCGGCTTTATCCTATTGTTAACTTCTCATCAATGAACCATTTAAAACAGACCAACCAGAAGATGTCAAAACTCCATAAAGAGGGGGGAGACAGTCAAGCTATATTATTGATATACATTCTGGCCACACAGCAAGCGAGCACTAAGTAAAGAAGCGAGATTAAAAATAATAATAAAACAAGATGTTCAGGATTTCTTTGGCAGTAGTCTGATGCTCTCCCAACATCTGGCCCGTTAGACATATTTCATTTTGCCATCATCATTCATCAGCAGTGCACAGTGATCCATTTTATTAGCGTTTTATTAACTTTTGAAATAAACAAAAATACTAATTATCGTATTATTAATAAGTGTCATAAGCCCCTACCACTGCATTTATCTCTTGGTGTGGATATGACTGATCAAATTAAATTCCTGCTTAAATATCTGGTTTTCAAATAATTTAATAGAACAAATTATTCATATTTAATAGAACTAAATTAAAAGTTGGGTGTGTGGTCTAGAGCACATGATGGAAGTGAAAACTTAAATTAGGGTAAATTAACAAAACGAAATACAATTTTTGTTCTTTATTTTGTATAATCACAATGTAATTACGTTGAAAATGTATACAATTATGATTGTGTAGGAATTTGATTGTGCTCTGACTGATTGTCGTTGGTATCAGACTCTACAAACGAAACTAATGGTTTATGGTAACTGAAATATGAGACAAATACTTTTGATTGAAATGAATTTCCTAAATATCTCAGAAAAACTCCGTCAATCGTTGTTCCATATTTCGTTCTACTTTCATTTGGATCATTGGACATCTAGATCTAATTTTGTTTTCAAAAAATCCACTAGAGGCTTTGATGTATCTTTGGAGAAGTCAACATTGAAATCTCCACTCATAATCATTGGTAATGTATGGAAATGTTCTTCGAGAAGAGCAGATCCTTCTTTGGTGTAGATAATTAAGTTTGCATGGATGAATTTGATGATGTCTTTTACACTTTGATTAGGTGAAATATAAATAGCTACCATTACAATTTCTTGTCTATTTTCTATTATACATTTTGATTCACAAATTTCGCCAATTGGTGATATATTGAATCCAAATGTTTCTGAATGTTGAAGTGTGACATCCATCAGCGAACTAACAAGAGTCAACGTGTCTCTCTTATTTTTGAATATAGCTACCTGCAGATCGGCGATCAGGTCTTTTGAATTTCACAACACAATCAAAATTCGGTACATTGACGTTTTCTTAATTGTCCACCCAAGTTTCAGATAAAATCAGTATAGTCGAACATTGTGTAACAGTATCATCGAGATCCAAAGCATGTGCCCGTAAACTTTGACAATTTAATGAATATATTGATATGCCCTTTCTATTGGAAATGAAATTTATTAAAACATCAGTGATTGTTTGAAGCTTGTTAAGTGATAGCCTTTTGAATTCATTTTGTAAATCAATGAGGGATGTAGATTCTCTTCGGCCGTGATAGAATGTAGCCGTGTTTCAGAAACGTATTGGTAAAGCGCACTGTAGTTAGCGTCGATACTGAATGCGACTGCTTCGTCATGCTCCCTCATGTAACGCTCATTCGTGTTAGTCCGGATTCAGTGCCGAGTTCGGCCGAGCGCGTATACAGCGGATACGCTTTGACTCTCTCTCTCTCTCTCGCTCTACTGACTGTCTCTCTCACGCTTAGTCGACTCGAGCCGATTCTACCCGAATGAGCGTTACATCTTCGAGCGTGAGCTCAGTCTCATTCAATACTCACAAAAAAATGCTGAGCGCGCCTAAAGAAGTTTTCACTTCAATAATATTGAAAAGCAGAAATACATTATGAGTGCCTCCGTGGTCAACACGTTAAAGTGAAAAATTTATCTCCATAGATGCACTTTTACCAAACTGCCTATTTTCCTAGCATTCATAAATGGTAAGAAGAAAACAGTTTTATAATTTAAAGGTTGGAAATAGAGAACAGGTTTTTTACCAACAAGAAAATTTTCACTAGATCAGTTTTCTACTCGCCATATTTAATATGTGTTATTGCCCTAATTCAATCCCAATCCACAACAACAAATACATATACAGAAGAAAAACTTTATATTATTAGCTTACTGAAATTAGTGTTAGTAATAACATGTAACCACAAAGAAACAAGGTAAGTTATTAATATATATACATACTATATATTACTAAAAGTATTGAACTTACTTCGGTTTGTTTTGTTTGGTTCTGTTCACAATCTTTTTAGTTGTGCGCTTATTTGTAGCCACAAGCTCTACAGCCTGAAATACAAAAATGTTCATAATCATGTTCAGAAGATAACGAAAACAATACTGTAATTATTTTAAATTTTTTTACCTTTTGAAAGGCTTCTCTCTTCGGCCTGGTTCCCATATCAGCTCCATTTTCTTGGCCATCACCTTTGGCTTTACGCTATAAATGATAAATTTTCTTTATATTACATGCAGAAACTAACAACTGATATCTTACCCCTTTAGGTTTCTTCCCACCCTTATTTTTGTCTGGTTTTTCGACAGTTTTCTCATCTTCATTTTCCTAATTTAAAATAATCACAATTAAATTAATTGCAAGCAATGTTAAATTTGCAATTTAGTTAGGATTTAAATCATTCCATGATAGTGAATATTCAATACTCGTCACTTTTTATTCGTCTAATAAAGAAAATATTTACTATTACTGATAACAGATTTCAAACAGACAGCAGATTCTATTGAAATACCATCGGCGCTTCTTTGGGAATATTTTCTTCCTACTTCATTTTTTTTTAAATAACATTTTTGCATGTTTTGCTGATCGATGATATTTTGTGTTGTTTGTGAATCATAAGTGTTCTATTTCGGCTGACACAACAAACAACCCGACTTGGGCTTAAACGCCAGCTGAATAATTCAATGCATTTGTGTGAGAATAACTGAGATAAAAACTTCAAAAAAATAAAAAAATTGCAAATTCAAAAGGAAAGATGAAAAACATAAACGCAAATAATTGAAAATGTGGACACAGCCTTTTACACATTGATTATACCTTTTACAAATTGTGGTAAGGTCGTCAGTGAGGACATCATCGACCTTGATCATGCTTATTCTTATTATCAGAAACATGCCTGGAAGTCTGTGATAATCGACGACCAGGATGTACAAAGACATCAAGTTACATTAATATTAATTAATCCATACAGTAGTGGTCATAATTGAATATATTAATTATTTTAATTAATTATTCCTTTTATCTTAGGTTGAGATGAAAAAGTCACAAGCTAAGAAGGTTGAAAGGCAGTGAAGTATTGAGCCGAAAGTCGTAGGTTCGAATCTCGCTTATGAGACTAGCTTTTTCATCTCAACCAAGACCTTACTTTAAAAGAATAATTAATTGAATTAATATTAATGTTTAATCATTAGTGTTTCATTTTATTAGCATTATTTTTTATATTTTATATAAACTTTCCATTTAATTCATTAGTAACAACTATTACTGGAAAAATTTATAATACGAGTATCTAACTACTATTCACATTTTAAAATGACCAACCAGGAAACCTCAGTCTTCAACTGCAAGACAGCCTGAAGGAGAACACCGCATATACAGACTTCTGTCTCAAAATGCCACTTGATAGCATGAAACCATCAGGGGACTTTTGGACAGGACACAGTGCTGATTCAACATCATCACAAAACTTGCATCATGTTTTTCTTTTATCTGATATTAAGGTGAATTAGGGGACCGCGGTAGCCGAGTGGTTAGCATGAGACTCTCACGCCGCGATCGTGGGTTCGATTCCCACCGTCGCCTCTGACCCTTTTTTCCCGATAACCCCAATTTGAACACACAAAGAATTCGTACCATGGCAAGATCATAAGGCAAAAAAAAAAAAAAGGTGAATTATATCCCAAAACTTTTTGTTGTGAAATTTTTAAATTGGACTTTGCAGTCTTTGTTATCTATCTATTTTGGTTATATTTTTCAAGTTTTAAGCGAATGAACAAATAACCTACACTTCACCATCCTCACCTCAGTTTGTTCTTCTTCCTTGGTATCTTCAGCCTTCTTTGTACCTTTTTTAGTCGCCTTTTCATCCTGTTTGGAAAAAGTTAAGAATTTATAGCAAGGAAAAATATAAATAAGTGAAACAGCTTACAGTTGCAGTCTTCCCCTTAGGTACGGGTGAAACAGCCTTTGACTTCTTGGGTGGTGGAGTGTTTTTCTCTTTCTGTGCACCTCTCCTTTTCCCTGCCTTCTGTTTAGGCATTGCCTCTACATCTTCCTACCAAAAGACCAACAATTATTTTTACATTTAAGTATCACCAGCTCAGAGTGGGAAGGTCTGGTTATGCCTTACTTCAGTCTCCTCGGTGGTATGTGTTTCTTCTACACCATTTTCTTCCTCGCTGACTACTGGAGCTGGATCACTCTCTGCCCCTTTTTTAGCTTTGGTAACCTTCTTTGGTGGCATTTTCTTTTCTTTATGTTGTCCCATAATAAATAAAAAAGAACAACAAATTTCATTTGATTATAAAAATAAAACAAAGATATCACTTCTAATAGGAAAAAATCAATTTGATTATAGAATAAGAGATTGATAAACACTTTAACTGCCATCCTCAGACTTTACATGGACTTTTTAAAGCTAAAATTACTTTCATAGTGATAAATTTCAACCACTTCAACAAACAACACTACATCTACATGAGGTGCAAATGTAAATATAATAAACAAAAAATAAATGAACAAATGTTTCAATAAAATGTTCAAAATTTCAACGTGTATTTGTTATTTTGCCAAGTTCTATAGAATACAAAAGTTGTTTTGATTTTGGTGCTTTTGGCTTTATTTAGGAGGTTGGGATGGGGTATTTTCATGTTTAATTTTAATTTATGAATTTTTCTGATCCATTCTAACAAGTCGTTTTAACTTCAGTGTAAGCAGAAAACCCATATTCATCCAGTTCCCTGCCATGACCAGCCATATAGCAACCTCCGAATTTCAATATTAATACTTTCAATTGTTAGGAAAAAGAATACTTTCGTGGTGTGAGGAGTATAGCGAAAGTTAAAAGAAGCAAAGCTTGGAGGGAAGTAGCACAACAGTATTTGAGAGAAAGCGCCCGTTTCCCAATTTTATACCAATGGATAAACCCACACTTTTCTTTACTGGGTTTCCTCCTTTTTTCCTTCTCTTTTTGCAGAAGAGCAAGCACAAGAATTTCCTGCTTCCTCAGGTTCTAGTACTGACCTCCCGTTGTAAAGAGAGGTTGAATCCACAAGTTGCCTGGTGTGAAACCAGCAAAGAAAGAGTCTTCACACAGCAGTAAACTAGTTGATAGTCAACTGGGCAAGTTAGTTGAATCAACCAAAACCCCTCGTCTGAAAGAGGCCTAACTTACGTTTTGTTTAATTTTATTATTATATTATGAAAAACTTGCTGTCGAAACATTTTTCATACGAAACTTTTATGAGACGAAAATACACTTTGTTTTTATTTGATATAATGTTTTTCTTCTTATCAACATCAGTATTAATACCAACAGACAAAATAAATAAAAAAACAAAACATTTTGGGATTAACTTTCTAAATTCAATACACTGACTATTCAAACAACTAAATAAATTAAAACAAATAGTAGCCCTATAATACAAACCCTAACGACTGTACAATACATTGCAATATATAATTCCAAGCAAATGGAAAGTTCCTACATCCTATAGCATGATTAATTATTGTGAACAATCAATTTTTAAAATATTTATCAATGGCTAGACCTCATTTTAAAAAATGATACAAATAGAAAAGATCCGGAACATTTTGTCTCAAAGATGCATAATGTCTTCTATGTTCTTGTTGTTGGTTTCATGTAATTCCAATCAGTTTTTTGTTATAGTAATACATAAATATACGCTTTTAAGGGTGGGGGGGGTGAAAAAGGGGGATTATTCGTTAGTCATTGGTGGTTATTTTATAGAAGTTTTACTCTCTTAGTACAAAGATTTTTTATGGCTTTTGGCTAAATGTATCAATAAATAAACATTTATTAGGTGTAGTGAAAGAAAGCAATATCTTGAATTTTACAACATGATACAAACATGAAAAACTTATGTAACTTTTTGAAACTTAATGACTTTGAGATCATAAAAATACTGGTATGCATTTGATAATGGCATCATAATGTAGACAATTTTCAACGAGATTATACATCTGTCTACATACTTTGTATTATTATTAATTAATACGAACTATTATATTTGAAAATGTCTCAATGTCTCGATTTTAAAAAATTTATAAAAACAGAAGTATAAAAAAGTGATCGATCGAGAAACTGTAATATACTAGCTATAAAACCCATAACAACTTCCCAATTGATAATTTAAAAACAATAAGGTGAACTAAGTTGATGAAATTAACGATGTTGAGAGCATAAAAATACACATTACGCGTTGATAATACTATCAGAATGTGGACAACTTTGAACAGGACAACTTTTTTTTTTTTAACGAGGGTTTGCAAGCAGAAGTTATATCAACCCTCGGGGTACCGGTGTTTTTGGGGAGGAAAAAAAAGCCCATTTGTAAGTATGTATGTGTAATGTACACATTTGATAATAGTATCATAATATGGACAATTTTGAACAGAATTATATATCTGTCGTAAAACAGTTTTAATTAATAAGAACAATTAAATTTGAAAATATTTCTCATGTATAATCTCAATTTTTTTAAATATATAAACTGAATTATAAAAAAGTGATCAATCGAGGAAGTGCAGTATAATAGGTATAAAAACCGTAACGACTTCCCAATTGGTAATAAAAAAATAAAATTAAAAAATTAGGGTGAACCAAGTTTATGAAATTAATGACCTCAGATCATAAAAATACTCGTACACATTTGATAATAGTATCAGAATACAGACAACTTTAAACAGAATCATATATCTGTCGTAAAACTTAGTTTTAATTAATATGAACAATTAAATTTGAAAATATGTCTCGATGTATAATCTCCATCTTTTTTTTTTGTAATATATAAACTGAATTATAAAAAGTGATCAATTGAGGAAGTGCAGTATAATAGCTATAAAAACTGTAAGGACTTCCAGATTGATAATAAAATATATAAAAAAAATTAAGGAGAACTATGTTTCTGAAATTAATGACCTTGTGATCACAAAAATAATGGTACTCATATGATAATAGCATCTTAATTTAGACAATTTTCAACGGGATTATACATCTGTCTAAACACTTGCCATTATTAATTAATATGAACTATTACAACTGAAAATATGCCCCGATATGTCACTAAAAAAAATTGAATAAGTAGAATTATCAAAATGTGATCAGTCGAGGAAGTGGGATATATAGTTAACCCTAACGACTTATAAATTTATTATTTATATTTTTTTAAAAATAAGGAAAACTAATTATATAAAACTAAATGACCTTGAAATTATATGAAATACTGGTATGTGTTTTTGATAATAGTACCTGATTGTTGGATAACTTTGGATAAAGTTTATCTTCCTAAAATTTACTATTAAGTTTGAAAATTATACCAATGGCTAAATTGTCGCAGATTGATAATTATAGGGAAAAAAAAAGGTTTCACAGAAAATTCCAAATTAATATAAGTTTTCGGTAAGAATTGATGAAGCACAGCCTAAAAACGGAATGCGAATCGTGAAGTTTTGAAGGGACGAGTAATAAAAAGGGTTATATCTGTGCCAAGTAGGCAATTAATATCTTGGGTAGTCCCGGAATCTATTTGTGGACAATTTTGGACCAGAGGCCTAATTTGATACGGGGAGGGAAAGTACGTTAACAGTCCACGTAACGTGGTAACGGCGTTTATGCCCAAAATGGAACTCACGAGGCCCGTAAAGGAATTTGTTTTGGAAAATATTAAAATCCGCTTGTTTTAAGTAATTCCGTTGAAGAAAAAAAGAGTCAATTTCAAATTAAATTTTCCTCCCATAATGGATTAAAAGCGAAAAAGTGAGTCTGCCATTGCCGGCGGCCGACCAACGACTAGGATTGCTACGAGCTCTCGCCCCGCCTTGAATCAATACGTGAAACCCCGCGGAACCGGTCGGATTTAATTGGTACGGCCGACTATCCCGTGGCACCGTCGCCGAACCACAGCCGGTGTGGTTTTTATGGATTAAAGTCCGCCCAGCTTACCTGTTTCCAATCTCGAAGAACGATAAACTTGAACTGAACCGTAGTGTGGTTTACCCTCTTGCCAGTACTAGTCCTAAAAGCCCGCCCCGCCTTCTAACCTGCTCTGAACTCTAGAAGCGCCAAACTCTCCATCGACACACCAATGTCATAAATTTTTTTAAACTCATTAAATTTCTCTTAAAAACTTATTAATTTACTTAAGATAAACATAAAAAATAAATCAACTCGAAAATAAAAAATAACAACCCTCTTCATAACTTTTTGAAAAAAACGCTCTCTTTCATCCATTAATACACAAATTATCATATTCTCACTTTTACATTTAAAAGTTTTATTTTTTTTAACAGCGATAAACAATACATAAAACATTCGCCTTTAATTTAATAAAACAAAAAATCATCCGAGGTCAAATGATAAAATATAGTCACCATTGATTTTCTGGGCAGATGACTGGTAGGTTGTTCATAATTACTACCCTTGGATATTTCGATCTATAATCGTAAGTATCAAGTTTAGACAAAATTGGCAATTTCACAGTTTATAAATAACTGATTTTGTTTAGTCGTACCTTTTATATTTTAACAGAAAGCAAAAAAAAGTGGCATAAAAGTAAAAATGATTGTTTTTAAGATTTTCACCCTTTTCTTTTCATTAATACATAAAATTTTCATGACCAAGGATGATAAATAGATAATTTAGATGATTAGATGGAATTATTGAGAACTTAGAAGCTTGCCAAGATCTTTTGTTATCACAGACTTAGGTGAAAGTTTCAAAATTCGCAATTGAAAACAATTTGTGAAGTCAAAATGCAATGTAAAAAATAATGCGTTTTGAAAAGGCAGTCAAAACAATTTTTACGTTTATAAAATAAAAAATATTTATTCGAAATATTTTCCATCATAGTCTATACATCTTTACCAACGTGTGATAAGCGCTTTTATTCTGCTGACATAAAAATCAATTTCGACTCACAATAAAAACTTGGAAGGGTTTTCGGTTTCTCTGCATTCTCTAAAAATTTTATCCCTCAAGACGTGATCAAAATGCCTAAAAAAAGTGGAAGTATAGGCGGGAGGTTGGGTAAATCTGGACGGTGCAGTAAGGTTTCATATCCTAAGTCCTTAAGTTTCCGCAGGGTTGGCATTGCGACATGTGGCCCAGCGTTATTGTGAAGAAGATTCGGCCGGTTCGGTTCACTAATGCTGGGCAAAGAAGTAGCAGTTTCCTGTGCATTTTGTCAATTTCTTGGCAATATTTCTCTGCTGTGATAGTTTCACCATCATTCAGGAAATTAAAGTGAACAACCTCAGCAGAACACCATACAATTACCATAACCTTTTTTGGGTGCAGATTTGATTTCGGGAAGTGTTTTTGGCGTTTCATCCTTGTCCAACCACTGATCTGCATGCCTCCAGTTATCGTACAGATCCATTTCTCACCACATGTGATGATTGATTGACAAATGGAATTTTGGTGGCGCGACAGAAGAGACGTGCAAATTTCAAAAGTTGATTTCTTTGTGCTTTGGTTTGTAGGTGCAGTAATTTGTCGAGTTTCTTTACTTCACCAATTTGCTCCAGATGGTGAACAACAGTTGAGTGATCAACAATAAGCTAAGCTCTTTTGCATTTTCCCATGTTGTCTTAGGTGAATTTTCTTCAATCAACGTTTTGAGTTGGTCATCGTCCACAAAGCCTATCACGACCTTCACAGTTTTAGAGACCGAAATCTCCAAGACAAACTTTCTAAAACCATCGCTGCACCTAGCATTCATTCCCCCAAACTGTATTGATGTTACACACGGTTTGGACCGCACTTCGCCTAAGTTTAAATTCGTACAAATAAATTTAAATTTATTATTATTAACTTTATTTATTTTGAATAAATCTAGTTTGGTCATATTTAATTTCGCAGGTTTTATCATCCTTGATTTTCGAGGTAGAGACTTTGAAGGTTGTTATTATTTTCATTCCATTGTATATTTTGAATCAAAGTACCAAAATGGTCAGTTTAAAATAACATTTTTTTTTAAATTAGTAACTAATTTTTATTTGAATTTAGTAGTCCTTCAAGAACCTACTAAATACTTTAAGTTTAGTTAAGTTAATGTTTTTAAACTTAGTTAAGTTAAGTCTTCCAAAAGGTAGATTGGGGATGAGGCCACGGAAGACAGAAACATTTATTTTCTTGTCAAGCTTTCGGCAGAATATATCGCCTTCATCAGGACTTCAAAAAAATCGTTATATTATATGAACAGGTACATCCCTAATCTACCTTTTGTTAAGAAAAAAGTATATTTAAATTGAGAAGGCTGATCAATCACCAAAGAAAATATTAAAAGTCTTCGTTATCAGGTTTTATTGTTTTGTTAAATTTGCTGAGATCAGAAAAAATCACAAGACTTTTTAAAAAATGTGACCCACAAATAGGTCATTTTCACATTTTACTCTTTCATGTGTTACAGTACAAAAATGAAGTTGACTACTCCAAAACATGGTAAAGCTTTTGGCAACCTCGGCCCATACATACGAGGTCTCGTGACTTACAGGTTGAGCCCATTTGAGCAGAGGGCTTTCGCCGGATTCACAGCCTCAATTCCTAAGACGATCAGGAGAATTGCCAGCAATATCCCATACATCGCCCCTCGTAAGTTATCTTCTGATAATAACATTTACATTGGAATACTAACTTTTCCTTTTTTTTTTTCTTTCAACAGCTGCAATACTGGCATATCTCATTTATTCGGCCACCGAACAAAAGGCTCTCCAGATGCAGCGCAAGAATCCAGCAGATTATGAAAATGACAAGTGAACTGAGTCTTGATTTAGAAATAATACCTTTGTAAAAAAATATAAATAAAGTTTGTTGAAAATATAGATATTACCAAAAAAACTGGTTTGGTGTGTAAATTAAATTAATTTTTGTTATTTTAATTAATTAAAAAGGGGGCTGGCTAATTGGAACTTTGTCAGGTCGTAGGATTCTTGCATATGCCATATTTTTCTGCCATTGCCATAAGACATATACACTAAACAATTCTCACCCAACAAAAAAATAATATAATACTGTGTAAAAGAGGCGAATCAGAGCAAATGAAGAGTTTGGCCTTAGTCAAGGTTCAGACTTGTGACATCATCCAAAGGGTTGATGTTGATGCCTGCAATTCCACATGGCCGAAACCCTTGGCCTTATAATGCATTGAGCATCAACAATTGTCATATCAATCTGATTGGTTGAAGCGCCGAACACGTCGTGATTTGAGAGAACCACGGCAGTCTCTCTTAGATGTTTCTTGAGGTCGGAAGATTCTTAAATTGAAGAAAATTTGCGGAATTGAGCCTTCACTGATTTCATCGTCTTCTCAGACTACAGTTTGTCGACTTCGCATCATATCTTTTTTTCAACGCCAGTGAGCCTTTGTTTTAATTTTTTTGTATTTTTTATTAATGAATGCGTTTGGTGATTTATTTCTTATTTAAAAATAATGTGCTGAAGCACGGCAGAGCCGCTATTCTTTTGTTGTTGTTCTTTTTTTTATCTTTTAATTAAAGTCCTTTTTTTATACAATTGTAATAGAATCATTTATTTGATTAAATTCCTTTGCCACTATTCTTCGGACGGGGAAAGATTCACAAAATTTGAGTCTTAATTTATTGGATTTCCCAGTAATACGACATAGTTCATCATAGCCTTCAACCCCTTGGTTTGATGAGGATAAGCCAAGGTTGGCCAATGGGTTGGCTTATCCTCATCAAACCAAGGAGCCGAGTTTTGTTTAGAGTGTATACGTCCAATATACATTTTCTTAATTGGAAATAAAAAGAGAAAAAGTTAAGTGAGAATCCTTGTAACAACTAAAGGGGTTGTAAAGCATTCCTCACCTCTATGACACAATTTTAAATCAATTTGATTGTTATCGATAATTTTGCTCTGCTTATCCTTGCTGGTTGGTATGCCAGATAAGTTTTAACATTTTGCCATCTTCAATGTATCTAAATTAATTATGGTTTTACCTAAGAATTTAAAGGGAAATTACATTTGGAAAAAAGTTGCTAGTTAATAATAAAATATTACGACTAGAGTTTATTAAATTCAATCTCTTTAACAATAGGAACATCAGATTCAGATGTTGATCCATCAACAAGAACCATCTGAAAACAAGAAATTCTTTAAATAAGTAATTCGTAAAAACAATAATAATTTTTTACCTGAGATTCTTGTATTTGGTTAGTAGATATGGCTCTTTCTAAATCATCGACAACTGGTTCGCCATGCAAGAGCCTTAATTCTAGATCCGCATTGAGAAAAACGCTGCTCAGCGCCGTGGCCATTGATCTCTTTGGTACACCTTTATCTTTCCGGGGTGCTCTTGGTTTGTTGTCCGCCTTTTCTGTCTTTTCATTCTTCGACTTTTCGTGAATTAAACTTATGTGCCTCTTGAGGGAAGCCTAGAGAGAATCTTCAATAATTTCAAAACACACATGAAAGAAAAAGAAATTACCTTGCCGAGAAGGGAGGCAGAACATATGGAACAGGTGTATCTTTTCAGCGTACACTGCCTCTTCAATGGTCCTCCATTTGCATTCATATGCTTTTTTATATGTGCTTTCAAGAATTCTTTTAGCCTGTATGCCTTTTTACAGTAATAACAGGTAAATTCTACAAAATTTATAATGTGTGGTGATTAGTGACCGTTAATCGATAATTATTCAGAAATCATGAGATGTGGTCGACCGCATAATAAAATTTATAATAAATTGTAAAAAATTATATATATATAATTTCTTTTTAAATGAAATTCTTACGTAGTGGATGTGTAGCAAGATGTTTACGAAGGTGTGACCAAGTATCAAATACTTGTATGCAACCGTGCACAGGGCAAATATGCTCCCTATGCCCTCGGTTGTGCCTAATTAGATTTCCCTTTGTTAAAAATCCAGCTTTGCATATTTCACACCTTTAATAAAATATTTATTTTAAAATTAAATTTATATACATGTCAAAAGACATTACTTATAAGGAGGCTCTCCAGTGTGATAGAATGCATGAGATCGAAGCATTGACTGTTTCTCAAAAGATTTGCCGCATGTCAAGCATATCTTTTTTTCATGAGTTCGCCTATAGTGACGCCTTTCGTTCTGCCTCTGTTTGAAAATTGCCGTACAACCTTCGAACTCGCACCTGGTCAAAATTAAATAAATCATCAAGAATACCTGGTTAATTTAATGTGAGAGGCTTACTTGAAAACTTTCTCAATGGCTGGACTTGAGCTGTGAGTAGAAAGTTTATGCCTCCTAAGGTGATATGACGATGTGTATGCTTTATCACAACCAGCAACATCACATGGGAATGGTTTCTTATATAAAGAAATAATTAACTTATATAATAAACATGACTACAAGTGAGAAATTTGTTTTCTGTACTGAGTAAGCATAATACAAAATTGTTCAAATTTTTATTTTAAGATTTTTTATTTGCTTTAATATAGATAATAATATTTAATATAGATATAATTAAATGACACTTGAACTGAATTACTGCGCATTATTGACGTACCTCTCCTAAATGAACAGCTTTGTGTGCCGCCAATCTCCAGGGTCGTGAGAATGAAGCTGTGCACCCTTTAACATCACACGTTAAATGTTTACGATTCTTACTCTCTACATTCTTCTGTTCCTCTGAAAATTCAACCATAACATTTAACAGTAAAAGTGTTCAATTTCAGTTACAAAATTAAAATTGAACCTTTTTGACCGGTGTCAGGCGAAGGAGGAATTTCTGGCCTAGCATCTGCCTCTTCTGATGATTCCAAACTCATTTCGATCTCAGCTATAAAACAAAGATTAAAAAAAAAATGCATAGTCTGCATTAATATAATAAACAAATTAGAAATTCATTTTGTTTGTTTTTGTATCAATCAAGCATAAAAAAATATCTTAAGCTGAACTTCTCTTAAAATTAAAATTCAATCAGATCGAGACTTTTGTTTAAAATCAATATTAACTTATATTTGACTTGGCAGACTATTATTCTACTTTCTATAATCGAACTGGTTGATAAGATGCAAATAGTCAATTTAGTCAAATAGTTGAAATGCAGATATAAATAAAAATGCCTGCTATGGGATTAAAGTCCCAATTATGATTTGTTGGCATAAAAAATAAATTAAAGTGTTCCATAAAGTCCAATTGATTGAATGATTCCACAATTTTTTTTATTAAGGTTGAACATTTATAGAAGAGTTCTGATCATTTTATTTATTGTTTTAATATGTTACAAGGTCGAGATTTACCATAGATAAATAATCCCCTCTTAATATAAGGCTATCTGAGCCTGCTGATTGTCCTCTTCCAATCTTTTTGCACAAAACGATTCATCCCTTGTCATCACCATCACCTGTTAGAAGTAAGTCCGATTCCAGAATATTAAAAAAAAAGTATACACTTAATAGCTTGAAGATATGTTAAGATAATTATATTACTGAAATATTTATTAAGGTAACGGTGTTGTTTTACTTTGGAGGAACCAAGTGGAGGAAAATTTATTAGATTTTTAGTGAGTGCTTCATTTTTGTTTTGTTTTGAAGAATAAGACGAATGATGCAACATAAATAGCCTAATGTTCAAATGACGAAAAATACTTTTAATTGATTTATAATCTTTTCCATTGAGTTTTGCAACCCTGCTACCAGAACTGATGATGAAACATTTTAACTTTCTTTAAAATGGGCTATTTTCAACAAATCAGTGGGATATCTTAACTATTATGAGACATTTTACAATCACGTTAAAAGCCTTAGACTGAAGATGTCTTAAATGGGAAAATTCGAGAGCTTCAGAATGACAAGACAATCAATACATCAAAATCCCAGATTCAGTCATTTCCGTTACGCACATACGATCTGATAGAGGCAGGTAGGAAATTGAATCTGATTATTAAGCCTAAACTTGAATCTGACGCTATACTTATTCGGTGTCGTATGAAATGTTTGATAAATTGCCTTGGATAAACTGGCCGTAGAGGCAGAGACAAAATGCATTTCGCAGTGAAACAAAAATTTAACATTCCATGTCTTGAAATATATTCACTAGTAATTGTGAGATTTGCAACACTAAGAAGCATGTTCCTAACAAAGGGGTTATAGTAAAACCCATTACATCTCACAAGTTCTACATGTGTAGACAAACTGAGTCGATTGATTTACAATCAACTCTAGATAGTGATTGTAAATGGATTTTCTATTATTAAGATTGTGCTATGCATTTTTTCAGTATATTTCATTTTTGACTAACTGCCTAACTCCACAATGAAACTTGATTAAGTGCCTCTTGTTGAAATGTCGAGGCACTTAATAAAGGGTCTAGTCATACCATCAGTAATTTGAAATTTGAATAAATGACTGGGTATTTGAGCAAATTACGGATTTGACTAAGTGCCTGCGACAGATTGAAACTGACAAGAACCAAGATTATTGAGAGAAGACTACCAAGAACTTAGAGTAAAGACCCACTCACAAAGGCTTAACCACTTTAGAAACAAATGACAAGATAAACAACAAAAAATATTTCTGTAGGGAATAAATTTGCCATTATTATGTACATATATGTTTAATGAATGAAAGAAAAAGTGTATGAGTTGGGTGAGTGCATGAGGTTAGTTAGCAAGTGAATGGGATGAACACGGTGAGGTGGGTTTAGTGAATGAGATGAGGATGAAGTGGGTTATTAAGTGAGGTGAGTTGAGTGAGGAAAGTGAGGTTGGTGGGTGAATGAGAGAGTGAATGAACGAGTGAGGGAGGGGGATGGAGAGAAAGTGAGCGAGTGCATGTGAGAGCGAAAGTGAGTCAGTGAGAGAGAGTGAATGGAGGAATGAGAGGGAATGAATAAGAGAGAGGGAGTGAGGGACTGAGAGAGAGTGGGAGTAGGTAAGATAGAGGGAGTGTCTGAGAGAGGGGGAAAGAGAGAATGTGAGTGAGTGGAAGTGAAAGTGTGTGTGATAGGAGAGAGAGAGAGAGAGAGAGAGAGAGAGAGAGAGAGAGANGAGAGTGGAGAAGTGAGAGTCAGAGATTGAGTAGGTGAGGTGGGCATGTTTGAGTGAATGAGGAGAGTTACATTAACTAAGTTTTAAAAAATCTTACATTAATTACAACCACCAATTTTCGATGATCGAGTTTAGTGATGGAAGTGTGTGTGTGTGTTTTTACAACGACCCATTTGTTTACAATAAGCTCATCGGTTCGAAGCTACTAGATACTTTGTGATGATTAAAAGAATAAGAACATTTGATGTTTATTCATGCATACAAAAATAAAAAGCGAAAGTTGAGAGCCTGAAATTGAAAAGAGAGAGTTTGACCACTCGTTTCGTAAGCGTAGTTAATACATGTCATTATTTTCGAAAGGATTGACCAATTTTGTTTGCATTTTGGAAATAGTTTTACAACTTGATGAAAGCCCTCTATTTCTTTTTTTGGACTGTCTGCTTGTTTTTTCAAAAATCATTAAACAAAACTCCATCACTAATTTTACAAGTAGCCTGTTTTGGTGTACTTATTACGAAAATGCTTTGCTATTATGGTTAGATATAAATGTTAACGATATCGTTGTTAAATGGCCCTAATCATTCCTACGTTAAATGTCAGAGGCAAGCTTATACAAAAAAAATGTGCAAATTAGCAAAATAAATTGATCTCACTTTAAGCAGATTCAGACTTTTTATATTCAGAAAATTAATAACTTTCAAGTTTTTTCTGTACTTTTAAGTACTTATTTGGTTTTGTTTTAAGTAGACAATCAATTCATTCCAGATAATGAGCAGTTGCGACTTATTAGCGCTATCCCTTCTCACCTTCACAACCGTAAGCGCTTTGTTAATTTTGTTGACCTTGACCAAAAAGATGAGACAAGTGCCGAAAGGGTACTGGAAGGAAATCGGTACAGTTTCAAACCTCTACATCTACCCTTTGAAGAGTTCGAGATACCAGTCTTTGCCTGTAGCCGTCACGACGGGAAAAGGCCTAAAGGAAATCCGAAACGACGACTTGCTCGTTTTAAGTGACAGGTTCAAATAAACTAATTTCATTCTTACAGGCAAATAATGAGTATGAATACAGGATATTCGTCGCGTTCCGAGCCGACACGGCAGACTTCGTGTCAGGAAGAACGTTCCCGAATTTTCTCGGCATCACTGTGACATCCGTGTCATCGGACTCTGTAGAATTCGCCTTCAAAGGGAAGGAACCGTTGAGGGTCAGAGTGCCATCAGGATTCAACAATGAGGAGTTGAAGTAATCCCGGATATGATGGATAACACTGAATCTCATGTTTCCGCCAACGTTTCAGGATGTGGTTCGGGGAGAGGATACCGACTGCAGACTGCGGCGACGAAGCTTCAAAGTGGATCACAGACGTGCTTGGTGTGGTGAGTTGACGTATCGATATAAATTTTATAACCATCTGAACGTAATTTTAAGGAATCGCCCGTGAGAATGGGATACTGGTCGAAGTCGATATCAGGCAGAAGAGAGGTGAAGAACTTCCACAAGGAGAAAGCAGAATATTACAACATGAAAAATGAATATACAGTAATATTTAATTAAAAATTGTCGTCCTTCTTAATCTAATACTTTTAAAATTCAAGGGATCTTATTCTGACATAAGCAGCTATCTTCTGATCAACGAATCTTCTGTAAAAGATATCAACTCTCGGCTTACTCCCGGCTCGACTCAGGTCTCTCATATGAACTTCCGACCAAACATCCACATTTCTGGGCCTAGAGCATTCGCGGAGGACGAGTGGAAATGGCTGAAAATAGGGGAGAAAGCAGTTTTCAGGGTGTTTTCTCCGTGTCCAAGGTGCCATGATAAAATAACAATTTATAATGGCGCACAAAAACGTTATGTTTATGTGTTTTAGATGTAGTTTCGTCACAATAGATCCGGAAACGATGTCCAAAGACAGTAACATGGAGCCATTAAAAACACTGAAGACGTATGTTGACACTATGTATATATTTTCACAGCTTATTTATGTATTAAGTACAGTAAGCCATTGGTGGGGTGGGGGGTGACACTAAGATTGGCCAAGTGTTGTGTAGCCAACAACTATATGAAGTGCTACACTCGTTGCCGCGAGTATCGATTAAGCGTGATGGTTGTAGAGAAGCTAGAGTTGTGTCGAGTACAAAGTGGCATCTGTGAGCCAATCGGTTGTAAACTTGTAGAATGAAAAAGAGTATGAAGGAATGAATAAGTAAGAGAAAGTGTTAGGAGGGTAAGTGAGTGAGTGAGTGAGAGCGTGAGGTGCGAAAGTAACGTTTAGAGGAAAGCTGCATCCAACTTTAACCACAGGCACCGAAAGGAAGCAGTGCTTTGGGGAATACCAAACCCCCTCTTCCTAGTAATATTTATATATTATAAAGAAATAATACATCTTTTGATTGTAGGTTTAGACTGGCTACTGAAGAAAGGCAGAGGAGAATCGAAGGTTCGGCACCATTTATGGGCGTCCATTTAGGGCTTTACGAAGAAGGGGTCGTTGCCGTTGGCGATTCAGTGTACATCTCCGAAAAATTCGTTTAATAGTTAATTATAAAATGTATTTTTACTAATTTTAAATTGACGCCTGAAAAATAAATTATCAGCATTGATATTGTCAAATTTTTGTGCACATCCGGTAAACCGCAAGAAATAAGATTATCTCAAAGATCAATGAGGTGGAATCAAAACTTCAAACGAATCTTAGATTGAGGATGGATGGGCATTCCCCTCAATTTTGGATAAACTCTAATGTAATTCATGTACATAAAACCGGTGATGAATGAAATATCAAAGATTATAGGCCGATAACTACACTTTCTGCATAACCTAAATTAATTGAAAAAGGTCCACCTCAGTTTGCTTTTCATAACCTAAATTAACTGAAAAAGGTCCACCTCAGTTTGCTTTTGTTCCAAAGCAATCTTATTGTACTGATCTCGATAGGTAGTAGATCAATATATTATTCTCTTGAAACTGGTTGCTTGCAGATCGATGCAATTTACATTGATTTGGTTAAGGCCTATTGCCTTAATTTTCTCCAAAGAATTAAAGTACAAACGTATAAGTAATCTTGACAAAAGACTCAAACACATAGCTACATTCTGCATAAGACCAAAGCCCTACGAAGCAACAAGGTCAGAGATTATGCAGCAAAGACCCCAGGAAGGCGTATTGGTTAAAGCACTTGGAATAAATCCAAGCATCATAGCTCATCCAAGCAGAAATATCCATAGAAGTTGTAGAACATAATTCTCCGCTCATTGAGCCCATAAACTATGTGCTCTGCAGCAAACGTGTTTGCGAAGTCCACAACTCTTCCAAGTAGGTAATAATTGCCGGGTTTTTTGTTTTTTTAAATTGCCCATTACGCCTGCATTACTAGCTCAAATTTCATATGAAGGTACTCATTATATATTTAAATATTTAATTCTGAGTCTTTTGTGATTCTCCGTTGATTAAATCTTCTGTACGGGTATGCTCCATGCCAACTCAAGGCCCCTGTAAGAATGTATTTTATACCCCGGGAATTCGTACATAAATTCTTTCAGATTTAAATAATCTTTTTCCCAGAGATTTTGGTTTAGATGTATGTAGAATGACATTAAATTTAGAAACATCTACAACATGCCGATTTCCTATTATTGCAGGGTTGACATTGGTATTTACATCATTTTAAATCGTAAATAAAGAACCTCCTGAACTCTAGTATGTTTACTATTTCTACTTGCAAATATTCATATGAGTGCATAATCTCTAAATACGTTTACGAAGGAATCTGCTTCATTCTCTTATATGAACGTTTAATTTTAAAAAAAGGCATCAAACCTTTTACTGGTAACAGAGAGAGTTGATGGTGGATGTGGGTCTGCGAGACGGTGAACTCATGCTGAACTGGCATTGGGGCCAATGATTTCAGCATGAGGACACCGACTAGCAGACCAAACCCAGCATCAACTCTAACACAGCAAGTCAGGCTATGTTACTTAAATGGTATGCACATAAAATTAACAAATTATACGACACTATTGCTAACATTTGGTTTAACAAAAATAACTCACGATTTAACCCCGACTTAAGCCCAACTTAAATTAAAAATAAATGCATTCACTGCAACGACTGCTAATAAAAAATATAAAAAAACTTCGATTAAAGCAGAAATACCCTCCCTACACATAAGAAAAAACAGACTTAACAATGAACTCCTAGTCTTACCCTTAAACATTAGCAACCGACTTCATTAAAACCAAGACCCAAGAAAACACAGCAAAACCAACAACCAATTTAATATTTTTTAAATGCTTAGGGTGTTTTTTTGCCAGGTGGAAAAGTAATTCAACATACCTCACTTGTACCCGCTCGAGCAAGTCACCCTATCTTGGCCCCCCAAATTTCTTCTAAATATAAACACACACTTAGTACACTTTCAGAAAGGGAATCGTATATTAAACTTTCTGGTGTTCCGATCATCACTTTTACAAGTTCTCAGAGTAATCAAGAAAACCGAGGTGAAAAAACAAAACAAAAAAAACAGCAAATTAACAAACACACGGTATTTGATTACCTCAATGGTGATTCTCGTAATGATCTTTCATTTTGATATAATAAAGTTTTCGATAAGATTAGTTGTGTACGATTTATAGGCAAAAACCGAAAAAATAACGAAAATTTCGTGGATTTTTGGCTAAAATTATGCACGCCTAAGCATATTTAGACTAAAATGAAAATATCAATGTCAAAGCATAAAGGTTAAGGTTTTAAGGCGATGTTAAAAGAAAATGCAATCAAGGAATGGAATGAAACATGACAACGAACTACAAAAGGAGCCCAAAGTTGTTCTTTCCATCGGTTGAATATGGAATGAAATTCCCTCTACCTGACAACTTCCACGCAAGTCATATCGGAACGTGGAGGGTGCTTGGCTTATCTTCATAGATTCAGACTATCAGAATCGACGTCATGTCCAGGCATCTTCCTGGAGTCCTTCTCGCAAGACCACAGCCACATTATTTATAACTGGTTAATTTGATTACTAATGAAAGTATGAGGTTAAAGACTTGTTGGGATAGGGACTGGTTGGAAAGAGCGCAGGAACTCGAAATCCCCATGGATTTAAACAGATTCAGTGCTGAATATATCAGTGGCATCGCTGAGACATTTTTGGAGAAGCTCAGGTCGAAGGAAAGAGACAGATGGTCAACGTATCCTCACCAAGATTCCACCTGTACTACCAACACTTCATGATCTACATTACATCAACCTTTTCTGTATAAATAAGACTAGCTTATTTTTTAAATTAAGAACAGAAGTGATCAACCCTGGAGACAAAATTGCAATTACCTTTGTTCGGTATGCGAGTGTAACAACAAGCCCCGTTCATACGTAAGGTCCTCTGCAGGGGAAAAAAGGCTGATTGGATGATTCCACATGAAACACTTCTTGAGGAAGGACTACTCGAAATATTTCTCTATTTCATAAAAAAATGTAAATATTAAACTTTCTAATAATAGTTCATCAGTTAAAAATTATTGCAACTTGCCACTATTAAATCAGTATTTACTTAAAAATGTGTAATTTGATAAAAACAATAATTTGAATAATGGAACGTAAAAACAAGGGGATCTGTTGTCTGTATACATGCTAAATGGAATGACTAAAAACATTGTATATCCAAGAGCATTGCAATGAAATTAACACATTTGTTTAATTACAATTCAATACAATGTAATTCAAAACAAAAATAATATAGCACAAGAATAAATGTTATAATTTAAAATGGATTTTTTGCATCCATTTGGCCTTCCAAATTAAGTATTTTAAGAGGGTAAATTTAAGCTTTGGATGGCAATAGGATAGTTTATGAGTGAATGTTTGGGGTCAGAGCTTTATAGCACTCAGAAGGGATGTAGCTAATTTTGATAGTAGGTTTAAATGTTAGGGCATGAAAAAACATGAGCCGTTAAAACGCCCTTAAAAATTAATAAGAATCCGTGTTTCTTAATGACCGTTGTTTCATAATTTGTTGAAGTCGTGGTCAAGAATGAGTAGTTTAACAAAGCATCTTTTTTATTTTTTTCCCGACGTTTCGACCTTATTCGGGTCATCTTCGGTGCCACTCTCAACACGACACCCAATAATGAAGCACCTACACAGAAAACAAACTCATTGAGTGAGTACAAATACTTTGATTGAGTCTAAAATTTCTAGCATTGTATATATTTCCGTTTTTCACATCCTACATGTATTTGTATAATTTAAACAATGTTTATAAATCCCAGGCCCTGAAGAAGACCTCAGTCAAGATCGAAACGATGGCACGATAAAGAAAATGCTTTTATAAACCCTACGTCACACCAGACCGCATCTCATGATCTCCAAATAATCATTAACTAACGGTTACTAAACACCACACATTCTTACATAAACTGTGGTGCTATTCTTGTGGGGTCATATTGGTTTTGTGTGAAATTGTTGTGAAATGTGAATTTGTATTCTGCTGTTTATATGATTGTGAAAAGTGGGGGACAGTGCAAATCTGGTAATTTTTTATTTTATTTTATCATTGGCAGTTTCATTTAACTCAAAGAAAGTCGAGAATGGGAATTTTCTGGTTTGGATTTGTGATTCGGCATTCAATATTGGAAAGGAAGTTAATTATTAAGGACGATAATGAAAGAAAGAGAAAAATAAAATTAAGATTTAATAGTTGATTTGCTTTAGGATGTTGGCTGTGGCTACGGCTGAGTTTGCATATATCTGTTCTGTAATTTATGCTGTGTGAGTCTCTGTTAATGTAAACCATTTCTAGAAAGTTGGTTTGTATTGGTTTTGTTCCGTATTTAGTATTTTTATTCTGTCGAAATCAAAATTGTGTGGTATTCTTTTTTTTTTTTTGCTGTGGGATTGGTTTTTGGTGTTTTACAAATTCACATTTCACACTTCCCCACAATACCAATATGACACCACAAGAATACCACCACACTTTATGTGAGTATGAAATACTTGGTTCAAAATTTATATTCACATCTTTAAGTCTATTTTTTCCAGTCAACATGTTCTGTAATTTACCCAGTCCCTGAAGATGACCCGAATAAAGGTCGAAATATTGGGGAAAAAATGAAAAAGGTGTCTTTCTAAATTACCTCATTCTTGACTTATTTACAAATTATTAAAAATAATAATAATAATATAGCATATGTGAATATCTAATATGAAAACAAACATTGATACGAAACATTCAATTGTGTTCATTTAATTTTATATTTATGCTCCTATCTAGCAATAGCAGTATGTATACTCAAAATAATGTGTTAAATAACACTTTTTATTATCCCCCTGGACAAAGCCAGGTTTTGTACATATATATAATAGGGAGACTCATTTGATTTTCGACCGTATTATCTACACGCTCAGGGGGTTAAAAACAATAATATAAAACACACAATAAAAAAAGAAAAATTTATCAAAGCTCAAGAGGAAGCCTTGAAAGGCGTACCTCAACGTAAAATTAAAAGCAAAGCCCGGGGAGTTGGTACCGGCGCAGGCGGCACAAAGATTGCCAAACCCGTCTAGTCAATAGTTAGGCTGCTATTACGGCAGTAGGAGACCCCCGGCCATTGAAGCGACATCTTCACGTGATCCGTGAGTCCCATGATTGTACTAATAGATTTAAAGGCTATATTTTAAACGAAATAGAAATCGTTTTCAATTTTTATAAGTAATATAATTTAGTATATTATTTTAGTAATATAATTTTATAAGTAATATTTTTTTAAGTAAGTCGTTTGTGCTTTATCTTATCTTAAAGACTTACAAGTGGTGCCTTAAATACCTCATTGAACCACATGGTAACGGCTTCTTCCCAACCGTAACATCGTTTTAAACTTTTTTTTTTTTAAATAATAATTCCAATTTAATTTTAAAGTTATTTACTCTTTATTTGTTAAGTAATTTAAAGTTGAAATCATTAAAGCGTCAGAGTGAAAAGCAAGAAACGTTAACGAAATAATAAAACAATAAAATTCATTGTCACATGTCTGCTCTGAGCGAGTAAAAATGTGTAATTAAGAAACAAGTAATTGACGTAAAAATAAATAACGTGCATGCATTGTAACTAAATGGAAAAATTATCGACTCAAAACAATTTATTATCTGATAATCCAGATTATTCTAGTCACTGAATCTATAATCTTAGTAAACAAGCTGGCCTATACAAAAGAATAATTTTCCGTTCGTATAACGCCAGTGATTTTGTTTATCCGGCGATTTTCTGATTAAAAAACCAAAAATATTGATGAAGACCATGCGAAAACTGAAAATAAACATTAGTTTCTATCATAAATAAAACCGTCAAAAATTATTATAAAAATAAGCTTATTCGTTTTCAAATTCAAAATTTTATTTATAATATACAAACACGATCTAGATAGGGATGTGGAATGGAGGGTTACGTTCGTACCTGTAGGTACTTTTTTTCAGGCCGCGCCTGTATTAATAATCTATTTCTAACCCCCTCTCTCATTATTTTCTTTACCTTTAATTAAAAACAGGTCTAGCTTTCTATGTAATTATTATCTCCCCAAGTAAAACGATGATTACAAATATACACGCTTTAAGAAGAGCACATGAACGGACATAAAAATCAATTTTTTGTTTTCGATTATATAAAAAAATGCAATTCTTCCTGAACATGTAAACACTAGGAGCACATAATTCTGACAACCAGAAGTATTTTTATTTTATTTTTAAACATTTTTGGTATGGGGCTATCGCGTGCCAGGAACCCTCATGGTATTTTACAGATCGCTGATTATGGCCGGCATACCTCTTCCCATCACAGTGTCCAATCTCCTATGTTACTCCCACAGATCTGATATAATTGAACCCTTAATTAAATACATTTACCGCAATAAAATCATAATATAACAGACATAAAAATAAGAGAACGTTTTTTCTTAAATAAAATTATCCATAATTACAATCATTGGCTAATATGATTAACGTAAGGCCATAAGTTAGCTTTCCTTAAAGGAAAGTTATATAAAAAAAAAAAAAAAAAAAAAACCCTCATGGTAACTTTACGGATTATAAGTAACTACATTTGTATTTTTAACAACAGCAAACATTAAAAAAAAAATCACTAAAACACCAAAATCATTTTCAAAACGTTTCATCATTTTGTATCTTCAGAGATGGGTTTGTGTCAGTATCTCACCCAGCTTACAACCTGACACACATTGAAAATGGTGGAAGCCAGTACGCATCTGACGGACCAACCGGAGTTAAATTGATTATAAAATTACACATTCATCATCCCACAAATCACAGGAGGAAATCTCACGCCTATACGCCAGTGTGTTAGTGGCAAATGGAATCGGCCTTCAACGACTGTCCATGTCCCATTTGGGTGCATCACCCTAACTGAAGGATGAAGGAGGAGGTTAGGAATTCAATTCGGCCGTCGGTTATTTGAACTGACAGGTTGGTCGTTTGAATTGACAAACCGGTCGGAACATGTATGATCCCATAAATTCAACTGCCCAGGAGTAACTGACAGACCTTCCGGATCTATATGGGGCCCCATTTAGTGAAAGCGGCCTCCAAAGGCATGCTATCACTAGTTTCGCACACGCGCAAAAACATGACGCCGTATGTTTTTTCATGTGTTTGTCTTATTTTATTTTTTACCAGTTTTATATCCACCACCTATTTAAAGTTCGTCTTTTACTTTTCAAGGTAAGGTACGAATTATTATCACCCTGGATGGTAATAATGTAACCATATATTATTGTAGCCTATGTAAAGTACTTACATTAGTTGTTAAAAGATAGAATTTTGTTTTTAAACTAGTCTCGATAAACTTAACAATCTACTTTAAAGATTTTAAGCACGAGGGCACCCTTCCAAACACCTAATTACTATCTCATCTTCAAATCGAATTTTTCCAACAGATATTTTGGGGTTTGCCAGGGTCAAGCACTCTCTCCTATCTTCACGGTTACCGCTGGTGTCTCCCAAGGTTGTATTCTACGACCTCTCATCTTCCCAATATATACGTTATATTTGCATCTTTTCCTCCAATTCTAATCCTAACATCTCCCACAAGAAAATTCAACTTGCTGGAAGTCTGTTATAAATAAATGAGACCAAAAGAAAGTATTTAACTTTTACACTTCGTCTAATCACGCTACCTAACTCTGCATGTTCAACATCGTTCTTCCCTTCGACGATACTTTATATAATTTTTGTTTAGGTAAATTCAAAAACGCTTTTGGTTTCTTGTGAGCATCTCCGCCTTATTTAAACAAAACAATAGAAAAACCACGAGAACAAACTGTTCTTTTAAAAAATATCACCATTGAAATGGTCGTAACCGGCGCATTCTAATAATATGTAATGATGTTCCATCGCAAAGTGGTGTTCCATTAAACAAATAACGATATTGTATGTTACATTGAACTATTTCTGCCCAGGCAACTGATATGGATGCCCTAGATTAGTCAAAAAAAGACTGGCCTAACCAGACCACTTGACCGGCGGTCTACATTATCATTGACTAACGAAATAATATTCTGGACTTACAGACTTGAACTTTGTGTTTAAACTGAACGCTCCAATAGTAGAATACAAATTCATCCCTAAAAGGCTCAAACACACAGAACGCGTTGCTACGCGACGCTACTGGAACGCCCCGTAACGCGGCGTTCGGCGATATTGGCTATATCACACACGCAGCGTTATCTGGGCGGGCGATCCAGTACTGTGGTTGAGTTTGTACAGCAATCATGAGTAGTTCTGAGGAGGAGGAAGCTTTGGTTCTTCTTGCTTTAATTGAAAGTGATAGGAGGAGGCGGTATTGGGTTCACCCAGTAAATAGAAGGAGGGGAAGACCTGGGTGAATACCACCGTCTGTGCAGGGAGCTGCGCTCTCATGAAGATCGCTTTTTTGATTATTTTCGAATGTCAAAACAAAATTTTGAAGAACTGCACGATCTACTGCTACTTTGGTACTTTCTCACTTGTTCAATGAGTTTCTCTGTATCGTCACCCATGTTTTCGAGAAAAAAGAGTCACCAATAACGCCGGTAACGCGCGTTACTTTTGTAATTTTGTACAACCCGAAAAGTTAACGTCGCGTTCCGAAAGGTAGCGCTGAGTGATAACGCCAATTGTGTGGCCGGGATGATGCAATGCAATGCAATACAACTGTATCGCCGTAACGCGACGTTACAGTAACGCCGAACGTCGCGTAGTAACGCGTTCTGTGTGTTTGAGCCTTAAACAATGCATGATACTCCGAAAAATAGACGATGCTCCTTTTTACAAATTCAATCTCACCATCCACACGACCTCAACATTCCTTTCATCCATGATATGGCAAAAACCTGATACCTTAAATTACCACCTTTAGTTGTTAGTTACCCAACTTGCATCCTCCATTCTTTAATAACACACATCGAAGAAAAAGGAATTGGCCACGAGAATTCTTGTTTTAGTTACAAAAACGGGCAGTAAGAATATTTGAGCATCACTAGTATGTGATGACTCCTCATGTTCATGACATTCATGTTATATACATTTCAAATAGCTACTTAATGTAAATTTATTACAGTTGTGAATTATATTTCATTGGTTTTGTTTGTTGTTTTATGACAAAAAATATCATTTTTCGCAGTACGATAACGTAATATTAAATTAAGCACATATTGGACAATTTTATCTGATTTTTAAGTTCCTGTTCGTCTTTTCTCGCTGTTGCTTGGCCGCTTTTCCAATGGCCTCCCAAAAACGAGCGAGTAAAGGCGGCCCAGAAATTCGAATTACCTTTTTTTACCACAATTGGGACGCGGGATATTTGTCTAAAAATGTAGGTTAGATCGTTCAGATCTGCTATTGCGGTCAATAAATACAGATAAACCCTACAATGATAATATATGTTTAGAAACAGAAAAAAAAAAAAAAAACTGGAATACAAACAAAAGGATTACTGAGTTCAGTGCGTCTACACTTTCATTTTTTCGCTGGTTCATTCAAGCAATAATTTGATCGGAATAACATTGAAAAAAGTTGTTTACAATGCAAATTAACGTTAATTTTATACGTCGTCTCCTGCACAAGTGGTGTATTTTCCAATTTTTATTTAACTACACCAGTGTCACAAATGACATAGCTGACATTTTTAATAATCAAAATTAATTATTATAGAGGAAAATCTATTTAATATAAATAATGAAGGTGGGGTGTGACTTCTTAGTAACAAGTATCAGTAATAAGTGATATAAGTATAAGATAGTAAATTTATTTAATACTTTGGAAAGGTCAAACAAAACGAAATAGCTTAAGTTTTTTTACATACTTAGCAACAAACAAATAATTAATTTTTGTTAAGTCTTGTTTGAACAACTACTGTTGGGCAGTAACCAACTTTACATTCAATATAATTACTATATATTATATTGTTATTTCCAAATATAGTATATAATTATCAAAATTGTTTATACAATAGGTACATGTAGATGTAGTACGATAATTTTTACTATTTCTTTTCAAGTTTGCACTTCTTTGCAATGGAAGCTCATTATAAATTATTCTTTAAGTCTTTAGTGTTTTATTTATGGAAGATGCCATACATCAGCCTTTGTTAAACAGAACAGTTCGTTTTTGTGTTATTTCTATTCTATTTTGTTTTAACAAAGGCTGATGATGCTCATAAGGTGAGTGGAAGGCACCTCATAAATAAAGAAGCTTTACCTCAGTAATAAAGCTTTTTGAATTTACCTAAACAATAATTAACAATAAATTTTATTGATTAAAAAAAATTAAAACTATTACAACAGCTGTTCATTTGTGATGAAATTAGTCCTTTTTATATTACATATTTCTTTTTTCTTTAATTGACTTTTTCATTATTTTTATAATTTATTTCCCAGAACATAGTCTGTTGAGTTTATCAAAAGGTAAATCAATGGGAACACTAGTTGTTTACAAATTTCAGTAAAATTTTGAGGGGAAAAATCAGTGAGCGTACAATCGTTTAAAAGACAAATCATATTACATGTTTCAGATAATTACACATGACTGACAACATATCACTGGCGCTGACAGTTCTGGTCTCAACTTCCATTAGCGCGTTAGTAGTGTACAAATGGGTAAAGTCGAGGCTTGTCGAACGCCCAAAAGGGGATTGGAAAAGAATTGGCACAATTTCCAACCTCTACATTTATCCGATGAAGAGTTCAAGATACAAGCTTTTGTCCGAAGCTGAAACCACAGAAAAAGGGCTGAGGGAGATCAGAAACGATGGCTTCCTGTCTTTGCGTGACAGGTGAAGCTGTGACACTTTTGTATTTATATTCAAAATATATTATTTATTTTAAATATTTCCAGGGGATTTGTGGCATTCAGAGAAGACACGAATCAATTCATCACAGGAAGGACGTACCACAATCTCATCGGCATTACCATCAACTCTGTGTCGCCTGATATGGTTGAGTTCAGCTGCGAAGGGATAGAGCCGTTGAAAATCAAAGTTCCTACAGAATTCAAAAATGAAGAAGTGAAGTAATTAAACTTACCCCTGATTTTAAAATGGGAGCATTCTACTTTGAAATATTTCAGAATGTGGAATGACGAGGAAATACCAACCGTTGACTGTGGGGATGAAGCGTCAAAATGGATCACAAAATTGCTCGGAGTTGTCAGTAAAAACAAAATCTACCAACTAATTAATATTAAACATTAACTTTATTTTTATCCCTTTTAAGGAGAAACCGTTGAGAATCGGCTACTGGCCTGATTCGATATTGACCAGGAGGAATGTTAAAAAGTTCCACAAGGAGAGAACTGATTTGTTCAACATTGAAAATGAATATTCAGTAATTATTTTAAATTTAAATCATTTAATGTGTCTATTAGCATAATTGATGTTTTCAAATCTTTAGGGGACGTACTCTGACCTGAGCAGTTTCCTTATCATAAACGAATCTTCGGTTGTGGATATCAACTCTAAGCTTCCACCCGGCTCAACTTTGGTCTCTCACAAGAACTTTCGACCTAACATACACATTTCTGGGCCTGAGGCATTTGATGAGGACAAATGGAAATGGTTGAAAATAGGAGAAAATGCTGTTTTCAGAGTGTTCTGCCCATGTACAAGGTTTGGCTAAAATTCCACTTAATATTTAACTGAAATACGATTTCAAAAAAATAGATGTGTTTGTATGTGTGTGTGTTTTAGCAATACAAATTGTAAAAGACATTTAATCTTAATTAAATTCTAATGTTCTAGGTGTAGCTTTACAACAATCAACCCAGAAACAAAGATTAAAGATAAAAACTTGGAACCAATAAAAACATTAAAAACGTAAGTATTTAAATAATAATCACCCTTAAAAAAAAGTATACTTTTTGTCAATTTAGTTACAGGGTGGCAACAGAGGAAAAACAAAAAAAAGTTGTGGGAACGACGCCTTTTATGGGTGTATACGCAAGCCTTTACAAAGCCGGTAACATTGCTGTTGGCGACTCTGTGTACTTATCAGACTGAATTGTTATTTGTTAGGATTTTTAATTATTATTATTTTTTTACAATAAACTTTTTATACAAATTAGTAAATATAGTAGAAAATGTCTCCTAATGTAAATAAAGATTAAATCTATATTTTAAAAAAAGTTTAAAATTATAGCTTTATTGTTATTTCCTAACCGAGTTTCTTAGATGGACAGTTTCTGTTCTGCTACTACAATTCACAACTTATCACATAAACAATCTCAGCAGTACAACAAAACTGACAGAAAACATCATATACTATTGAAGACTACTGGATTAATACTACAACACTCGAGTTTATTCAAAAGATTTGGAGTATTCTGAAGGAAAAAAATGATAGGACTTGCCCTAGATCAGTAAACAGAGGAAATTCGGAAAACCAAAAGGCAGACAAGCTAGAGAACATAAGGTGTTTGACACCAGTGAGCAAAACACTGATGAGTGATCAGAGTATGTTCATAATAACCACAGTTGTAGTGCTATTAATTTAAACTGCTGGATAGGCCAAACTGCTGATAACAGCAAGACTAGATCCAGGTTCATTCCGAAGGCTGAGCTGCAATGATTGCAGATGGCCTGTACCTGTGGATGAGGTGTACGTAGCAGAATGAAAAACTTTGATCTTGAAGAAAAGGAAGAGGAATCTTCCCAATAAACCCCTGGTTGAGGCTAAGAACTGTAAGATGGCAGTAGCATCAATTTAAAGAGCTGAACAGTCGGCTCTACTCATGGAATAATGACATTACAACAATTGTAAGTTATAAAGCAAGCAAGAGCATGTTGATTTGGAAGGTTTAGGCTAGGCCACACCGGTGTCTCACTTGGCAAAAGTGCCTAGTTAACTGATAACTCGACTGGTACTTAGTGCCTATAAGCCGCACTGAAGCATCAAAGCCTATTAACATATTGTTGAAATGTCTCTCTCAAAATAAACCAGACAAGTGTTTTGCACCGAGCATTATTTTCCATTGACCTGGGTAAACAAAAAGTGTGGGAGATTTATTATTTTATGTCCAATTATATTTTATTTAGACAACCTAGATGACGATTTTCAATTTGGTCTGCTTATCCTTGCTGTTTTGGTCTATCAGATGCATTTCAGCTTCTTGCCATTTCAGTCATGGGGTTAGTACTTCAGCTAAGACAGTTTCATATTCCCAAAGACAACTGGATGGTTCTAGACCAGCATAACAATTAATTCCTATTAAAAGGTATCCTCTTTCAAAAAATAAGAAGAAATTCAATATATATATAATATTTTAATTATCGATATAACAAAACATACATATATACAAAAATACAAGAATTATGTATTATAAAATTCAAGCTATGTACAAAGTGAATTACAAACTTTTTATCTTTGGGTTACAGATTCTTGAATGTCTTTTTTAGCTTCAAGCTGTTCTAAGGTTAATAATGCCGTGCCAAGTTGATCTTCCCGGCTAAAAGGCTGAGCCATTTGACGCAGCCATTTTTTGCAAATCTGGATAGCCTCTTCAGTTGAAAGATTCGTGTAGGAATCGTTAAGGTGCTCCTGTATCCACTTTGGCAATTTGCTCCTTTTATCAATTCTTCCAAAACGTTTATCCGCAAATATCATAATACCGTAGTCAGTTTTGCCTCTGATGGCCCGCCCTACACATTGGGCAGCATGTCTCATTGCGTCAAACGTGAGAAAATCATTCTCTCGTATCTGGAACTGATCCCTCAGGTAATCGAGCCTCGCTCTCAAAATCCTCGACTGTGTATAAACGTACGGTATACCGAACATGAGCACGGCCCTTCCTAAATGGTGGTCAAAATCAACACCTTCAGAGACCTTTCCTCTCGCAACTGAGAGTAACACAGCACCTCTTCCACTTTCGCAAGCTTTAATATAATTAAATAACGCCAGGCTTGTTTCCGCTGAATCTTGCGTCTCAATAAACAATAGCTTTTTTCTGAGTAAATTGTCTATGATGCCTTGGTCATACCAGCTAGCTACGACTGATTCAAGGTAAAGATAAGAAGTAAAAAAACAGACAACTCCATCAGGCACGACTGTACAAACTTCAACGAGTAACTGACCATAATTTCTCACCACGGCTACATCTTCTCTTGATTCATACCTAGAGGTCATGGCCACTTGATCGCTCCCCTTTGCAACTATCATCGGCAACAAACAAGGCCTTGTTAAAGTCATCGTAAAAGACGAAAGAACAACTGGGTGAAAGTCTAAAATTTTAGGGTACATATCTAAAGGAGACAATGTACCAGATGTGATAACTACTGTTTGAAAACGTTCAAAAATTGGTTTGACAGCAATTGAAGCATCGAGGCAACTGAAGTGCAGTATTGGATTTGAAACGGTAGGTTTATTGTCCTCGAATGGTTCGATTATAATAGTAAATCCTTTGGTATAAGTAGCAACAAGAGTTGCGAGATGTGTGATAAGTACAAGTGGTGAGAAATCAGTCTGATCTGCTATTTCTAGAGTTCTTAAGAGAGAAGCAAGCCTTTCAGCACAGAAGCGAAGCGGTTTTCTTTCTATACAAACTTTTGAGGAAACGTCTTTCAAGAAAGCTGCTGGAGATTCATGTACGACATGCTGGACCCTCAAGCGGGTTTTAATATATTCCAAAAACCGTTTGAGAAATCTTACAAAATGATCTGCAGTCCTTATATTCCCAGGTATGGCCTCGTTTAAAATCTGATCAGGCAGGACGGGGTTCATCAAGATGACATCTGTCTCTCTGGCCCGGTGTGCTTCCTTCAAACCCTTGACCAATTTCATATATTCTTCTTGTAGTTTATTCGTGTTTGTCATTTTAAGCTTGCTTATCGTGCTTTCAAGTGTCTGAATGTTCACCGAACTCCTGTCTATGAGCTTTCGATTGACCTTGACACTCATCGAATCTATGCAAACGTTGTCTATATTGTGCGCTTCATCGAAGACGACGACGGAAGAAGATGTGAACTCTTTGGAGACGGCCTCGGCGATTTTGGGATCGAGAAGGTAGTGATAGCTGTACACGACGATGTTGGCATATTTGACGGCTTCTCTAGTCAGGAAGTAAGGGCAGTAGTTGAACCTCTTTCCGTACTCTTTGAGATCGTCTAAGCTGTAAACGCCCGGTGCCAGGGTGAACTCTCTTCCGGATTCGTCGAATCGTTCGTAATAAGAGCAGACCGGTACGTTGCTGTCGGCTGCGTGACGCTCCCGAACGTAAGACGCCGTCAGACTGTGGCACCTTCCATCCACGATCTTCCCTTCTCTCTCTTTACTGACCTGGGGGTGGATGCAGAGGTTCTTCCTCGAACTGAGCACGACGCCCAGGAATGAAAGAGTTTTCCCGTTCTGCTCGTAGTAGGCGAACAATTTTCGAAGCTCCTCGATCACTTTTTCGATCTCCGGTATCGTCCGTGAACAGTAGACCAATTTTGCCAAGTCGTGCGGGTACTCGACCATGTACGCGACTATGAGCGACAAAAGCGTTGTCGTCTTGCCAGTACCCGAAGGCATCTCGAGAAGACAATGGCCCTTCGCGTCGAGAGCCTTTTTCAGCTCGGACATGTACGCGAATTGTTCCGGGTAAATGTACTCGTACGGGAAGTACACCGGGAGCCCGTCAACGAGCAACTTCATGTTTATTAATTAATTAAACTAACTGTAACTAATTTACAGCCCTATTAAGAATAATTTAATATCATATCTCCTAAACGGCAACAAACCATGCGGTACAGGCATAACCTTTCTAATATGTAACCGTTTAAATGTTAACAATATAATAATAAATAATAACGTTAAAAGTGTTACTTAACTTACCTTTACATTTAAAATATAGGTGAGAGGAATTCTTAATTAATCCAACAGGATGCCGTATCACAAATCGGTTATTAGATATAGTAGAAAAAAAAATATAAACAGAAGAATCAGATCCAAAAATGACCTAACCAGAGCAATAACAACTATATCGATAAAAAGGCTTAATCGATAAAACTAATAGTTGTAATTTAATTTAAAAAATAAAATAATTTCAAAGGAGAAATTTTTCATTATTATGTTTCTAAAAAAATAATAATAATACAATTTAATTACTTACTCTTTTAGGAAGTCAGAATGCCTCATGTCCAACATTCCTCCTACAACAGGCCTTCGAAGTAGATGAACCCATCATCTTCAAACTAAACAAAAATATTAAATGTATTTTAATTACATATATGTAAACAAATAAATTTCTCAAATAGTCTTAATCAGAATCATTGGCCACAACCCTGATATCACCCAACAACAAATGACCAGAATCAATGACACCTGAGTGAATCTGTAGTGATTGTATGTACAGTGATCTGTATTTTAAATAAAATTCATTATTTTTAAAATGTTAAAAGTGTTAAAATTAAAATATTATTTAGTTCTGATGTTAAATCACAAATGTTCAAACAGTTCCTCAGACAATCATGTCTAGAATCATTGACCACAACCCTGACACCACATAAAATTAAATAACTATAATCAATGATACTTGAGTGATTAAAAATTGATCTGTATTTTAGCTAAACTGATTTATTGATAGATTAATTTTTGTTGGTTAAAAGAAATTTTCAATCTACAGCATTTCGCCAGCATGTGTCATTTTCAAGTAGTTTATTTCTTTAGTTATTATTTTACGGTTTTGGTTATCTAGTTATGGTTTTTTATTATAATAACAAAAAAAGTAAACTACTTTAAAATGGCATAGGATGCTGAAATATCATGCGTAGAAAATTTCTTTAATGACCTTCAATAAAAGGCCTTAAATAAGAAGAATTAAACGATCGATAAAAAGAAAAAAACTGAGGACAACAACAAAGAAGAAAAAGACTAAAAACAAATTGCATTTAAACTGTTAATAGTGCAATGAGAATATTATTTAGTATTGGAATTAAATCAGAAATGTTTAAGCATTTCATTTTAAAAATAAATTGATATTTTTAAGAGACAATGTCATATTAAACCTACTTCCCCCCTGGATGTGTGCCCAAGTGTTGTGTAGTTAATCTAGTTAATCAAGTGCATATAATATTCGTTATATGTGGTTATAAATTATATTCAATAAATCGTTAAGTTTAGGTTGTATTCTAGAAGTCTTGAAAACAATTGTTGGTAAACCTAGATTTAAAAATGGTATATTTGGTAAATTATAAACCTATAACCACTAAGTGTCCATTATTTAAATTATTTGCGACAATTATTTATGACAAGATTTATCATCTTGTCTCTAGAGTCATTATTCCTGAGCAATATGGGTTCATAAAACATATCATTTTCTTCTAATTGATTAACATTTCAAAATTCTCCATGGCCCTTACTCCCTAAAACTGTACAAACAAATAAACAGGATAAAAAGAACTACAGTAGGTAGTCACCTTTAATGCTCGCACCATATCCAAAAAATTCTGTCTCTTATAAAACACCATAGGAAAGAAAGTCCTGCTACAATGAAAGAAATTTACACTTTAGTAACAAATATATAAAGCTGAAAACTTCATGGTTGACTTTCAGCCAACCTAGATGGTAGAACACCAAAAATATCGCCTCTAATCCTCCTACTGTCACCAATGAAGAGTATTGGATTGGCGCTATTCTTTACCCTTATCTCAACTCATTTTTATTTTCCTTGGAGAGCAGATTCGCTGAGGATAACACTCCAGTTTTCTCTCGTTTATTTCTGCGTCCGTATCTGATGCTCAAGTTTTCATTTATGGAGTTAGAAGAAAAAATCACAAAGTTCAATGATTTTTATGAGTTGAGGGAGCTTCAATCTGAGGATGAACTCTAAATGTAAGGAAAAGAAGATTAACAATGAAGTGCAAGTCAAAAAAGTTGGAAATGGTATAAGTTATTAAAGACGGTTCTCCTTCTTCCCATCAATAAAAAAAAAAAAAACCTTTACTCATCTCAATAGCTCAGCCTTGTTTTATGAGCACAATTGAGAGATCCTTCAGCACCTTGAGATGAGTTAAAACATGGACAGGATCGACGATTACGGAATCCAGGTTGATCAGACTGCCTTTTGAGTGTTGAAACAGGAACACAAGGAGATTGGTTTCTGACAAGAATGGAGAAATCGAGCCAGCAGTTGTCAACAAATTTTCAATAAATCCATGTCAACTAATGCTCTCTTCATATGTAACGACCTTAACTTGCAAAACGTACACCTTATGTAATTTTTTCTTTTCTTTTATTGTATGTAAGACATTGGGAGTTTTTCCAAATAATCTGAACCCGATTATGATTGTAGTTTAGTTTGTTATATATGGACGGTTTTGTAAATAACATTGTGTAACCATTTATCGAAAAATACTTAAAAGTTCCCAAGAAACACATAATTGTTTCATTTTCATTAAGACTGGCTTAGTATTATATTTCAAGAAAAAAAATTGTTTGGTCTATTATTATATTTCATTTTGAATATTTTCTATTAAAAAGTGTAGGACAGAGAAATTGTTCTAAATGTTGTTCATACCTTCCCTCAACAAGGATCCTGCATACGCTCTTGATCTACAGTCCTGCACTACTTTCCTATATAAGATTCAGTGTCCCTAAATACAAAACTTGTAATTTACCATTATTAAATTCCCTTACCGTCCACTAACTACTAGTTCCACTCTCCCATTAATAATATTCTAGCAAACAATAAATATACCAAATTTACATTTATTTAATGCTAGCATTACATATTTAAAAAAATAATTAAAAACTAAATAAAAAATAATTTAAAATATTAAAAAAATTTAATAATATTGTAAATTAATGTGTGGTGTTTAGTGACTGTTAGTTAATGATTATTCGGAGATCGTGAGATGCAGTCTGGTGTGACATTGTAAATTAATTTGCTCCCTGTATATATTTTATGTAATATTATGTACGTATATATGTTTTATATTTTCTAATATTTTAATTATTTTATGTGTAATTTTATAGTTTATCTATGTAAATTAGGCTATCAGCCTAAATATGTCCATAAATAAATTTTTCGAAAAGTCATAACCAGAATCATTGGCCTCCACCCTGATACCACTTAAGAACAAATGATCAGAATCGATGATACCTATGTGAATTAAAATTTGCCCTTTATATTTACATAAAACTATTTATATTTAAATGTGTCGCAATTAGGATAGAACAAAATAGGCAAATTGCCCATTAATTAATAACTTTATACAAACCTGCTGAACTAGGGTTTGTCGAAATTATCTCGCCTCGTAAGGAACCGAATATCGATGTCTATCTCCTTTGCAGACCCTATGTTCTATGTATCGCAAGGGAAACAAGACAAATTGAATTTTATAGTTTCTAATACAACTGCGGCAAGCAATTTAAAAATAAAGTCTGGAAAAATCCCGTTCAATTTGTACACTTTGCCTTTTTTTTTTAAAATCAAGTTCAATCGGTATTTAAAACGACGACCTATCGCATACCGGGTTATGAGCCGTTGGCGCGTCCCGACACCCAAGCCGAACGGTTCCAGCCCGGATTCATGCAACCTCAAGGATGATACGCCGGGTTTTTTGAGGTTTAACATTAACATTGCAGAATAAGCTCGAGCTTTGAAGTCTTCGGGGAAACTTCAGATGTGTAAGCCGGAGGATTGCAGATTCGTTTTGGCAGTCTTTTTACAAACGAACCTCACGACGGTGGTTTTTAAGGATAAATAACCTTCTTTGGTAAGCACATGCATATAAACATTTTATTATTTTTTGTCGTTTTTCACCGATTTAAATAGGAAATCTTATCCTTTAGTTAATTCTACGGCCAATGCTCAACTTGTCTGTAGTCCTAAAAGTCCTCACAACTCTGTTTTTCACTTTTACCATAAGTTTTTGTGTAGCCAAATAAAACTTAGTTTTACTTTGTTGACAGGGTAAATTTAAAATCAATTAATTACACGAATGTCTAGAAGATACCGTTAGAACAGAATTTACCTCTCGATGGAACGACTAGGAATGTTATCACTGGATACCTCATATTCTGCATAAGTTTCACTAAGGCCTTGTTCATACTTGCATACAAAGTCAAGCGGTTTTCGTATTTAGACAATGTCTAAAAACAACCGATCGCTTGTATGTAGTCATTAAGAGACAAATGCACGTCTATAATCAAGCTTTTGAAACAAAATCACAGAACTTTTGACTTGTTTGAAATGGGACATTCGTGCAACATTTCATAGTGTGGACGTTTTGGTCTTGGTCTATAGATAATCTCTGTGAGCCATGGTGAATGCTTGTCTTTTTTTATAATCTTTTTTTAAATATCTTGCCATCCTTAAGGTTGGACATGTCTCCGACAAAAATTAAATTTGCATCTGTACGAGTTAAATCTTATCTTATTTTCTGTGGGTTATTTGATAACTTGTGTTGGAATTAATGGTGTATAATGGCTGAAGTACTGCGGTAACTGACGGTTAAACCGTCCGACTTGCAATGCTAGCAGTTCTAGGTTTGAATCACAACATGGAATTTTATGATATTAAATGAGGCGGAAAACTTGGTATTTAACTTCGGAGGATGGATGTGATTGGGAGGCAGTGAGGGGAATTAAAGAATTCAGTGATTTGAACTGAGGGCTGTGTTGCATTGCAGGTGAGGAGTGTAGAGAAATTAAATAAATGAGCTCTCTGTAATATTATTTACCATAGGCCTTGTTCCGGTGAATCTGTCTGATTTGAAGTTTTGAAAGTTAAATACAAATTAAAAATTAAATTATTAAAAGGAATTTAAAAAAAAAATTAGAAAATAATAAAGAAAATTTAAATGGCGACAGGTGGATTTTCAATCACCAGATTATTAAAAACTAATGACAATGTACACAATGAAATTAAGTTCTCAAAGGCAACATCATCAGTAAGATTAAATTCGATGCTCTCCACCACCACACAAGTATAATTATGTGAAGACAACACATTCCTGTGACAAACATCACCTTTAGAATGGTTCCTTTAGATAACCCATAATATCCGCAGCAAAGGATGAGGGTGTCAAAAGACGAGATGAATTTTATGATTCTTGTTACAGAACTCAGGTGTGGAAAAATAGACAGGTGATGCTTCCTCGGCATGCTAGTGTGTCCTCTCTCCTGAGATAATGCTCAATCAATCGAAAGAGGAGTGTTATGTTAGATTTAGAAACTGAGAACTGTATTTCATATACCATTGGCTTTATATTAAAGTAGCCAGATCACTGTTTACCAGTTTTTTTAATTTTAAATTCTGTGTATTCATTTGTCTTTAAATAATACATATTTTTCAATGTATAATTTTGTGGTTACGGTAAATAATAAATACTAATTCCACATACACATTTAATATAGATGTCCGAAGTTGTCGAATGTAATGTGCTATATGCTGCAAGTACCCTTAATCAGTTTTGTAGGGATAAAAATGATAGTTTGTATAAATCATGTTTTCTTTTTCTTTCATTGTATACATTTAATATAACAACATTGGCATAATAATTACTATTAATTTAGTTTTTAGGGAAAAAAGAAAAAACTCTAACTATGAAATAAGTTGTTAATAATTAAATAAAATAAAGGTCGCCATTAAGGCATGGTAGAATGCAGACGTGTTTTCTCGTGCCTTACAAGCTTTTTAATTTTTTTGGCAGAAATTGACGCAGTTTTGTCTTTAAAAGTTGTACATCGTGTAAATGAGTGCTCTGTGTCTGAATCTGGTTTTTTGGCTTAATTTCTCGCTCTATCTTTGCCGTAAACCCCGGAAAAGAAAGCAATCTTCTCTCTCAAAGGGACTGCGCCCGATGTGTTATCAGTCTCAAGTATTAATTCGGTAACAAGTTTATTGATGAGAGATGACCTTGTACCATCTCCTTATCAGGTGTGTATCTTACGTGCTGTCGCTCTCTCTGCTTCTGTCACCTTGTGTCAACAACCAGGCCTGGGGACTTCATAGCTGTTGTTTATGTCGCCCAAAATCGACAGCTATTTTTCTAAAACCCCGGCAACACCTAATCAAACACCAGTCTAACAAGAGGGATCGAACTTCTCCAGAGCAAAATCTAAAAGTTTTGGAATGAGCCACCCCTGATATAAGTCGAATGTCATCGTTAAAGCAGCAATCGACATCTCACAATCAGGAAATTGGTCAAATGACTGGGTCGGAATTGATGACGATGTCAGATGTGATGAGCCAATTCTTCGATAAGTTAAAATGTCTGGCGACAAAAGAGGACATCAATCCTTTACACCAAAATTTTGAAGATCTAAAAGCAAACTCCTAACTAAAAAAGAAAATCGAACATAAAAAAGCTGCACATCATCATGACCTTTATCTGGAACAGCTGGATTTAAAGTCTCATCGCAACAATCTTACACTTAAAGGCCTTGACCTCCCAAAAGATGTGGATACTAGTAAATTAGTGTGCGAGTTTCTCCAAAAAGTCCTAGGATTGGAATTGGAAGAAAAAACTCTGCATGCGCACGCTCTGGGTAAGAATGGTCAGTCCTATAACATCCCTGTCTTAATCGTCTTTGATTACTTCCGTGGCAAAATAAATGTTATTAAAAACGCAAAAAAACTTCAAAACACAGGCTATTCTATTCAAGACGATTTACCAAAAGATTTAAGATGAAAAAGATAGAAACTTCTAGCGATTCGTCGTCTCTTATGGTGTCATAACAAGTCCCTCAGAGTAACGGTTCGGACAGACTTCATGGTTGTTACATCAAATTTAAATGGTGCACTGAAAAGGGACTTCTTTTTGGTAACCAAAGTGGAGTAGACAAGCTGAAGGGTATCACTAAAAATGACTTTTCGGATGCCATCACAGAACTTTGCTCTCATCCCCCGATCCGGAGAAACCTTTCTTTCAAGTTCCACTACCATCAGGACATTCATCGTGCAACCGGACACCAAGAGACACTCCAAGACCTTCTGAAAACAAACCATCTGCCGTCAAGTCAGCAATAAAAGTAAAACCTATTTTAGTTTTGTATCTTTAAATGTAAATGGTATAAAGTCTAAAATTATCGACCCTTTATTTTTATGTTTTTTTTTTAAGGAAAACGATGTTTTTGTTTTATTTGAAACCTTTGTCACTTCAGAAAAGTAGAATGACTATATCCAATTATTTTATGATTATGTTTTATATTTTATTCCCACTTTAAAAAATAAAAAAAATTGTTCGTCCTTCAGGTGGTTGTCTCTTTGTTGGATCTAAATTTTTTTGTTGTAGGCAACTTTAATGCGCGCATTAGCTATTTGCAAATGTTCCCCGAGGAACTTGTAACTAATTTCAACTTTATCTTTCTTAGGTGCAGTAAGGATAAGCTTGCAAATAACCATGGGAGGAGAGTTGTCGAGCTTTGTGATGATGATGATTTGGTAATTTTAAACGGCCGTGTTCCCTCGGATGGAGACGGCGAGTTCACTTTTATCAGTGCGGCGGGGTGCTCAGTGATAGATCTTTGTTGTGTGTCTTTTAAAAGCTATTCTCTCATCGACAACTTTAGGGTCCTTCCTCTTTTCTATCCAATTTCCTTCCAAACTGTAACAAAGGTTCCTGTACCAGTTGAACTATCAACCCCACTATTACCATCTCTCAAATGGCGTCAAAGTTATGCTAAGCATTTCATTAACAATTGGACCTCTTGTCAAATAACCTAAATTCTTTTCCCTCTCCCAATAATGCCCAAAAATATCTGGACCACTTGTTTGCACTTATCAGGTCTGCTTATCCTCTAAATCCTCCTTTCCCCCACTTGCTGCTTAGAAAAAATCCCTGGTTTGATTATCACTGCTTCATTTTGAGATGGAAAGTATTTTCTCTATTAAACCTCTTTAGAAGAACCAACCCAAATGTAGTAAGGGCGAAATATTTAGAAACCAAAAACAGTCTTAAACTACTTTGTGACAACAAAAAACAACTTTTTTTTTCTCAGAGGCAGCAAAACGACTAATTAAAAGTTGTACAAAATAAATGTCTAAGGTTATGTACCAATTCCCCAAGCTATTACTGATACCAATTGAACTCTTCATAAAAAGGCGGATGTAGATGTTGAAGAATTGTTTACAAAAAAATTAAATAAGATACCACACCAAGGAATTGTCACAAGGGCATACGGGGCATAATAGTGATGTTATGTGATTGTTAAAGCTTAATATATTTATTTAATTTAATAATAATAATCACCTGCGACTACTTTACTATTGCTGGAAATATACTTGTGAGGTATTTTGTTTTCTTCTGCCTACCCTGTTGTTTTGGTCTGTCTGATGCTTTTTTCAATTTCACCATCTTTGTATTGGGGTTGGTGACTGAAGTGAAATCAAAGTGCCAAAGGTCAAGAGTCATTATGATCAACTGATGCTAAAAGTGCAATAAAAATATGATAAAAGAGCGCTGTTTGGTCCAGAGGAACTATAAAAATTCAATGGCACAGTTAATTGATCTTTAAAGAACTGTAATTGTTATGTTTACTTGTAGAAAAAAAGTCATTTGATGATGTGTCTTTAATGATGGATCTTGGTTCTATGTAAAGAGCTAGTAGGCAAATTAGGGATTTTTCTGAGTAGCTCTGTAATTTTCAATAAGTAGGGGCCTTTGCTAGTCTCTTTGTTTCAACTGTTTGGTAATTTATTTATTACTGATATATTCAAATTTGAACCATATATGAATATATATTTTAGCTTTGTTACCTATAAAGTCATTTATAAATAGACATTACACATTTCCATCATGTGTGGAAAATAATGCCCAGATCTTTGAATCCAAATTTTTAATTTTGCTTATGTTTTTAGCCTAGTTTTGTGTACAAGTAACAAAAAGGGTTGATATACATTTTAGTTCTGTTATTTTATTATTTTAATGGACAATCTCAACTTCCCCATTTTTCATTATTGACCTCTCGTTCAAGTAAAATTCATGTCATTGACAACACTCACAGAGGCTTTTGCATTAATCCTTCTTTTCTGTTTATTTGTTTTGTAGCCAATATTTCCTCTGTTTTCATTCTTTGAAACTAATATTGATTTTTTAAAAATAATTTAAAATTATTTTGGGCTGTGATTTCAGAAGAATAACTACAATATGAATTTCGACCGAGTGCCACCACTTGATCCCCACCAAGGGGGTTTGAACTTCATCCGGCTCTCTCCTCAACCGGTCCAGGGTCAGTTCAGCATGGGCCAACCACAGTTTGACTTCACTCAGCAGCAGCAGTCGATGATGCCGCAGCCAGCTTTTCAATCTACTTTCCAGCAGCAGCAAATGCCCACTCAGACAACTCAGCAGCAATTCCAGTGGTCTAATCAAACTCAACAACCGTTGATGCTACAACATCAGCCTCAGCCACCGCAGCATGTTTTCAAGCTTGCCGACCCGTCAATGGAAATCGTCGATCGCATGATAGAAAAATTCATTGCCCAGGACAATATGTTTCCCAGTCTTATTGATAAGATGAGAATAACTTGTGAAAGTCAGTGAAATGGAAATTCAATTATTCCAAGATATTTGATATATAAAATGTTATTTATTTTTTAGGCGGTGTCACTGTGAGTGGTCTTTTAGAATCGGACTACTCAACTCCTAATGAACTCCCTGTTCAAGTGCACATTAATCAATTTAAAATAATTAATAAAGTTCCTCTTCCACCAGAGATCTTGGAACAGGTTGGAAGTATCCTTTTTTTCTTTCATATATATTCAGCATGGTAGAAACAATATTCACTAATAAACCGGCAAGGTTTTGAATTATTTGGTCAATTAATTATAATTAACACATTTGCTGCAGGGCCTCTAGTGACCGTTAGTCGTTAGACTGTCTAAATTTGCTGCCCCAGTGTATAAATACCTACATTATTTATTTATTAAAAAAACTGATTACTCCCAAGAAATAGCTCTACTTTTTGGCAAAATTAACAAGATCAACTTTGACTTGAGGAAAATAAACAAAATTTGTATGCATTGGTTTCAACCAACGAAATAGGTTGGTATTCAAAGACAAATGAAAAATGAAATATTGCATTTGATTAGCCAGTTTTTATTTATTTATTTATTGCTGTTAGAAAATTATACAGCCACGTAATTAAATGTGACTTATAACATGTGAATGGATTGTTGTGCACTGTTACAAATTATGTTTTTGACAAAAAATTTGTCACCCTTTTATTAAAAATATAAATTTAAATTTTAGTTTGTGCTTTTTATTATTAAATTAAAACAAAATATTTGACTACAGTAGCAACTGCTAATATATAACAATCCAGTTGTGCGTACCATGTGACTTAGATTGTAACTTGATACTTGCCTTTCATCTTAATCTGCCTCTCTCCGGTGATTTTTGTCTGTCAAAATTAGTTTAGATAGACAGACCAAGAAAATTAGATGCATCGCCCCACCACATGAGAAAATTCCACAATTGATGTAATATTGTATGATTGAATGATTTATAATTTATTTATTTCTATAATTATTTTTTAAAAAAAGAAAAACTTATTCCTCAACATATGTTAAGTCATTCAACCTGATACGCTAATGGGCGTCTTTCCTGAAATCAGTAGAGCTTGGGTCAGTATTGAGAGCGACCTGTACATATGGGATTTTGAAACTGGGTAAATTTTTGTTCTTAATTTTTTTGTTTTAATTTTTTAACTAAGTTTGTTTAAAGTGGAGATGTAGCATACTATGATGGTGCTTGTGACATTATAACAAGTGTCGGCCTCGTGCCGTCACGCCCCGATGTATTTCATCAGACTATTAAACACCTGCTCATTATAACGACACCGTTGGAAATAATTGTACTTGGCATTGTGCTAAACCAAGCTCCAGACAGTTAGTAATTTTTTTTGTCTTATAATTTTATTGTGTTGTTAATTTTTAAACTGAATTTCAGAACAGTCAAATGAACTCCAGCTCACTCATGATATAATTTATTCATTACCGACTGAAGGAGTGCCAATTAAAGTAGTAAAGGGAACGGTTGATGGGAGGATATTTATGGGCGGTCAGGATGGCAATGTTTTTGAACTTGTGTATCAGGTAAATACAAAAAATATAATTATACTTTTTTCTTTTTTTTTATTCAAATGTGTTAATTAATTGCAGAAAGAAATTGGCTGGTGGGGCAAGAGGTGTAAGAAGGTTAACATATCGAAAAGTTCCTTGTCATTCATAGTGCCATCTTTTATCGCTGCGGCATTCACCGAAGTGGATCCGATAAGGGACATTGTTGTAGACGACTCTAGAAATATATTGTATACTTTAACGACCAAGGGCACGATCGATGTGTACGACTTAGGAAAATGCGGGACCAGCTCGGCTTTCAAAGTTGCCACGTTATCGCATTCTTCAATACACCATCAAGCAGTACGTGCGTAAGTAGGATTTTTTTCATACAGTGTAATACATCTTTAAGAATTTCTAGGTTTATGAAAAAGAATAGAATCTTAACATTTACTTCCTTGATTTATGAAGGAATGAAAAATTATTCTCAATAAGGAATTAAATTATTAATAGAAAGAATAAATAAAAAGGCAAAAGGAGTTTGTAAATGTTTAAACCTTCAAATTCTAGGTTCTAGCAAATGTCCTTGTCCATAAAAATCAAATAAGTTGAATTTTGTTCATTCGAAACTTGATCATTCAAATTTTTGACAATATGAACTCCTTAGCAGGTCACTTTGGTAAATTGAAAAGATTCTGTGCATTTTGATACACTCATTAATGCAAAATATTTTTCGTAACACGGGAAGAGATAGAGCATTCTATAAAATGAAATGAGCCACTTCCCCTCTTTATAATTAATGTTTCTTTGAATTAGTTATGTTTGGCATTCATGCTTTGACATGTTCTCAGCATTCTGATCACTTTGGAAAATCATTTAGCCAAAGGACGCCAGGCCACATTTAAACAAAATCATTTAATGAACTTTTTAATAGTGCATAAGTTAACTTCCACAGTTAATCTATTTCCATTTTTTCATTATGTTAATGATGTTTTGTGTATGTCCAATTTAAGTAAGAAGCTTTAAAAATGCAAATGAACTTTTAATATTTTGAACTTCCTGATAATTCAAATTAATTTGTGGTACCTTGGCTTTCAAATCATCAAGAGTTGACTGTATTAATATAGAGGAGTCCAGCTAATTCACTTTCTCATTTGGCCAATATATAAGGTGGAGATTAGTATAGTAGTAATAATAAGTTTATTACATCTACACATGAAGAAAATAAAAATTACAGACAATTCAAACAAGAAAATAAACTTAATTCGGCAAGGTAGAGAGGTGCAGATTAGCATAGTGGCGGGTGAATTTCTACGACATGCCAAATATGAGTCTGCCATTTTATCTTATTAACATGATTATATGGTTTGCGATCAGTTAGTGGAGTTTCCAACTGTCATGTGCGGTTTTCAGGGATATAAACAATTTCAACTAAAATTTTTTTCTCAACTAAAACCCTTAATTAATTGATAGATATTGATATATGATCAAGCGGACCACAAAAACTAGTGGATATAAACAAAGTTAGGCAAGACAAACAATGTATAGATGCATTGTCTTTTGTCTTATTTCAGCATTGCTTTATTATGTTGATAGAAATAGTGCATTTTCAAGGCTCAATGTCCGGGTTATAAACAGGGAGAGACAAGAAAAGCATGTGACAGACTGAAACAGAGAGGATAGGTAGAAAAAAATATTCAGAAACGACTTAAATACAATCTCATTCTTGTCCAGCTTTTTCAAAAGTCCATCGTAGTTTTCAATAAACTTAAAAAACATTATTAACTTGTAAAAACAACATACCCTAGTTTATTCTGAAAGATAGTCATGCCACATCCTGCTTATATCCCCGATGTATTACCACACAATACTTATAATGTATTGGAATAAAACTGTTTTTATGAACATGAATTTAACAACCTAGAAGCTGAGTTATCTTTACATACTGAAAATGTATAGTCAAGACTTGTCATTTAAGTATTTAATAAAAATTTCACAGCAATTTTAATATTTTTAAAAGGTTTTTTTTCCATAGTACACAACAACTTATTCAACACACTAGGCGGGACCTTCCGGAAATAACTGCTGTTTGCTCTCTTTGTGTGATTGAAGAAACGGACTCGCCACATTTAGGGCTTATCGGTTTGACAAAATCTGGTATTAGGCTTTATTTTTCGACTGGTAGCCCACCCCCACACAGGCCCTCTACTCTCAGACTCCTTCATATTCGATTTCCGCCTGGTTTAAACCCGTCGTCGCTGCCTTTTATGAGAGATTCTCTCACAGTCCCCATGCACAAAGCTGGTAATTAATTATTTGTGATTTTCGTTGTTTCTTTATTAAGGTTTTGTTTTCTTCATTCATACATTAGGTACTTTCATCATGGCCACGACTAACACAGCGATGGTACAGGACAAAGTTTGGTGCTTCAGCTCGGACTTTTTCCCAGCCAGGATAAATTTTTCAGAGGAAACCCAGTTTCACAATCTCTGCGCGCCTGTTGTTGCGCTTGCCGATTTAAGCTTGTCGCCTTCAATCAAGGAAAACTCAAAACCAGTTTATGGCCCGAGTGGGCACATCCTGGTTTACCAGCAGAACATCGACCCAAACCGGTTCATCCTCCTCACCCCGCAGGTAATTTTATTTTGCTTTTAAACAAATTATTTTATATTTATTAATTGTTTTATTTTTATTAGGGAACAGAAGTTTATGAGAAACTCAGACCCGTTGATATTCTTGCCGAAGTTCTTAGAGAAAAAAACGGCCCGGATTGCAATGAAATCAAACAATACTTTTTAGAACAGGGCACGGATCAGGCTTGTGCCATGGCTTTGATTCTCGCTTGCAATTTTATGACAACACAGGCTCAAGTAATACTATATAAAATTAGTTCCTAAGAAAATATTAATAAAACTACTTTTATTAGCTGGCAGAATGGGCAACCAGAGCATTTTTCTTATATGGCGGTGATCCCAAACACATCATCCAGCCAGCACAGCATTTTAACATAAATCAGCCAAATTTTGGACCTGGCCAAGTCGGCTTTACCGGAAATCAACCTGACATGGCTAAATGCGCGACGAATATATTTGACAATACTCGCCAGTCTCCAGATTTTGGTCTTCCCACTGGTAATTTTCATTGCACGATTAATACAGCTCATGCAGCAATAAATAATCTATGTTGTCACTTAAGGTTTCCGTCCGACGCAAGTGAGCACGCCAATCAGCGACAGAAACAGATTTTCAAGCCCTGGACTTCCAGCAACACTTCCAGCACAATCAGAAACGTTCACAATTCAGATGTCTTCTAAACATAATGGTCTTTATCTCTATCTTACAAGGATTCTCAGACCGATTTGGGCAGAGAAAATAGTCTCTTCTGTTATTTTTGAAGACAATAAGCAATATGTAAGTTTTTTTATGGTTCAAATAAAGGAAAGCTTACAGCAATTATAGCTAAGAAAAGGAATTTTAGTAAGGCTTTATAAAATTGCAATATTATAATAGTTACATTATTTTAGTATGTGTCATCTCTGAGTTTGAACGATCTTGGAGTTTTGACAGCACGTCTCACCGGGTTGAAAAATTTCCTAGAGAAGAACACTACACAAGCGAGCCAAGACATACCGACTTTGTAAGTTGCCCGACAATAACATTTTAAAATCATTGACTTCATAACAATAAGAAGTACAATTGCAATTACAGAAGTATCAGGGATGCGGAATTGATTTCCAGGTCGAATTTGAGAATGCGTCTCCAAGAAGCGCTCGCCCAGGAGAAAATGTCTTTGGACGCTTTCAAAGTATTTGTTGAACATGTTACCCAGGTTTTTAACTTGTGGAGAATCCTTTGCCAGCATCAATTCCATGTCATTATTGGGACTCTTAAGCCGGTAATTAATTGTTTAAGTCGTGTTTGTCAAAAGTTAAATAATAATTGTGTTTTGAATTTAAGGAATTGATAAACCAAATGAGCCTAGCTACCTTCAGAGATTTGTCCATGTGTGGAAAAGAACTGTGTTCTGCACTTATAAACGGTTTAATTAATCTGTGAGTATTTTATTATCCAAATATTTATTATAGTAGTGTATTAAATTATACGGGCAGCACCAATTTAGGTTTAGGGGGGGGGGCATTATTCATACTCATGTTCATTCTTAAATACTTCACTCCTATTTACATTCCACATTCAATTAGGATGATGGGGTACTTGATTTATTTGCACAAATTATATAACTAACCTAATGGTGTGTCAATGGGGTATTCGATGTTCCACTATAGACCCTCTCACATCATACATTCTTGCTAATAAATACATTCACTCTATATAACCTGTGCTAAATAAGTGAAGCAAATTTATTTGGCATGTGCAAAAATAATGCAGGTTTTGAAAAGGCAGTCAATACTATTTTTAATTTTTGTAAAATTAAGAAAATGTATTCAAAATTTTTCCATCACAATCTGTACATCTTTGCCAACATGTAATAAGCACTTTTATTCCGCTCACATAAAAATCTTTATTTTGGCTCACAATAAAGTCTTGGAAGGCGTTTTCAGCTTCACCACGTTCTCTAAAAATTTTATCCCTCAAGAAGTGATCGATCAAAATGCCTAAAAAAAGTGGAAGTCTGTAAACGGGAGGTCAGGTGAATATGGAGATTGCAGTAAGGTTTCATATCCCAAGTCCTTAAGTTTCTGCAGGGTTGACATTACAACATGTGGCCTGGCGTTATCATGAAGAAGATTTAGCCCCTTACGGTTTACCAATATTGGACAAAGACGTTGCAGTTTCCCGTGCATTTTGTCAATTTCTTGGCAATATTTCTCTGCTGGGATAGTTTCACCATAATTCAGAAAATTATAATGAACAACTCCAGCAGTATACCACCTGTCAGTCACCATAACTATTTTGGGTGCAGATATGGTTTCAGGAAGTGTTATGGTCCACCATAGACCTGTACGCCTCCTGTTATCATACAGAATCCATTTCTCATAGCATGTGATGATTTGATCAAGAAATGGAGTTTTGGTGCACAACAGAAGAGATGTACAAATTTCAAAGTGTCGGATTTCTTTGGGTTTTGCTTAGTTCGTGCAGACCCATATGTCAGGCTTCTTTATTTTACCAATTTGCTCCAGATGGCGATGAGTGATCAACACCAAGCTCTTCCACAATTTCTTGTGTTTTATGTGAATTTTCTTCAATCAATATTTTGAGTTGGGCAAATGTGCTTACCCAAGCTGACACTTACCATCGATATTCTCCTTGTTGATGCCCCATCAACTCCTAGCCTATATTCTCCAGTACCTAATTGGTGTTCATATTAACCTACGTACTGGCGCTGCCATAAAAATGTCTAACGGGAGCGGGTCTATACAACGCCTTTAAGCAGTACTTCATCCAGGCACGACTATTTTGCCGGAAATGAGTAGAAGTCTGCGATTATATTGGGTTTGCTTACCTGCAGCGTGGCTTAGGCATCCGCAGCCTTTTACGCTGCTGACAGCATTTATTTTTCATGCTAATTTTGCCCAGCATTGATAATCAAATCAATTTTATGAAAAACCTAACAATCGCTGGCGGTTACGTACTATTGGCGGTAAGCGGTACCGATGCATTCAGTCTGGATTAGGTGCTGAATAAAAAAGGAGAACTGCCTTACACCGAGCTGTGCACCATATGAAATTGCTGGGGTGTAAAGATAATCAACAATTGCCGAGTTTATGTTTGCTTGATTATGTGCTGGTGTTTGTACCAATAGAACCGGCCTCTGTGGTGGTTCAGCTTCTTGCTGTCTTTTCTGGATTCTTGTCTCAGGGCTTTCCTGTTCAGTCGATTCTAATTGAATTTTTTCTGTCCTTTACTCTAGTTTTGATACTACTTGGTTCGCGGCTCTTCTTGTAGTTGTCCCTATTCAACTCATCTCTGCTCTTGACCGAGATTTGCTTTTCTTATCTTTTCCCTTTTATATTGGTCATCAAAACAAGGGTGGAGGGAGCAAAAAGGAGGGTCACAACAGCCCAACTTTAGCTTGAGCCATGTCCTCAATGTATGATAACTTTCCCTTAATAAATAATTCACCTTTTTTGTTATTTATTTGTTTTTTTCCAGATTTTTGGAATTGTTCCTTTATTTTCTGATGGATTGGCAAGCCTAGTATTAGTAATAAAACATCCAAAATTCCTTATAAACTATCTTCTTACATTAACAATTATTATAACTTGTTGTCATTAAGTTATATTAAGTCAGCTTACACAATGTTGAACTAACCAGGAAATTTCAATCGGCCCTTTCTTCGTAATGAGCCCTCTCGAGGTATCGAAACAACTAGGAAGGGCTGTATAAGCTGTACCCTGTTTATTCAAGTTTTTTGTAAATATGCATCAGTCTTGCTGTTTAATATGCTTTAATATTTTTTATGCACAGTGAGTTCCCTAAGATGACGAACCTTATCTATTTAAATGTTAATACAAACCCAACAAGATGAACTACCTACATATTAGATCAGTTAGATCAGATTAAGGTCCAGGTGAATAGGCAGGTTAGGGTTGGTTTAGAAATCCCACAATATTCTACTAAGACAGAATACAGATTTTGTTTGTCTCTTGGCTTGCTCTCGTGGCCTTATTTAACTCAATTTCTCTGATCAGACAAGGATTTTATAAAAGATCTTTGCAGTTTGACCACATAAAGGAATGTTCACTCTCAATACAACAGCATGTGCAGTATAGTTTACAATAAAAGGCCTATTTTAAATTTTATTGTTATCACAATGTAAAGAATTTTTTCTCATATTACTTTTTGTAAAATCAATGTTTTGTTTAAGGTACTTAAATGACAATGCATCTGTAGACAATATAAGTGCTAAATTAAGAGAGGTTTGCCCAACTCTGTATAAAAGCGAAGATGCGACGTGTTCAAAAGTGAATGAGATATTGATGTCGGTTAAGGACGTGCGCAGTGAGGAGGAAAAATTGGTCATGCTCAGTTCTGCGATTAAGGTTTATATTAGACCAATTGTGTTTTTTGAACGAGTTCTTTTAAAACCGATAATTTTACAGCTTTGTAAAGAAGTGGCTCCGCATTTGAACCATTCGTCAGTCTGCAAACAACTTGTAAACCACCAATATTATCAGGGAGTGATTGAAGTGTGTTGCGACATGGCGAACAAAGCCGATCCACACAACCTTGCTAAGAGCTTTCTGATGAAAAACCAACCCTTGGATGATGATCTGGGCTCGAAAGCTTTTATGAATCGGTAAGACACGTTTTAGTCATTATCTAACAACCATCACTATTTTTTTTTTCATTTAGTTCGACCTGCTATAAAGATTTGGCATACATGCTCGACCAAATTTACATGAAATGTCAGATTGGAAACACTCCGGTTAGTTTTGACGAACCTCCTAGCACCATTGGTCAAAAAATCGTAAGTTCTAACCGTATCATTCAGTAATGAATTTATCCAGTAATATTTATTTATTAATTTATCATCGTCCAGCTGGAAGATACAATCATTCAATGTTTGAACGTGGAAGATGAAACGGCCCACTTAGTCGTGTACGAATGGCTCGTTACTAGAAACTTACAAAATTCCCTTGTCACCCTCGGCAAGCCTTCAGTTGAAAAGTACCTTTCTCGTTTTCCACCCGATTCAAAGAGATTTAGAGATCTAATGTGGCAGTACTACGAACGATCTGGTGATCATGCAAAAGCAGCACTTATTTTATATAAATTAGCAACCGGAAGGGGGTGAGTTACATTTTCTTTAACCTCATGACAGCACTATGTGAATTCTTTTCTTCTTTCCAGAGATGCAATAAAATTACAACAAAGGCTGACATATTTAGGAAAAGCAGTTATGTGTATGAGAAGTGACGAGGTGGGCTGTGCCCCTCATCTTGGAGTCTTTCATCACGAGCTTGAAGACTTAGTCCAAGTTACAAGAGTCCAGAAACAAGTACTAACAATTACCAAAATAGTTTATATTTAAAAATAAAATGAAATTTTTTATTTATTTTTAATTCCAGGTTTTAGACAAAATTAGTGGTATGATTAACACTCATTCGATGGCAGAAGAAGCTTGTAAAAAACTGAATTCAAATCTTCTTTCAATAACAGAAGTAATTACTCTTAAATAGACCAAAAAAAAAAAAAAAACTGTTATTAATAATTTTTTTTAGCTTTTTGAAGATTTTGCAGAACCTTTTCAGCTTTGGGAGTGCAAATTGACTATTTTGAATTGTGCAGGTCATGATGATCAGGAGCTTATTAAATCAATTTGGAATGAAATTATTAAATATGGTAAAGACATTAAATAAAACAAAGAAAAACAATCAAATATCCTTAAATAAAATATTTTACATTTTTTATTTAGAATTGGACCAGTGTACTTCTAGTTTACCTGATGAACAGATGCTCGTTGTCATGTCCAAAGTGAAAAGCTTAGGGCTGCAGTATACAATCCAGTCTCCATGTTTTCCAGTCTGTGAGTCATGAACATTTATTTATTCAAGTATATCTGAGTCTATAATTTTCCCGTCATTTTCCAGATTATTTAGTTTGGCAACTAGAACTGCTCAGTTGCCGTCTTGATGTGAACAAATCTCGTGTATACACTACGATGATAGAGACCGGAGTTTCAGTTGCGGCAATGCTTGATATTTATGATAAGTGAGTAGACAAATTGATTAAAAATACAATAATTACAGTAACTAAACATTGTTTTCTTGTTTTTGCGCATAGAATGTTTTCGGCTAATGACATATGCTGGAGCAGACAGGGAAATGAATTTCATCTTATTCAAGTGATTGCTAGTTTTGCCGACTCATTTGTCACAAACACAAGGATGGTTACTGCTAGTGAATGGTAAATTTAAAGATTATCTTTCACTCCCACCTCTTTACAAAATATTGAATCAATTGATGTGCTTATAATTAATTTTTTAGGAGGGTGTTAGCTGATCAAGTCCAGGAATTAGTCACCTCATGCCTTAGCACTCTTTTTAGCAAGCAAGACTGCGCACAACTTATTTCCTTCTTGAAGAAAATCAAGGAAAACCTCGAAAGGTTTAAATCGGCCCCTTTTTCCCAGCAACAATTTTTCTAAAGGATGTATTTTTGATATTGTTTTTATCATCTTATTTGTAAAATAAATAAAAAATAAAAAAATAAAACTGTCAAAATGAAGGGTGTAAAATAAAAAGTAAATAAATTAATTAATTTTACAGGAAATATATCATCACTGTTGGTTCAAACCAATTTCTTTAAAATTTGTTTACCGCAACCTCTATTGTAATAAGACAGTGATTTTAAACATGTACAATTTAACCATAACATTGAAACTGTGTTATTTCATGCAGTGTCAAACCACTTTTCTATATTTGCAATTTTAAAAATGAAATATATTATATTGTGTTCTAAGAATTAGTCTATTGTTAATATGTCCAAAGTTTTTTGACGTGTGAGGGTGAATGTCATTTGATACACGCAAAACTGTTTATACTGTGCATTAGGATGTTAAATAAACATAATTAATAAACATTTGTTATGTATTTTATGTAACCTTTAATCATATTTTAGAATTCATAATATGCATAATCATGATTGCTTTGTGTTATAAGAATACTAATTCCAATTATTTTATATTAAATTTTTTTAAAAATAAAATTGTAAGGAAAAGACTGAAAATCAGAACGAGAATTGGTACCTGACAAATAAAAGATTTTTGGGGGCGTCAGTGGCCACAACAGTTTAGGTGGTGACACGGCCCTCATCGCTGTAAGGTGAAGGTCCCGGGTTCGAATCCAGCGGCCCCTGCATTCATACCCGACATACAAATGGGCTTTTTTTCAAAAACATTGGCACCCTGAGAGTTGACATGACTGTTGTGACCGTCATTAAGGTCATCATCAGGGCAAAATAATCTTAAATATGTCTACATATTGACATATTTAAGTTTTTTACAAGCGATATCAAATACGAATTTTAATTATTTTTAGTTTTATATATCTGTTTCGTTTAATTATCTATATTTTTGTTTAAAGTTACTATGATAGTAAAAAAATGGTTTACTGCATATATTGCATATTTTAACGGATTAAAACTGCATATTATTGCCTATTTCAGGGCTATCAACTGCATATTTTGATAATTTTTACTGCATAAAAATCCGGTCCCTACTTATTGCCACCCCTAACCATCTGTGAATGTTCATATGACCATTTTGGTGGGAATGTGGGACTTTTTGAAAGAAACCTTAGAGGAGGTTAGAAGGCGGCTTTCCTTGATTGAAAAAGGTTTCGATTTGTCGATTTTTCAAACAAAACGTCTCTTGTCTTTCAATAATTTTCTTAATATAATTATGATTGTAAGTTTGATACGTTTGATAAGCGATAAAAGCAGCTTTGCACGACGTGATGCCGAATCTGAATCCGGAGGAATTGATTCAGAAGATTTCAATATTTTCTAGGATCGGTTTTTTGGCCCTGTCGGCATTGGTCAATTTTATTCTTCCTGATCACGACTCGGACGGTTTCGTCTCTCCGATCCTGGTGACCGACTATGAGAGCGTTTTGGACAAAACGGTCGACTTTCTATTCGGCGGCCTGTGCCGTTGGGACGGCCAGCACTTCTACCACGTCGCCCGATACGGGTACACGTACGAGACGAACCTGGCCTTTTTTCCGCTTTTTCCGTCCGCGGTCGGGGCCGGGGCCCAGGTCGTCACTTGGGCCACCGGGCTCAATTTCAAGTCCGCGTTCCTCATCGTCGTCGTCGCCATGAATACCGCACTTTTCACCAAATCGGCCCTCACGCTCTTCAGGCTCACCCGGGTCGTCTTCAGGGACGACAGGATCGCCTTCAACTCGGCCCTCTTCTTCTGCTTCTCGCCGGCGACCGTCTTCTTCATCGCGCCTTACTCAGAGACTTTGTTCGCCTTCTGCACGTTCAACGGGATGCTCGCTTACTCGAAGAACGAGATTAACTATGCTTGCGCTTGGTTTTGCATTAGCGGCTGTGCCAGGTCGAATGGTACCATCAACGGAGGTTTCATCGCACACTATTTTTTCAGCAAAATGTTAACAAGTATTAAAACTCACAAAGGCTTCAGTTTGAAATTTGTAGCGGACTATCTGAAACCGCTCGGCTATCTCGTCACCTGCCTGGCAATTGTCTTGGCTCCTTTTCTTATTTTTCAGATAGACGGCTTTTACAGGTTCTGCAAAAGTGGTTTACGATATCCGATTGAACTCGTCAGGCACGGCGAGAGGAACAATCTGCTCATGCCGGGTGACCAGCCGATCTGGTGTGGTCACAAGATCCCTATGCCTTATTCATATGTTCAAGACGCTTATTGGGATGTTGGATTCCTACGTTATTACACTTTAAAACAAATCCCGAACTTTTGCCTCGCGTTTCCCATTGTAGTCATAATACTCGGCTCCTGCGTGCAGTTCCTTTACAAGCACAAGAATCTCTTTGTACAAGCGGACGAGGTCTATTCGCAAAAGAGAAGCTCCGATACATTCCCGAGACATTCCTTCGTTTATATCGTCCATGCCGTGTTCCTGACGGTATTTTGCGTCCTCAACATAAACGTCCAAGTAACGACAAGGATGCTCGCCTCCTCGAGTCCGGTGCTCTATTGGATCGCTTCGACAAAATTTCTAGTCAAAGATACTGGCGCACCGCCTGATTTCGACTACATAAAAGAAAATATGTTTGACTGGAAAGGAAAATTTCATAGGTCTTCTTATAACATAATAAGCTACTTTGTAAGTTATGCTGTAGTTGGCACGGTGCTTTTTAGCAATAATTTGCCTTGGACATGACTGAATAATTTGCATTTTTATAGTTGAAACGTTGTTAGCCTTGTTGTTTTGTCAATTAAAGTTATTTATTGCTCATTTGTTAAGTTTTAATTCGTGCTTTCCTCAAACACCCAGCTTTGTAAAATTGACGGATTATAAGATATTTGTCGTCCACAAAATTCCTCACATGATTATTGTAAGACTATTGTTGCTGTAAAAACTATTGACATTTATTTCCTTAGGATCGTTGGTCTCCTATTGTGTCTATTGTGGAATAGACCATTATTTCCAAGCCTTGAAAAATGCTTGACCCTTAAGGTAGTTTACCATTTTCCGGGCTTCCTCTTTGCTTATTTCTTTAGGCGTAAATATCGCCTTTAAGAAGAGGCTAACATATGCAATTGGACTTTCAACAAGTCAGTTTAATTGAATATCACCTAGCCTGATATTTTTGGCAATGCAGTATTAGGCAGCGAAAAGATTTGTTGATATCAAATGGCAGATGAGTTGATATTGTTCAATTGATTTTTATCAACCTGGTGTATTACAATAGGTAACATGGACGGACCAAACATTGATAATGATTAAATGCCAAATATTGGCAGGTAAAATCCTTAAGGTCTGAAATACTAGAATGATGAGATCAATGTATAATTACAAGTTATTATTAATGAACTCGGATATGAAGTATAAATTTATTTATACTAAAAATTGACAATATATTTATTGACAGATGGCTGTACAGTTGATGGTATTGTTATATACAAAGGAAATCTACAATTTTGTAGAAAGTGTTTTCATTTCATTCATTTTTATCTAAATGAGTCTGAAAATAATTTCTCACAAATTGTTAAGAAACATTCTGTTGAAGTCTGAGATGATGATCCTGAAAGCTTCATTACCTATCAACCTGGTGTATTACATTAAGCTAACAAGAACATAAACATAACTCAGAACAATCACTTATGATGCTGAAATGCCAAAATATTGGCAGACAATCCTTGAGGACAGAAGGATTAGAATTATGAGAGGATCAAGCTTGATATTTTATATTTTTAAATGATTTGGGAGGTTAATTAGAAAAAAAACCATGCTGTTTTATTATTGACTGGTGGCCACGTGGTAAATGGTATTATTATTATTACACAAATGAAATCTACAATTTTATAGAAAGCATTTTCATTTCATTCATTTTTATCTAAATGAGTCTGAAAACATTACAAATTGTTAAGAAATATTTGAATGAAGTCTGTGAGATGAATGAGCCTGTAGCTTAATTATCTATCAACCTGGAGAATTACATAGGAAGAACCATCACTGATGTTGATGAAATTCCAAAATATTGGCAGAAATAATTATTGAGGACAGAAAGACTAGAATGATGAGATGACCAAGCATAAAAAAAACATGCTGGTTTACTGACGGATGTATAGTTGACATTATTATTAGTACTCCTCATATATGCTTTATCTTAGTAAAAGCCCCAAAGATCTCTTAAAGTTTAGTATCTTGTTGTCTGTCTCTGAGACTTAAGTTGATGTACCCAAGGATAAAAAAATAAATAAAACGGGTTTCAACTTTTCAGCAGTGGAAGCATGCTGGTGTTTTTCTCAGGGGGCGAGTGAACCGAATCATGATGGGTGTTAAGGTAAGTATACTATTTTTTTAAATGACTTATTTTAGTTTCACAGTAAGTTTTATCCTGGACTGTAACCGATTTTGGTACTCCGGGCTGAATTAAAAAAAATCAGATTTATCGTTTTTTTCTTGGTGGATGTTAAGTTAAGCAAATCCACCAATCATTTTTGTGTAAATGGGTTGCTGGTTTTGATTAAAAATATGGAATGTTCTCTGTCATGGCTGATAGACCATGTTAAATGTTAACTATGTTTTTCCTGGCAAGGGTGGCATCGTGCAGGTAGGTAAATTAAAACCGGTCGCCCAGTGAGAAACTTAATTCCTCTTCACTTTATGTAAATACAATATCTACCATTGTTAAAAAAATATTTTTTCTGTTCTCTTGATTGGTTGCTTTTAACTGATGTGCCTGACGACCAGAAAAAGAAGTTTCAGCAGAGGAAGTATGCTGGCAATGTTACCTCAGGCCTGGGTGAGTGAGCCACAAACTTAAAGTGATTGTCCTTGGCCAACTAATTATACTTGAACAATAAATTTTATGTATTTAAACTAGGGATTTCATTACAAACCACTGATCAATCACAATTTATTTTCTTGTCTTTATAACAATTTCAATACAACAAATTCAATAAATAATTAACATTCATTTCAATTAAAGAAGAGAAAAACAGTAACAATTTTTATAAATATTGGTTTAACATGAGAAATGTAAAATTAAAACATTATATTTTATAGAGTTTAATTATCTTTCTTTTTTCTGGTATTTCACATCTAAAAAATTTACTTAAATTTTTTTGAATTTGAATAAATAAACAGTCTACAATAACAATAAAAAGAATTTGTATACGCTGTTATATATTATAATAAATATGACAACAAAGAAAAATCAAAATTCCGACTAGAATATATGTATATTTATAATTTATATGTATGTACAATATGATTTACAAGAAATATTACAAGAGATTTTTTTTACATCTGAACATTTAGTTTGATTCTGAAATGTCAAAACATGTTTGGACATAAATTATTTTATAAAAATATATATGCATTTTTTTTACAAGAGGAACAGAGATATTGGACAAAATCTACATCATAGTTGCTCAATTTCACAAACTTTAAAAAAAAAAACCAAAAAAAACCAACGCATGGAATCATTTTATAATAACTCTGAAAAATGTATGAGGAATGTAATTTGACATTTTTTGAAATTTCAATGCTTATCTCATTGGGAAAAAACACTAGGGTACAATAATATATATAAAACCGTCAACAGTTCTTACATCCAATAATGAGGAATTTAATGATTATAAGAAAAAATATAAATACTAAACAAATGCTTTAGAATACCGACACTTTGTCAAGTTGAGAAGGTTGCAACAGGAAAATATATCGGAAGAAAGAAAAATGTAAATTTACATACAAAAAGTAATTTTATAACCAGAAAGTATCGGAGAACAATACGTTGTATTTCCAAACTACAAAGCGTTTTAACTACGAAGGGATGTTTTACTATTATCTAATCTAAAATTGGTTGAAGAATAATACTTGGAATGAAATAAGATTTAATTTTTTCTTGCATAAAATTAATGAAAAAAGTTTTCTATAAACTGTTTGTCAAACCGTCCTTTCTTGCAAAGCAGTTGGTTTGTTTATACACTTAATATATTGTTTAAAAGAATAGTATTATTATAAATATACTCTGGGTTTCAAAATTAGAATAAATAACTATACTGCACATAAATATATTGTTTATACACTAAGTATAACTTGTAGCAAAAGTGTTAAAGATTTATTTTCAAGTGCTACACCCTCTGAGTAAAAGGATTGCTTTTATTTTAATTTAAAAAAAATTTAAATGTGTATATATTGTTTAAATTAACATAACCTACATTTTATATTTCTTAATAAGAATTTGCAAGATTTCATGTTCAAAAATATTTTATAATTTTTTTACTACTTGCAACTAAGTTTGTTCTATATGATTTGTTGGTACTTAATACTATGATAGTTTTATTCTTTTTTTTTTTTTTTTTTGCCGAATAACACGTTAAATTATTTTCAAAAGCAAATTTTCCTGTTGCGACATTTCTTCGATAAAGGAAATAAAAAAGCCTTTGAGGAATGTTTGACTCAAAAAACTGTTTCAGCATGCCACACTTCAAAACCCGTCTCTGATACGCGGGCTGTGAAGCGTGGGCTACTTGGGCTAACTATGATTAACCGGGAGTGTCATGTTCATGCAAAGCTGGTGGTCTCGTACGTCTCCCCATCCCCCGTTGCCTTTCCTGAGCTTGTTCTTTTTCGACACTGTCGTGAAAGTGACTGTGAGGTGAGACGGAAAGAGGTGGCGGGATGCGTTCGCCAGTACTTTCTGAACCTTTGATATCACAGCAGTGCTCTCGCAGTTATTTTTCTTGTGATGGACTCCGCTGAAAGATTTAAGTTAAACCTATTGATTTTTTTTTCTTTTGTTTTAATTTACCATTCTCCAATATGGAAGACTCTTGGTCCTCGCATGACCATTGCAGTAAGCTTGACCCTCAAGCACTGCAGTGATACTTGTTGAAGGCTCCAGTCCCAGTTGTAATCATCGTAGGAGCAGAAGTGCTGAGCACATCTTCTCAGCTCACTCCATACGGATCTGTTGAACGCCATCCCCATGTTGTGTTTACTGCTTACCCAAGGAGTTACCTCGGCCTGAAAAAATATAAATTCAATTCAAATATACTGAAGAAGATGTTCGACTGAGTGTGCAAAGCAATAAAGAAACAAGGAAAACAAACATGAACTAAATTCTTACTTCTTTGTTATTTATTATATGTACAAAACTTAAATAAGTAATTAAGAAAGGTTTGCACTTTTTTATAATGGCTTAAATAAATTTACATGCCTCTAAATTCATACATTTATTATAGTTTAACAAAATGTAGCACTTTACTTCTTTTTTTTTTAAATCAAGCGGAGCGACAGTTGATCAATTAGTATTGACTGACGCCTAATGCACATATATTACCATACTTTAATAATTATATCAGGAAAATCAATGCTTGCAATTGGTTATGTGGTGGTACATAAGTTCAAAGTACATACACACACTACATGGACTTAAGTTATCTGTAGGAGTTAAATTTTTATATTTAGGAAAGGTTTTTCTGTTGAGTGAATCACCTAGCAGGGACAAAAAGTATGGAAAGGAGAATTTCAGAACAAAATGTTGAAAAATGAGGGTCGTAAACATAGAAACAATTAAAAATAAAAAACATTATTAAACTAAATTAATTATTTTAACTAAAATATCTAAATAACAGAAGAAATGAAAACTATTTTATAAATGGCATAACAGAACAATAGAACTACAAAAATGGACAATAAAAATCTTAGTTTTCTGGAGGTAAAACAAGCGAATAAAACTGTAAGAACAAGTTTGAATTTTTATTATATATAAACTAAAACATTCAATCATAAATATTATAATTTATCAAAAAATACATGCCCTATTTAGTTTCAAATGCATAAATTTAGTATTTGCATTAACCCAAAACAAAAACAGGAAACGTTTATGAGAATAGCAAGCACTGACTTTAACATTGTTGATTCTATACCTTATGATAGTGCTGATAGAGTGATGGTAAGATGTGGAAGCCCCACGAAGGCGGAACAGCTGCAGCTGAGAGTGCCTGGTGTCGTTTGAGAGCACGCAGTGCCTCTTTCTGATCCCGTAAAAAAATGACAAATTCGGTTTTGTTTTCAAAATGTAAGTAATTAAACGCGTTGAAACAAAAAAAATTGAGAACAAGAAGCAGTGAAAGCGTGCTTCAATAGCAAGGCAAGCAATTTTTTGGATTTTGTGTTTAATTTATATTGTAATTGTTTATGTTTTCATGAAATATTGCATTTACCTGTTTTGTGTGACCGTAATAGTTGTAAGTCTTGAGGTACGTTCCAAGAGAGAGGATGTTGCATTGTGGACATGCCACATTGCAGGCACCTTGCATTTGCCTCAGGATGTAAATGAAGTCCTCTGCCACATAATGGTCTTCTTCAAGAAACAGTACAAGCCCTAGATTTTTCCAATTTAAAATTAACAACAATAAAAATATTAAGTATTATCAATTAATTAAATACCTGTATGGTTCCTCGTTACTTCAAGCTGATCAAAAACTCTGTTTGCCTTCCACCACCAATGATGTTTTGTTTGAGTGAATTTCGCTTCCCTGTAGTGTCCATACAAGTCTGGGTGATCAGCATTAGTGCATTTTAAAATTTGGGCACTGAAATATAAATTTAATTAATAAGACATGTAAGAATGATTTCCTCAAGAAGTTTAAAAATTCAGATGTGAAAAAATATTTACTGTTGATAGTTAATATCTCGAGGGCAATCTCCTTTAGACTGTCCAGGAAAAGTGTTGGGATGAGTCTGAATAGAGTACGGGTAGAAAACTTGCATGACCCTTGCAAAGTCCACTGACTGGACCAACTCATTTGCCTCTGGGTCGTAGTAGTCGTGAGAGAAGACGATGAGTGTAGTATCTATGTCCCTTGCTTGTGCCAAAGATACTATCAGATGCCTTAGATAAACTATTCTTGTATGTATCTGGATCATTAAAAAAACATATATAAAAGAGAAACTTGTTAAAATTTAATTACTCAAAGCATACCTGAATAACGATGATTAGAGTGTCGTTCTGTATTGGTCCAAATATATCTTCGTTGTGAACAGTTTGTGCATTATTGTATTTATAAATATTTCGTAGTATCTCTGGTATCGGTATGTTCTTATAATCCGTCTGGTTCCCGAATGTGCCATTTGCTAGGTTGCTTATATTTCTCGGTTTAGCATTTAAAAATTTATGAAGAACCTAGGAAGCGAGAAAACAAAGCATTAAACAAACTGAATGTTAATGTTATCTTTTTTTTAGGTTTTTAATGTTTATGGTTTCAACATACAAATTAAAGGGGCATCCGTCAGCTTTGTTATTTCAGCCCCAAGCACATGCGAAATATAACAACACACTTAATACGCACTCACACAAATAAATACATACACACCTATATACATTGCATTAATTCTATTTGGTAGATGAAGTACTCATTATTCCTCCATCTACCTGCAAAGAATAACAAACGAATCTAATTGGGGGTCGATGGGGTCTTTTATAAATATTCCGCCATCAACCCAACACACGTACACAGGTCGAAAACAGTGCTAAAGTAATGCTTATGTACATATAAATGTATATGCATAAAGTACGTAAAACAATTTTTTTTCTAAATATAATAAATATATCAGCCAGTGGATACATCTATTACATCATCTATCGCATTTGATGATTTATATTTGCTTTCTTTACTTAATTAATAAGTAATAATTTTAATTTTTATGAAGAATAATGACAAAACTTTTATTAGTTAGCAAAAGAAAGTTAGCATGAGGCAGAAAGAGAGGATAAGAAGAAAATAGGTGTGAAGGAGGTGAGTGAGCGAGCGAGTGAGTGAGTGAGTGAGAGTGAGAGAGAGAGAATGAGAGAGAGAGAATGAGAGAGAGAGAATGAGAGAGGAGAGAGAGTGAGAGAGGAGATAGAGTGAGTGAGGAGAGAGTGAGAGAGGAGAGAGAGAAAGAGTGAGAGAGAGGAGAGAGTGATAGAGAGGAGGGAGAGTAAGAGAGGGAGTGAGAGAGTGAGAGAGAGAGAGAGTGAGAGAGAGGAGAGTGAGAGAGAATAAAACGTAAGAAACACAGATAGATAGATTAAGTTGATGTAAAAAAACGTAAATAAATAAACTTAGGTACTGTTACAATGTCGCTATTAGGTTAATTCTTATAAGGAAGAGAAATCTTTAACCAATTTATGCATAGAAAAATAAATAACAAATGAAATAGAATAAAAATGGTCATAAATCGAATTTCTCAACTTTTTTAAATAAAAGAATTATACAGTTAAATTATTATTGCAGAAAGGAAATACCAACAAATAATTTCAGAAAAATTGAAGTAAACCTTTTTAAAATATTCTTTTGGCACGTTTCAGAATAGAGAGAAAAAACTACATATTAAAAATAATAATTTTTCATTGATCTTGTTGTGTTTTTACGTTGAGTTTTCGAATAGCACAAACAACATCAAATATATTAATAACAGATAACACAAATATTTATAATCAAATAAAATTGAATGAGGCAGCAATTAATGTCTGACAGCGATAAGGTGCATTATTAAACTTTTATTGTTTTATAAAACTCGAGTTTACTTTCGTTAAATTAATATTGATTGTAACATTTAGTTAAAGAAAGGATTTTTTATTCTAGGGTCGAGACGGTCGGCAAAAGGCCGATTGAATTCGTATCTAGGCCCTGTGTTGAGCGTTTGTCCTTTGTGACGAATCCGGCTGTGGGGGTGGAAGAGTGGAAAGTACGAACAAAGTCAGTGAAAGCGGACGGGGTGGCCGAGGGGTTAGTGTAATCTCCTGAAATAAGATTTAGGCCCGGATCCTGCCTCCATGGGTACCCGGGTCATAGGATTTATTCCGATTTCGCATGGGACCATCACATTCGGGGAAGGATTTCCTCTGGGATCTTCGATAAATTGATGTCACTTCTTCTGAAAAATGTATACAATTCAAAATTCCCCGTGCGCCGGGACTGTTAACATGAAAAACGTCTTATGTGCGATACTGGCATCTCGCCGATCTTGGTAATATTTACAAGGGGACCCACGGTCCAAAAAAACTTTCTAAACCACCTGTGATTAAACTGTGATATATTTAAGTGTGTAACCTTAGTACAGATAATTCCGGGCTGGTTACTTCTTTAAAAATAAGTTAACATTGTTATATAGTACCTAAAACTGTGATTGTTCTTTATTGCTTAAATTAGTATATTTATATTGTTTTGTAATTTTATATAGTTTTTATAATTTTAATTTTGCAATTTTATGTAATGATTGTATGATATTACTGTGCGAAAAGGAGTAACCAGCAAGGGGGAGACCTATTAGATTAGGTCAATTTAAGTAATACAGAGATTAAAAATATATACCCCTAACCTTCCTCATGCCCCTCGTTTAGAGCGAGGCATAAGGAAGGCGTTATGCTTCTATTTTCCCCCATACAAGAAAATCAGTCAGTCTAGTGGCCAAGGTCCGCCGGTATGGGGTCTCCCTCAGGTACGGCGGGGCGGTGGATGGGAATTATAAAAAAAAAAATTAAAAATAAAAAGGGGACCCACGGTTGGTGAGTTACGGATTTGTGGACCGAACTTTTTTTTGATGATTCTAAACTCCAAAATTCTTGTGAATAAGCCCTGGTTTCGCCATTTTTTTTAATGTGTGGTGACACGACACGCAAGAATGGCACAATTACACAGAAGACAAACACTTTGAGCCCTGAAGATGATCTCAATAAAGATCGAACGTTGGCACGATAAAGAAAATGTTTTTCTGAAACCTACATCACACCAGACCGCATCTCACGATTTCTAAATAAATATTTTTTTTTAAGTTGAAACTTTCCGGTTTTTGATATGTTTATTTCGTCGTTCTACTTCCTCAAATCAACTATGTGAATACATTTGCCGAGATAATGACTCTTGGGCATCGTCCAACGAAGAGACTTATTTGCCTCCTATCTATCCAGCTTTTTCACTCCTCACTATGACCTGAATGATCCCAACTTGAACTATTGAACAAGACCTAACATCCCCTCTACCAATCTCCACTTCTCAAAAGATCGCTGGATAAACAGTCGAAACTGACTTTACAAAGTAAACGACTCATTTATATAACTATTTTGAAGCATGTTTGGACATTGAATTTTAGGATTCAACAAAAAGTTCCAACCTCCCACTTATATAATCCTTACAATCAAAAATCCTTCGAACCATCGTCAATGCTCCTTTCTATGTATCCAAACTTACGATTCACAATGACCTTGGGATCCAATATATCCTTGAAGTAGTGAAAACCGCTGCAAGAAGTTTCACAAACAATTATCCAGTCACATAAACCCTCTTGTCAGAAACCTTTCATCCCGCACCCTCCCAAATAATCATCCCCGAGGACTGAGGAGTAAGTGAAAGTGATTGCTAATATATAGGAGTGACTACTAATGAATAGTTCCTTTTGTTTCTATTTTCTGTTTTTTCCCATTTTGTTTTCATTTACGCTGTAAAATTCTATATAGTTATGTCTGAACTAAACATGTTACATTGTACCTTCCATTGGACTTCTTCAACTGCTGCTTTCGCGCTTTGTTATTTTTCCTGTATTGAATCAAAACATGGGGAAATTTATCTTTTCTTCGGATTCTAAATAATAATTTTGTTTTTAAGGACTTGTTTTATGCTATAAATAGTAACTATGACAGTACGTACCTGCGGCACCATGCTGAGGATGACTGCGGAGTCGTTGACGGGCTCTGTGGAAGACTCCCTCCCCGTCAGATTGGAGACGTGGAGTTGGAGGCAGAGGAAGAACATAGCGAATATGAGAAGTAGAGTTCTCAGGCATGGGAATCTTCTCCTACCAACAACTGTCACCCTTACACGGACAACTGCTGTAACAATGTTCGCGTAGTTAAGTGTGTTGAGTCTTATTTGACAAAAAATATATATAAAAAAATAAAAAAATAAGAAAAATAAATAAATAAACGTTTTAAACTCTCAAGTTATGAGATGTAGTTGAGATCTTCGACATGATCGTTAGGTTTGTTTTATCATCCTGGTCCGCCCAATCGTAGATGTAGATGTAGACGTATTGGTCGGGGTGTAATATACTGCGTCCTTTAAGAGCTATTGTATCCCCCCTTCTTTGCCTAAAGCACACCGGTGAGTCCTATTTCATCAAGGAACTTGATTAGTAAGCCCTGTTTCAATGGTTGAATCTCTTCTATAGTCACATTGCACTCCCAAAGCACCTCCTCCTGCGGGCAAGTGTAGCACCACTGTTGGTGTTTTGGTGTCTTCTCTGCCTCTTTGCAGAATCTGCCGTCTTGGATTATTCCAATCTTCTTTAAATGTCCATTAAACTTGGGGTTTCCTGTTAGGATTCGCAGTTTTTCCTGCTTCCTTTGACACCTTCTGTATCTTCTTTCCTTCCGCAATTTGTTAGGAGATTCTTGTATTGTTTGTGTCCAATGAGTGAATTCCATTGTTCCTTCATTTTCTTTTTGTCCTTCTATCTGATGTACTCATTGATAGTGTGGGTTCCTATGCCACAGAAGGGTTCAGGTCCTGTCAGCGATGTAGCAGCTCCTTGCCTTGCAAGGGTGTCTGCTTTCTCGTTGCCTTCTACTCCGATGTGTCTTGGGACCCAGCAGAGGCTGACTTTGTTCTGCGTACCTAATAAGTTTAATTTGGTTTTGCAGTTCAACACCATCTTTGAACTAATGATATTTGAGCTTAGTGCTTTCATAGCTGCTTAGCTATATGACATGATAGCTATGTTCTTGTTTTTGTATCCTTTTGTAAAGTTGAATTGAGTATATCTCTCGATTACATGGACTTCAGCTTGGAAGATGCTGGTGTGTTTTCCCAGTGGTTCTGAGCATTTGGTTCCACGACCGAATACTCCTACCCTTGTACCTTATTGTGTTCTAGATCCATCTGTGTACCAAAAGATGGTGCCATTCTTAAAGGAGGTGTTTTCCTCTCGTTCCCATACTTTTTTGGTACTTAGGTTTATTTGAAAGTTTTGATTAAATTCAAACATCCTGTTCGTGTCGTCTCTTGGAACAATGAGTATCGGATGTTCCTACATTATTTTGTTGCTGTCTCTCCATTTTAGTTTTATTACTGTTGGCGGTTTCTCTTTAATGATACTAATAATAGTTTGTAATGTCCTGTAATGTCCTCATTATCATGTGATGCAGGGGGATTAATCCCAGTATTTTTTCAATACTAACTGTGGGACATGTTATCATTGCTCCCGTTATACAGATGCACGCAAGTCTTTGCATCTTTGCGAGCTTTTTTCTTTTTAATACTTGCTCTGTTTTATCGGCCCAGGCTACGGCCCCCAGAATTCACCATCAATGGAGAGCTCGAGATTTCGACCAAAATGACTCAAAAATCGTCGGACCAGGATTATCGTAAACGAGTAGGATAAAGCTTGTCATGGCTTTATCGTAAGTGTAGATTAAAACCGATAAAATGTCAGTTTGCATAGTTGAAATGGACACCAAATTATTGAAATACACGACTTTCGACATTCCACGAAGTTTTTTTAAAAACATACGGGTGTTTTGTCCCCTATATTTATCAACCTGGAATGCGGGCTGTTACGAGTAATTTTTAATTTCAAACAGAAATAAAAATACATGAGTTCTTAGCGAAAACAACTTCTCATGTTGGCTCGTAAAATTGAAGTAATAAGTAATGCAAATCTCATTTCTGCTAAAGCTGTATGCTTTTACGCTTTATGCACATTCTAACGTTTGTTAATTAACATTAAAAATATGGATACGCTTATAAAAAGTAGATTAAATGATAAGGAAAAAATGTATTTTGCTATTTAGCTGATGCTTAATTTTAGAAGCAATTTTACAAGTGATATGAGTTTAGGCTAGGACTAATTAGTTTATTAATTCATAAAGGCTTCGCGTAGAAGACTAGTTAATTCACCAAGCAAGAGAGACACAGCACTTCTGGGACTTCTTGACAATATAAATAACTTTTAACATTAACCGTGGCTTTATGCGGTCGTTTATCCAGCGTAAAGTCGTAAAAAGGGAAAATCTAGTTGGAATGAAGATGGGAAATCCTATATTAAGTCTCCCAAGAGAAAAAAAAGGAAAAACCGAAAGATTCTCTGCTTAGAATTAGAGACTTTACGTTAAGTTCTCCAAATATCTTGGCTTAGTAATGCGAATCACTTTGTCGCCCGAGGGAAAACTTCGTACGAGGCCTTCCTTCATTTCCCAGTAAACAATTCATTTAATCGTTATTTGTTCCACAAAGACGCGAAAACATGGGATTAGGCACAAAGTTTTCGTTTATTGTATGAAAGAAGCCATTTTGGTTTGTTCAGTTGTCTAAGTTGAATTAGTTAAACAAATATATTTTTCTCTAAAAAAACAAACAAAAATGATGGTAAACTGATGGTAACTTAAACAAATTAACATAGGCAGTTTTGCGATCGACCCTCTCACACTCAAACAGTCATACTAATTAATACATTCACTCTCAATATACACACAATGAAAACAAAACGAGAACTAGAGATTGGCCATTTCAGCCCCAAAGTATGCAGATTTTAAAGCTAGTAACACTCTCATTGACACTCATTCTTAAATACATTCTTCACACCATTCACTCAAATAGGGTTGTGGAGAATTCGATATACTTCATCAACCTTTACACATAATATATAACTAATATAATTGAGGGTGAGAGGGTCGATGGATTTCTTAATGTTTCCTCATCGGCTTTATCACACTTTCACTCTAAAGAATACTACACCCTAAATATGCATAAAAGGAAATACAAAACGAGATCCGGTGACTGACAGCAAGGTCATTAAGCCCTTAAAGCATGCAGGTTTTAAAGCTAGTAACACTCACATTGACACTCATTCTTAAATACATTCTTCACACCATTCACTCAAGTAGGGTTGTGGAGAATTCGATATACTTCATCAACCTTTACACATAATATATAACTAATATAATTGAGGGTGAGAGGGTCGATGTTGGGGGGGTTAATGTTTCCTCATCGGCTTTATCACACTTTCACTCTAAAGAATACTACACCCTAAATATGTATAAAAGGAAATACAAAACGAGATCCGGTGACTGACAGCAAGGTCATTAAGCCCTCAAAGCATGCAGGTTTTAAAGTCAGACAATCACTGTCTTACTCATTCTTAAATATATTTTTCATTTAATTAAGGTTTTTAGTTGAGATAAAAAAAGTCAGTGTCACGAGCGGGAATGTAAAATGGCAAAAAGGAGGGAAAATTCAAAAGATTTGAGAGTTGAGATGGGAAGTTAATGCCCCAGTGGATCGAGGTCACGATAGCTCAAGTGGTAGAGTAGCGGCGTATTTAGCCGAAGGTCGTGGGTTCGAATCCCGCTCGTGACACTGAATTTTTTATCTCAACTAAAAACCTTAATTAATTGAAAGATATTAATTGGTCAAGCGGACCACGAAAACTAGTGAACTTAAATATATTATTCATAAGGAGGCGGTGTTCCTCCATACCCTTTACTACTTACATAAAACAGACACGCTAATAAATACAGTCTTCCAATTTATACAAGTAAGCTGATGGAGTACTGAATATTATTTAATCACTTTATACACATCCAATAGAACTAATCTAATTGAGGATTAATGGGGTAATCAATATACTACCAGCGACCCTGTTATACATTCATACTGATAAATATATTCACTTTTTATATGCACAAAGGTAAACACAAAACAAGATGTGAATCAGTATATAGAACAAAACAGACCGTAGGCAAAAGTCAGAACTGGGGAACAAAAAAAGTCAAATTGACATAGATGGTAGCATTCTTACTCGCTCGCTATATGGAGACAACAATGATAAAGTGTGAAACATTGAATCACTTTTCTCCACATGCTGGACAAATTCGCGGGCTTTGGCGCAAAAGGAAGTGTCCGTGTCAACCTTGCTTGTCTCATCAGGTTACGATGAACTCTATTTATAACTTTATAATTTATACTTTATAACTTTTTATAACTACTATGTATAACTAATATGTGTATGTTAGAACGAAATCTAATTATATAGGGTGTCCTTTTTACATGGCCCGGCTGAATTTCTCTTGAACCAGTGACGCTATGAAGAAAAAACCAGACACTTGTATTTATTTGTTAATTTTCCGTAATAACTAGGTATAAACATTAATAGTTAAATTAAAACGTAAACACATCATTAATAACTTGTTGTTTAGACATCTAAAGTGTCTAATCCTTTTACACTCTTTAGATTAAAAATAAAGAAAATAAGTACAATTTTATCTTTTCCAGAGCCAACTTGTCGAATGAGTCAAATTAGTTTTTTAAATTATTTTCTTTGATGAAACAATAAATATGAGTAATTTTTTTAAAAAATCGTGTTTTTATGTTATAAAAAGATTTCGCTTGGGCAGATGGGCCAACAATGGACGCTCCGTTATGTAAGTCCTGGGTGTTCTGCGCTCTACCATCCACGATGGTCTAAAGCGGTTCAGGGTCGCCAGAGGTCTCGAGGTAGTCCGCGATGTACGACGGCTAAAGGCGAAAGATAGATCACTACGGAAGCGTCATTTTTTGATTGGTAGTAAGGTCAGGATGGGCTCTAAAACATTCATCAGAAGGCTTTATGAGAATGTCTGGTCTCTAGATGTCCCGTATCAGATTCTCTACTAGTGCAGAGGCATCGAGTAGAAAGGATTGCACATTCGCAAATCAGCATCTCGCTTGGACACTTGAACAATGGAGAGATGTCCTCTTCACAGATGAGTGCCGGTCGGTTTGCGGCAATCAGATGACCGTGTGAGGAGAGACTGGAGAGCACTTTTTGCTTCATGTTATTTGAAATACAATCAGTTATGGTGTGGGGTGACATCAATGTCCATATCCGTATCGAACTTATTTATCATTCAGAATGGATCTCTGACTGCACTAAGGTACAATGAAGAAGTTATTCTTGAAGCTGTAATCGCATTCGTAACATTGGGGACAACTTCGTGTTAATGCATGAAAATTGACCCCATGCAGCTCGAGTTGTCACCCATTACTTGGAGGACGTTGGGATTACCACAATGAATTGGCCAGCACTCTTCTGATATGTATCCCATAGAACCCTCATGAGACATGACAAGAGATGGTATAGGCATCGTTCCTAGCCTCCAACAAGCGTTGATCAGCTTCAAACCGCTCTTGTTGAAGAACGGGATGATATTTTTCTAACCCTCATAGTCTAAAGATCTGAAAGATTTAAATTATTAGGGCTTTTGAAATTTAAAACGTAAATTAAGCTTAGGTCGCTTAGGACATTGTAAAAATTTGAGCACTTAAGGTTGTAGCCTCACCATAAAAATTATAAGGCACTTCCTGTATGGGTAGAAATATAATGTTTGGTACAAGGAAGGTTTTATATTGTAAAAAAGGTAATCAAAAAATTAAAACCTTTCTAGTGTTAAAACGTTTCTTGTACGAAGGATCTATCTGGGCTTATAAACTTCTAGAAGGCTTAAAAAAGGGCTTTAATTTTAAGAAAATTTCAAAACAAATTAAACAATGGCTCTTCAAGCAACCGAAGTTTCATACCGAATAATAAAATTAGGCACAACTCCCTATTTAATTTAGCTAAGCTCTATTGATCCCCCAAGTTTTACGTTCATTCTTTAATAAAATTGAGGCAGGTAGCCCTAAAATAGGAATTTCTCTAGGGTAACTATTAGAGCCAACTTATTTATTACTTATTATTCTATTGTTGTTGATTTAAGAAAATAGTAATTTTATTATTTCATTTTTAGTTTAAACATGTTTTTATCTCTTTTCATCTTGATGTATACAAACATCTGTTTGTCTCCTGTATAGAATAAGTAAAGTTTTTGCAAAAAAAATGCCATTTTCGCAAAATTAGTGCCGGTTTAGGGGACGGGGGGCGAGTAGTCTCATCATCACAATTATATGGCACTTCTCGTATAAGTATCTATCTATATTGTGTCCGACCTCACTTCACTCCTACTTTTATGAGCAACAATGTTCTCTTATTTTTATTGCTTAACACTTCGCCAGTTTCTGAATGAGTAGTGAGGAGTAGGGACTTTTTTTCCTTTGAGTTCTCTACCTTCCCTTCACCCACCTCTTCTGTCTGAGCACACATGATCTTATTGTTTTAAGTATATGCATAAACTGGCATATAGAAATCACTACTTTGATGCGAAGGCGTTTTTGGGAGAGAGTCTGAAAATTGTATTTTTTCTCTTGAGTTCACTCTGGTTATGCACTAAAAAGACTTGGCCACAGTGTAAATATCATCATTGATAAGCTAATTTTTTTTGGAGAGGTTCGGAACTTGGCCTTTTTTCACGGTAAGGTTATTAGGATTTGGTTTATATTAAATTAAGTATGCTGTATTTAACGTAGCAATAAAAATACATATTGGTTGAAACAAAATACGTGTGTCCGGTTTTTTTCTCTCTGACTGTAGAAATAATAAAGTAATTTTGCATATAGTGGTTTTGCGGTAGTAAATTTAATTTTTAGAATCCACAACTGAAAATGGAGAAATGGTGAAACACGACTGAAAGAAGGTCATGCTCGAAAACGTACAAATTACAGATTCATTATCCATCAGATCTCACTAGAAGTTTAGAATAGTTGAAGTAAAAATAAACAAAAATACCAAAAATAAAATAAACATGCAAGGATGACAAGTCAGAAAGGAAATTGCTCATGATGAGCAGTTAAATTGAAAATCATGCAACAGATATCTTTTATGCTCGTTCATGTCTCCATTGTGATAAGTTAGGAAAAAATCTAGGCCAGAAGGACCTGTCGTGTCTATTATTATTAGTAAGAAAGAAAATTTAAATCAAATCCAGGCTTACGCTGTCTGCTTCTTCTGAATTGCTCCAGGTTATCTTCCAAATAAAAGACTCCGGTCATAATTTTTTTACATTTGCTGCCTCGGAGGAGCACAAACGTTCATAAAAGAGCACATTCTCTTCTTTAAAATTGGGACTTTTTGTTTTTAAAACGTTTCCAACTCACCACGCATCACTTCAAGAGGCCGAGTCTGAAGCCTAAAACAGAAAACGCTTACATTAGAGATCATCATCAGTTTTCGTTTGTATTCAACACAGTCTTTTTAATTTAATATTTTTGTCTTATCTGATTTCCGGTGGAAGTAAGGGTGAGGAAGCATTTCTCAGGAGCACAGGTGTAACAAATTTTGCAGCGTCAGCAAGGAATGGGCAAAGGACCGTGATATTTTTTACGTGAAGATTCTCCGTTGTAAATGTTTAAAGTAAGTTAATTTGTTCACAATGATCGCATCCAAACTGTACTATCATAGACTAAAATAATTTTCCGTCACAAATTTTTTGATTAAATTAATAAGAAAGTATGACAACGTCCTTTTTATCTTTATGTCTTAAATGTCTTTATGTGTATGTTTAATTTAAACTAGAACCTGTCAAACGGTTTGTTTTGAATATGCTAATATAAAAAAGGTAAGTCAAACCTAATTCTTTAAATGGGAAACAAAACCAACCATCAAATTCTTATCTCAAATATTCCCTGCTTTATTTTTAATTAAAGTTTCAAGTTGGCCGTCATTGCTGAGCATTTTTGTCTTCCAGGGAAACCTTAAACTTGGCATCTCTGGCACGTCCGCTTATATCCAAGACCCTTAGATTATCTTCATGATGCAGAAAATACAATTTAATTTGTTGTTTAGTTTTGCCAACAGGAAAGTTAACCAAAACATTGTTTAATATTTGTGTACTTTTGAAAGAAAAAATGTTCATTGGTCCCAAAGGTTATTATTTTAACATACCTTGGAAGGATTCAGTGAAGATGGATGCTTATCCAGCGACCCCATCCTCACAAGTTCTGAAACAAAAAAAAGTTGTTTTTACAATACAAGTCGATTAAAGTAATAAATAAAAATAGAGATATCGAAATGCTATATATCAAAGTATTTCCTTACTTTAGAAAACAATAATTATTGTCTTGGGAGCAGATGGCTCGGGGTGGGAAAAGGTCTGTAAATTCTCAAAGTTCCCCCCCCCTTGGAAAACTCTATTCGAGAAGATTTTGAAACGGGGCAATAAAAACAATTTTCAACCGTCTGCTTCCAATCGCAAACTTGCCATGTTATACTGCCAATAATCTATACGACTACCCTTCTCCCAACTCTCAAGACGTTCCGGCAACAAATCAAAATTCTTAACAAAGCATCTTTAACGCGGGATTCTTTGCCCGAAGTTCCTTTTATAGATCAAAAGCAGGGGTGGAAAACTGTCTTTAGACCCGCTTCGGCAAAGTTACTTCGGGGCTTTACAACTTCGACAACGGCTGAAAGAACTCATCCATCATCCCCAGTTCGACCGATACACTTCACCTTGGAAACAATTTTACATAAAAATGATCTTTTCCGAAAAGGCCAATTCTAATAATTGCAAATGAATATCACTAATTATGTTAATTATTATTTTAGGCTTACTGATCAGATTTGAAACGAAGAAAATACACATTGTATCCTTCATACTTATGAACAACCAAACTATATTTTCTCAGGACAGACAGATAGAAAAAAAAACAGTAATCACATACGGCATATAAGCACATATTTAGATTTGGTAATTATCCTCTTTTTTGAATTTAGCGACCGTTGAATAACTAAATCCGCTACCGTCGAGTTGGTGAAAAGTGAAAAAGTTTGTATGTTTCAACGGCCGTTTATTTTATCAATTAGGGTGGAACCGCAACAAACGCTCTGGTGTTGCTTAGGATTAAATTTTACGTACCGTGGAACTAGAGAGCTAGCCGCAAATGGGATTAAATCAGAATCCCCCGGTAGATAATAAGTGGTGTGACATGATTTTGTTATATCTTTAACTCTAACTTAATTTAATCAAATTATTTAAACATTGGTCAAAAACTGTTTCGTGTCTATCAATCATTATATTGCTCATTAATAAATTTATTCATATAATTACTTCACTATAGACCTAATTGCATCAGAAATGCATGCTATAAATTGGAATTTATAAAGAGCCAACGAATCACACAATACCATCATATGAGACACATCAAGTCATATTTCGTAAATATCCAAAACAACCTATAAAAATATTCAAGTTTTAACCTTGTGGGTTGTGTATATTTTGTTTTTTATGATTAATAATGAATAAAAATTACATCATAATTAATAGCGGAGGGGAGTGAGGGGGAGAGTGAGTGAGAGAGAAAGAGAGAGAGTGAGTGAGAGAGAAAGAGAGAGAGTGAGTGAGTGAGAGAGAGAAAGAGAGAGTGAGTGAGTGAGTGAGTGAGAGAGAGAGAGAGGGAGAGAGAGAGAGAGNGAGAGTGGGAGAGAGTGGGCACCTGAGTGGGCAAATTCTACTCGTAAAATAACCGCGTTAAGAATTGATTCCATCCACACATTTTGACTATTTATTATTTATGTTAATATTATCATAATAATTAATTATTTTATACGTAAAATATTCACGGTGAACAATTGCAAACAGCAAATCATTAGAAATTGTGTTCTAAACTAGGTACTAAAAAATGTTGAAAGGCGGTAACAAAATCAATTTTATGGTGGTTAAAGATAATGATTTTCCACGGTTACAGAGTCATAAAGTTGATAACAGTAAAATCAATCGGGGTATTTTTATCCTTATATAACCGACGAAAGAGCTACAGAATAAAACTCAAAACCTGGGCAAAACATTTGATTATACGCAACGCAGCGAAGAAATCATTTCAAAATTTTTTTGTGTCAAATTAGCGGTGTGAAATGTATATGCCAGTATGTACGAGGGGTTTTCCGTTTTTTGTTTCTAAAGCACACAACATAACACTTAATTCGCGAAGAGAACTTTATATTAACTTTAAACTTTCAGGCTGTATTAGTAGAAGGGATCTGAATACCAATGATTCCGTATACTTCAGCCCTGGACTTTTAAAAGGTACATTGAGGTTAGTTACAGCCAACAACACGTTTTATTTTTTACCGGTAGAAATATATTTCCTTCATTACACTGAGTTACCCAAGCTGAAAGTATTTAAAGGTTAAAATGGAAGCACTGTAGAATAACCAAAAAGACATAGCAAAAAATAGCGGTACATGGCAAAGTAACAATGCATGCTGATATATTAAAGCTTAACACCTAGAATGGCTACAGTCAAAGAAACCATTGCAAGAAAAACACTACAGAGGTTAGATAAAGCTACCTAGAACCTGGGGCGATATACTATGATATAACAACTTTAATCGATTATATCTATCCTCTAGCTATCTATTATTATTAACAGCAGAATAGGTATATCGTCAAGAAAATATAAGTCACAAAAACATATATACAAATCTAACCGACGTAAGTACATGTTTTAAACAACACAATAATAATAAGCCTTTATTTATTAAATTTGATAAATGAATTTTCAAATCAATTTGGTTTCGAATCTGACGACGAGTTAGGTAGGTGGAATCGGTGTATCTTCAAGGAAATATAGGCTACAAAAACATATATACAAATCTGACCGACATAAGTACATGTTTTTAGCAAGATAACAATAATAAGCCTTTATTTATGAAATTTGATAAATAAATTAACAAATCAATTTGGTTTTAAATCAAAGAACATGTTAGGTTAGTAGGTTAAGTTAGGTAGGAATAGTTTTTGAGACGGTTAGGTTAGGTACGATTAGGATTTGAAACAGGTGAGGTTATTAATAATTTTTATTTATTTCAATTAAGTTTTTCCGTGAAGCGAAAATATGCGATGCGATAGGATGAGTTATTATCTAGAGATGATTCATATTAATTAATGTCAGTTTGCTGCGTTTCATTGCGACACGTTACGTTCAAACGCATGAGAACAAGAGAAGAATAATAGAAAATCAATCGACCTTAACACAAAAATTAGAAATGTCTAGCTCCACATTTTAAAATGAAGTTCAGATCGGGTTTCTAAACTCGAATATTCAATATTCGTCCATAATTGAAAGGAGATGACAATTATTTCTCTCGAGAGTGGAAATAGCAGCGCCATCCCTCTCGTTTTATAATTGACTCCACTTCCCAACTGGAGCGGTGGAAGAACGAGAGGTTCTAGAATTTAACAACTTGGCCCTTAGGCTGTGGCAATTATAATTCAAATAGTAATTATCTCCTTCAAGCTCTGAGATGAACCTGACTTTCTGTATCTTCTTGGTCATCAACTTCTTATTTCTTTTTCCCCTCTCCGTCTTTTAACAATATAATGGAAAAAAGCCTTTTCGGCAAAAAAGAGAAAAAATATCTACTAATTAAAAAAAATAAATTAAAAAATAAATAAATAAATCGACAGGTTTAAAGCTCGTTTTAATGTTTATTAATACGCGAGTCATTTAGAACTCGGGGGAGGGGGAACGAGAAGTATGATAAAATCATGTTTCTTTGATCCTCTAAGTCTGTCGTGTTACAAAATGTACTATCGAGGAGAGAAAGCTAACAAAAATATTTACAACGGTTAATGAATGTGTAATTTATATTCACAAAATATTTATTTTAGGTTAAGAAAGAATCTCTTTTTTCCTAGGGCGTAGAAATTTTAAAGCATTTTTAATACACAAATTAATGTTTGTCAAAAGATAAAATATCTTTTGACAAACATTAATTACACCTGTTAAGTACAAATTTCATTATATTTCTGAATTTACATAGTTACATAGTTCCCATTGTGGAAAAATTCACTTCCTACCCATCAACGTATTATGGAGTTCCACAAAATCAGGACACTATCAAAAAATTATATGAATATGGTTTGATAACAGAGCATTTAATTTCTAGTAGCTGTTCTAATATTAATCAGTTTTTGTAAGTAGTACAAGATCTAATTATGGTTTTTCATTTCTGAGAAATTTAACTTGTTTTCTTTATATTAGAACAGTTTTGTTTGTATACGAGAATAATAATAATAAGAACCTTTATTTTCAACATAAAATAAATTTTTTAACAAAATGTGTTATTAGTCATAGAATTAAAAGGAAATTTCAGGTCAAAACCATGACTTGTACTACCTAACAAATTGTATAATAGTAATAAGAAGTATAAATAAATGTATACGAGAAGAGTTAATACCAAGTGATAGTTTATATTAATTAATATCCAGTTAATATAACATTTGGAACATCAAATTTTGTAAAAATTAAATTATGTCTTTCTATTTGCGACAAAACTCAAGGTTTTATTAATATTAATCTAGTAATAATTTATATTCATTAATAATAAATGATCATTTTGAACATCAGCTCTTGTAATGTCAGTGGCGTTAATTAAGCATGTATATTTGTGTCAAACACTTGTTTTTTTTTTTTTAAATGTTTTGATAATGAAAAAAGTTTTTTAGTGACAATTTTGATTAATTAGTAATTACTTAATTTGTAATAGATTATATTTAGTGGTCTGAATTACTTCTGACAATTAATTATCTTTTTATGTAAGATTTAACCCACGACCTTCGGCTAACTTTTATTTCAACCAAAACCTTACATAAAAACATTAATTAATTGAAAGAATTAATTTGTGATTTTGATCATCCGTTTTAGTAATATTAGCAGAGTTAATTAAGCATTTATATCTACGAAAAACCTGAACTGTTTTGTTGCAAATACAAAGTTGGGTTTGATAATGAAAAAAAGTTGTTATTTATTGATAATTTTAATTAATTAATAATAAATTAATTTCTTATTTTGAACATCAGCTTGTATGTTGTTGGCAGAGTTAATTACGCATGTGAATTTATGACAAACTTCATCTGTTTAAAAAAATTCTAAGTTGGGCTTGATCGGCAGAACTTAATTATGCCTGCGTTGAATTTGGTGGTATTTCATCAAATGCCGGTTTAATTGGTTTCCGCGGTTTTCCCTTTTTAAGCCAGAAGTACCGAAATAATGACAGACATACTGCATAGAGACTTTGGAAACGATTTTAACCCGAGTGACAACTCCAATAGCCCACCTCTAAAATCATTTCAAACACATAATGGTGTGAAAGTAACCACGGTCAATGGAAACCGAACGTTTATTGCATATTAGAAAAAATTAACAAAAAGGCATTATTAAAAAAGATGGTGCCAAATTGTATCAACGACCTTATTATGAACTACATATATTCCTCGTCCCACTGTTATTTTGCACATTAGAAGGGGCTGGAATCGTTTTTCTCCATCAGGAACACAGCATTGTTCTGGCGCCGCCTCAAATGTCAGGTGCAGATCATTTATTTGGCATCAGCTTTTGTTTTCTCCGAGTCCGTGGCCCAAATTAAATTGTCCGACGGTCGCAAAACGGGCGGTTTCTTTGGAAAAGCTCCCAAAGATATTAAAACATACGCAAAAACGAAACTTCGCATCAACTAAAAACAAATTGTACGCTAGATAGATCTAATGGACTAACGAAAAAATTTCATTTTAAGTCGACAATTTATGGTTTGAATATTTTCATTTTTTTTGTACATATTATTACACCAATAGTCGTTTTTAAATATAAAATATCTTTGCTGGCAAAAAGATAAATAATAAAATTACTGAAATACTGTACTCTAGCTCTGTGATAGTAGCTACTACTAAAACACTAATACTATAACTACTTACTACGATTCTCCACGACTGTTACTACTACCATTGCTTACTTTTGCCTCCATCAACCGCCATTACCTTCTAGTAATACACAACTGGGCTTCAGCACGGAAGAGAGTGTCTGGGTCCCCTGTTCCGATTCTTCGAGAAAACAGATGTTTTTATTGTATCTAATGATGTTATCGTTATATACTCTAGTGTGTATTGAGAGGGAATGCATTTATTAGCGTGAATGTGGTATTTGGAATGGTCGATGGCGGAATATTGAGTTCTCCACCACCCTAACTAAGGGGAATCGTACGTATTTAAGAGTGAGTGAGATTGTGAATGGAATGTGGTATTTGGAATGGTCGATGGCGGAATATTGAGTTCTCCACCACCCTAACTAAGGGGAATCGTACGTATTTAAGAGTGAGTGAGATTGTGAATGGGTTTGGTTTTAGGAATTGATTGCGTTGAGTGCTGAAATGAACTAGCTGTTGACAGCACCCCCCTCCTGGAGACCATCCTCGTTGGCTGGACGGACATGAGGTCTGTCCCCGGACTGCCAACACCCGGGGTGGGTGCCGTCAATTTACTGTAAACAGCAAAAGCTGGAAATACCTATCAGAAGCCAATAGGCTCAACTCAGCCATGTTTTTGTGTATGGACGTACATGTGCGGATGTGGGCCTAAACAAAACCACATCTAAATCCAAATAAGTAAAAAAAAATTTTGATGATAATGAATATGGATACTTGGTAAAGCCCAAGCACTGCTCCCTTCTGGCTTATTGGACTTTTCTAGGTCCTTAGTTAAGTGGAATGGACTCGATCCTTCTCCTAGGATGTACTAATTCATTGACTGTAGTTGCTACAAGATCTCTGGGTTTCCTTTGTATCCCAGGATATGTCTTAATTGAACATTTGCTTCCCATTCAAAGTTGATGTCTTCCTCCTCATTGCATAACGTACAAATGGGTTTATCATTGAAGATACCAATATTATATCGATGTTTTTTCAGATGCCAGTGGCTGGTATATAGTCCTTTCACTCCTCCGAGTTTAGCCGTCTCTAACTGTAGCAGATAGTATGCCAATCTTGGAGAGGGTTGTTTTAACATAAACTTACTGTACCTAGACCTTAGAGTTTATCCACTTTGTCTTTTTTGGATTCATTCTGTGATGGAGAATACTACGTTTTTGTTATACCGAGAATAGATAGATTCAGGGCCTATTGTTTTACAGATCCTCCTCTAGCCTGTGATAAACAACACCTATCCTAAACAAACTAAATAATGCTTATTTCTACAACTACACCCTCAGTACTTTTTGTTTGTTTTATTGTTACTATCATATCACGAATTATGACTACTATGGCACTACAATAAGCCTTAATAGTAACTTGCTATGCAACTAGTTCTAATGTTACAAGAAATCTTTTTCTAATACTGCTTAAGTGTTTCATTGGATAAGATTACTGAAAACCCTGAAGAACCTATCAATACTAAAAAAGCTGTACTACTAAAAATAGTGTTCATACTCATAATACAGTACTACATCACTTTTTTTGAACTTAGGTTATAGAAAAAAACAACAACCTACCACTTTCCAAGCTACTAATACAACTGCTACTAACAATAATGTTATATTTTTACTTCTCTGACTGCAAAACTAGAATCAATCTATTGCACTACTGGTATTGATTTAGTTTCTCACAAGAGTCGTCTGTTTTAATTTATTAAAGGGAAAGGATGTTCCTGAATCTTCGTCTCCGGCTCTCTTTCCCCTGGCCACCAGTCCCAAAACTAAACCGAGTTTCAATTAAAAATAATTTGCATCCCGGTCAACCATTTGGCATAGGCAGGTTTGACAACAACTGGTGCAACAGGATGAAATATGCCAAGCATGCCGGGTATTGCCGGATTCCGTAAGGCATTTATTAAAACCGCTAAGCTCCCTTCGTCGGCGTCAAATGGGATCGCCTCCCTGAACGAGGGGATCGATGACTTTCATAAGAGTCGAAGGATTATTTTTTCCACGGGCTTTTCCCTGGTCGGCAGTTTATTAAATACAAAATGCCTTCAATATTATAACAATCATTTTTATAAAGGGCCGTTTTCACACGGGTGTGCTTTCCAGCTTAAAAATGAAATTAATCCATCCGGGTTTATAATTACCATCAAACATCAGCATAATATATGTATATATGTAGTATACAGTGAATATAGCTAATTAATTTATTTCAACGCACAACTATCATATTGTTTTCATTTCTAGTAGTTAAGCCAAAAACCCAATAGTATCTTTAACTATTCTTTTGCCTTACTCTAAGTTCTACGCCCTTTGCTTAATATATTTGTTGGTTACTTATTTCCACAAGTACATTTAATTCCATCACAATCCTCCTAATCTCCCTTTGCAAGCCAGTAGGCAAGTTTCGACTTTTAGCCATCCACATGTGCCTTTTATGAAAAGACGTGAGGCTATGGTATAGGTCTTTGTGTACGTCGGCGTCTTTGTGTTATTAAGAGTTAATTCGGGTTTTTGGCTGTTTGGCCCGGTCTGTTATTACGTTAGTAGGTTCATTTTCTTTTACAGACCCATTAGTGGTTTAAATGATGCGTGAGGATAACAATTTATCTGTGTGTTGAATTCTTCCCCTTTTTCACTATCCGTGCAGTTTTACGGTGTAAAAACCAAAAACTGTTCACTATTAGTTAAACACTGGACTTTGTAATTACCTATTTATTAGAGATCTTACGTAACTTACTTGAAAAAAACGCAAACTGAGTATCTCCAATTGACTTCTTGTGTGCAATCAGTGTCTAACATTTGATCAAGGAAGATAAACTTTGGCTTGTATGTTTTCGCTGTTTTTTTCAAGCTAGGTTCAGTCCCAGGAGCTTAAAAACCTTTAAATACCAGAGAGTCTTCCAGTTTTGGTTTATGTCTCGTTCGATTCTCCTTTCCTCTTCATTAGTAAGACGTGTAACGCACGATTCACTTAGCTTCCCACAGTTAGGCTCTAATTCTGACTATCCGACGTGTGGACAGAATCACTGCCTTCGTTATCAACCCGGGCAGGGATAACACCAAGCACAGAAAGTGTTCGGTATTTTTTACTCTGTGTACGAGACCATTAGGTTGTGGGGTAAGGCACCGCCATATCTATTATAGGGGCGACACAAGCTTTCTTATCCAACCGGGCGATTGTGTGGGACAACTGTTGATTTTCCTGACAACATCGAACTATTTAACCCGCTGCCTGCGATTAACTTTAACCTTCATATAATCTGTTCACGTAGAGTCGTAGATTATCCTATGTTCTAGGTCCTTTGGTTGCATGAGTCCTAGATATGTGGTAGGTGTCGTGTTCAGCTAAGACCTCGATCCGGATGTTGTCTTCTAGCTATCGTCGGCTGAATTTTTTGATGGAATCGAGGCCATATTTTATGTTGTAATTCCATAATAATAATAATTATTATTATTTAAAAAAGTAAAACAACAATAAACCATTTAAAACACAAATTTTTTTCAGCCTATAAAAACTTGGAAGTATGGATTAATAATTATATCCAATGACATTGTGAAGGACTTAAAACTACGCTGAAAGTCTAAAACTGTACGTGACTTAATGAAGTATTGCGGAAAAAATTATAACACTATTCCTCTTTCTGGCTCCCTACTTTCTTTCTCTTTCGTCTCTATTCCTCCTACTCTCCATTTTGAGTTGTCTATGTTAATTTTGTTTGCTCTTTTCACTCCCTCTCATTTCTGGTGGCTTTTCCGCTTTTTCTTTATTTCTCCCTGTTTTGTTCATGTCTCAGTTTCTTCCCATTTTTGCCTCTATATTCCTCTCATATTTCTCTCTTTCTCTTTTTCACTCTTTTTCACCTTCTTTCTTTCCTTTTTATGCCCCATTCAACTCTCTCTCTCTCTCTCTTTTTTCTCTGTCTCTCTTAATCTTTTCTATGTCCGATTTTATACTTCCTCTTTTTCTCCCTTATTCGTTTTTTAATTTAATTTTATTATTTTTTAATTTTTTAACGAGGGTTCGCAACAGCAGAGGTCATATAAACCCTCAGGGAGCTGGTGTTTTTGAAAAATGCAGGGCCGCTGGATTCGAACCCGGGAACTTTACGTTACTGTGATGAGCGCCGTGTCAACGCCACCGTTGGGGCCACAGCCGCCCCTTATTCGCTTGTTATTCTCTCTTTTTCTCTCCAAATCACAAAAGCTCTCTAGCTATTTTCTTTATGTCTCCACCTTATCCCTTTTTTTCTCTCTCTCCCTCTTACTCTCTCTTTCTCTCTCTGCCTAGCACTCACCCTTTCTGTCTCCTTGACCGGCTTTATGTTTGGTCTCTCTCTCACTCTCTCTGTGACCATCTCTCTCTCTCTCTCTCTCTCTCTCTCTCTCTCTCTCTCTCTCACTCTCTCTCTCTGTCTCTCCCTCTCACTCTAACTCTTTGCCCATTAATCTTTCTCTGTACATTTCTCATTCCCTATTTTTGTTTCTCTTTCCGTCTTCTCGGTTCAACGTTATTTTTATGCCTATCAATTATTCCTTCTTTTAAACTTGAGTCATATGATACAATTTTCTTCTATTCGTTAGTTCTGTTATTTTGCAACTCTTATAATGTTAATACATTGCAGTGCACGACGAATACGATAATAAAAAAATGAAACTTTTATTCATTTAGTAATTTTTTCATAATTAAAAAATGTTTTGCATTATTTAATAATTATTGGATAAGTTAATATTTAGTTTATCTATTAAATGCAAACGAAAATAGAAAGAAAAATGTCGTCAAAGTCAAGAGGAAAAGTAAGCAGGAATTCAGCCATGTCACAATAGCCGTGATCGTCTAGTGGTTAGGACATTGCGTTGTGGCCGCAATAACCCAGGTTCGAATCCTGGTCACGGCACTTTAATTTTTTTTACAAAAAATTAAGAAATTTCAACCAATTTTAATTTTATTCCGTTTGACATTTACAGTATTATTAATTAATTAAAATAATAGTTGTTCTGAACTGGCAATACGATCTATGATCGATTTCGAACAATAAAGGGGTGTACACATTGTCATAGTAATTTGTAGAATTTTTTATCATTCTGCTTATTGTATTATTTGAAATTTTTGATAGAGTATTCGAGGAATCGTAGTGTTGTTCTAAATCTTATTTTGTTGTTAACAATACACTAATGTACATGAACGGTTCTATGTCTGGTTATTTTAATTTTATTTATTTTGGTCATTACAGCCCCGAGCGCATGAGAAGAAATATTACAACACATTCAATACGCATTCACGCAAATAAATACATACATTGCATTTATTCTGTTTGGTAGATGGGGTACTCATTACTCCTCCATCTACCTGCATACAATAACAATTTTATAAACTTAGTAAAATAATAATAACAACAACAATAATAATTTTAGTGACTGGGAGTTTCGTGGCCCTGAAAAGGGCCTCTTGTTTCGTAGCTCGTAGCATCGAGACGATGGATCGAAAACCTAGCTAATCCCATGCGAGATTTTGAGAAGGGCTGCCTCACAACTATGAAATTTTCGGAATCCAGATTGAAAAGGGGATTTAAGGGCATGTGAGTCAATAAATAAGCATATTTGTAGGGCGATAGTTACTAGCAAGGGTGGGTTTAGGTTTCTTGGGTAAAGCAACAATTAGGGCTTCCTTCAGGTTGAGGTGAGAGAGAAGTTCAAAATGTGGTTTATGTATTTTTAAGTAACAGAAGGGAAAAATTATGAGTTTAATATGAATAAGATCGTAACTTGCAGCATTAGATTTATTTGAAAGGATGGCTTCTAAAACATTTTCACGAGTAAAATTTTAAATTGTAAAATACAATTTACGGTGATCCTACGCAATTTTTTTTCCTTTCATATTTCTATGATACGTCTTGTACTATTTTCGTTTTTCTTTCCATTCGTTTGTTTCCGTTATAAAACACATTAGTTCCTTATAATTTCTAGATCAACGCTGAACATGTCTTTTATATTTAAGCTTTTTGAAAATGTCTATGCATTCAGTCACTGACAATTAAACCCACTCCTTAAATACAACGTTGAGTTTATTTTGTAAAATTAAACTTGATTAGAGGAAGTCAGGAGAGACACTGACAAATGTTTTCTCTTAATGATCAGATCGTCTCTATATTTTACTTGCATTTACAATTCAACGACAATAAACCTAGTAACTAATTCGTTTTAATTTTAAATTAAATAATCTAAACCGGGCGCATTCGAAGAAAATTATCATTCCATTCTTGCTAATAAGGATTCTCTTTTTTTGTCCGGGCTCTTTAGTGCCCAGTGCTCTCATTGCTGGAAGTATCCATTATTTTAAAATTTTAAGCTACTAAAGCATGAGAAAGGTTTCTCATATCTTTTGTTGCCATTTCTATCTGGCTCTTTTAACATGGCTATGATTTTAGGCAGGATACACAATCTTTTTGCATTACCATTTTTGAGTCATCGTGATTTGATTTATTTTCTTGAATACTTCTATACCGGCCACTGCCGTCTAACATCTAAAGAAGATGGGCAGAACAGAGACCAAAACCATCAGGAGGAACTAGAGACATCGGAACATGTACAATACTTTGTGAATGTGAAGCATTCGGTAAGAAATTTCTCATACCAAAAATAGCTCCGCGAAGAGGCAGCAAGGAACGTGCTTAATCTTATAGGAAAAAAGTCCACTTTCCAAGGTATGTCTATGATTTTTAGGGTTCCTCAATAGATCTATTTAGTCATCGATTTCGAGAAAATATGCAGTGTGAAGCGCGTGTTTTGGGCATACATTTTTCCGGACGACCTTGTGCTGCTGGCAGATGGCTCCAAATCGTATCAATAGTATTATAGATAGCAAACTCGAAAAATGGAATATACAAGTTAGCTTTTTTTATACCTAAAATTGTCATTTTTAAAAACGGTGGAGAAAGGAGGACAAAAATGAAAAATATGTTCTTAATGAATGCCCATCATATTTTGTATTATCTTTCAGATCTGGTTGTGCTGAAGGAAGGAATTTGTAAATCAGCCAACAATAATAATATACCATATTGCTTTCTAATACGTACACTCGCAAATGTTTGAAATTACAAAGTCTCTACCAGATGACAACAATGAAATATTGACACATTGTAGATGGTGGTCAGTGAAAAAACTGACCACAACCCTAATCCACTAATATTATAGAACATAGGCTGGTCGATCGCTTAGAAGATACTCTTAGTATACAGTACAAAAATATTTGTTTTAGTCGATTTACACTAATTGATAGACGTCATGCAACAATATCGCTCAGCAGTTAATAAATGGAGCAAAATCCATTTAATTTTATTCGTAATGACAAAAGCGATAGTGACTTTATAAGACAACACTTGTCATGACTAAAATTAGATAATATCTAGGAATAATTTTCAGAAAAAGTACGACTCTTTTAAACTATTTGTTGGTTCTTTACCTAGTACAATTTACCTGACAGATATCGTCCAGGCGCAAATATAAATAAATAAACATTTGGGAATGACGGTCTTGTTATCGATCACATTCCAGTCCACCTGAATCCTCTTTGGCCGGAATTAGTTTACTTAATCGAGGAGCTTAGCTAAGTTTAACCCTGTAATTTGTTTTAACTGATTGATTCTTTAATTATTTATATATGTAAAACCTATTTATTTTTATTTTTTTTTTTAAATATATTTTAATTGTAATTAGAGTAAAAACCGTTACATTCTTTGATTTGCATTTAAAAAATACTTCTGTTTCCACTGAAAAATAGTTTTAAATTAATTCATTCCTGGTATAATCGTCGAGTTGCGTGTTTGCCCATTATTTTAAGAATGCATGCAATGTATGCAAACGGACCTGTAATTGTTTTAAGAATTAATTTTAAAACCAAGAAAGCTCGTTTTCCAAATAGTTTTTAAATGTCAAAACTTTTTCATGGGCAGCGGTTAAAAACGGTTTGAAGCGAAACAGCTCAGCGTTTTTCTTTTATGTTCGGTTTCATAATAATATCCCGGGGTTGAAAATAAATAGGAAATCGACTGAGAATAAAACGAGGCCGGTGTACGTGCAGCAGACGGAAGTCATCAGCGAATCAACCGAAGCAATCGTGTCAGTGAGGTTTCGTTCCTGGAAGCAGGCCAACTGCGGTGACAATGAACCCGCAACTTGTCAACCAAAGGTCGGATCGATTGGAAACTCATTTTACAACCTGAAGGTTCACCCCCCCCAGACGTCTGACCCCTTTGTTTGAAATGCAATTCCCAAAAAAGTAGAGAAATACGACTGGATTCATTCATACTAAATTTTCTATGCAGATTTTAAAGCCAGACACTCACAGTCTCACTCATTCTTAAATGTATTGTTCATAAAGAGGCTGTTCTTCCATACCCTTTACAATACTTACACAAAACAGACACGATAATAAATACAGGCATTTCTACTTAAATACAATTTACATAAGTAGGCTAATGGAGTACTCGATATTATGTCATTACTTTATACACATCTAATAGAGCTAATCTAATTGAGGATTAATGGGGACTTTCTATGTACAGTACACAAAAGTAAAAAAAACCAAGATATTAATTAGTACTATATAGAACAAAACAGACCGTATTCCTACAAAAATCAGAATTGGGGAATAAAAAGAGCAAATACTCACAGAGGATGGCACTCCTACTCGCTCGCTATATGGAGCCAAGACATGACAATAATAAAATATGACAATCATCTTTCTCCACATTCTGGACACATACGCGGGCTTTGACCGAAAAGGAAGTATCCACGGGTCAATTTGGCTTATTCTTAATCAGGATAGGTAGATAGTCACATCCTCCGAGGGTCATCTAGGCCTAACATCTATAGTATAGAATATGTATTCTTATTTTTTTAACTATATTCTATGTGTACGTTAGAACGCAATCTAGTGTGTCCAGGTGTCCTTTTTAGATGGCACCGCTGAATTTCTCTTGAACCAAACCTGTTTTGGAGAAAAATTACAGGGTACCTCAGGCCCAGTTCAACTTCTAGATTTCAAATACGACCCTGTACATCCTGACATGTCATTTTAAAGGATTTTTTTTTACGCTGAAAACAATGATGCAATCTGATTTTATATTGGTCAAAAATGACAAAGCTATAGAAAAAGGTTCGAAAAAGGTACATGGTATATCAACTTCTTCAGTCCACCCATTTAATTCTGAAACGATTAACTTTAGCAAAAATGGTTTTATACACACCCCAAGTTAATTTTGGCTAGGAATCGCGTGATGTTAACCGATTTAATATAACTTTCTCATCTAGTTGGGAAATGATACTAACTTTGTTACTTTAAATGAGAATCGCATATTTTTATTGTACTCGATTCTAGAGCTTATTTTATGTCGCTTTCACTGAAAGGAAAATTTTGGTAGGATCGACCATTTCTGAGTTATGCCCGAATTTTTTATTTTGCAAGCAAAAAATATGTCCTCACTTGTTTTGACTGATTATGGTATTTTCTATTATGATATAAGAAAGCTAAAACAAAATGGAAAATAATACCATAACTCGGTCATGGTAGGTCGCGTATTCTGTGGGGCATAACTCAAGAATGGTCTTTTTCCTTTGTAAAAGCGGCATAAAATAAGCTCGAATTGAATTGTACAATAAAAATATATTTAAATATTTAAAATAACAAAGTTAGTGTCATTTCCCAGGTAGGTGAGAAAGTTAAATCTGTTATCACCACACGATTCCTAGCCAAAATTAACTTGGGGTTTGTAAAAGGCCATTTTTTGCTAACGTTCACCGTTTCCGAAATATGTGGGTGAAATGTAGCAGTTGACCCAACCTGTATATCAATAATAACTATAAGCATGGATATATTTGCTATATTTATTTATAAAATTTTTAAATGCAGGATTTATAGATAGCTATAACGTTGATTCGATTTAAAAAATATTAATTGGTTTAGTGATAAACATGTGAATAATATTGATGTTTCTATTAAAATTTATCAGTGTAAAACAACATAAACTTTTTTATGTGAGTATTGTAGTATAGACGTTGTAGTGAGCACTGTATAGACTATATACTGTAGTATAAGAGTAAAAGACCGGGCGCATGCAGTTATTGATCATTTTACAATTCCATTATCGTAAAATTGTTCACATTATAACACTAGCATTTCGTGATTAATGAATGCATGAAGGGAATGAATGTATTCCATTCAACATTCAATACTAACTTAAATTCATTATTTTTTGATTTATTAACATCTATTGTCAAGGCCTACATGAATGTGAAATGTTTTGGAATGCAAAATGACATATGAACAAGTGCATTTTAACTTTAAATGATTATTACATACCTATTTAATTCTGTTCTTCGTACACCCTATTTCCCTATAGCTTGGAAGTAATTCGAATGTTCCCCCAAAAAGCCAACACATTGTACTATTGCGTACAGGATACACTTTGAGCAAAATATTATAAAAACTCCTATTGAGAAGAATTCTTCCGATTCTAAATTCTCAAAACATAATCCCAGACGATCAATTTGGTTTTCGCAACCGTCACTCAACTGCCCAACAGTGCCACCGCGAGGTAGACATTATTTCCTCCTCCCAAGAGATGGGACAATTGTTCTGGGGTCTTTCTTGATGTTGATCGAATGAACATTGATCGAGTTTAGCACCCGGGTCTGCTGTTCATGCTCAAGGGCATCCTTCCATCCACCAGCTATCTCATATTGCACAGTTACGTCACTGACCGATTTTTCCAAGACATCGAAGGCCATTTCCCTATCCATGCTGGTGTTCCTCAGGCGTTCTGGCCACCTACACTATAGTTTAGGTTCACAGCTGACATGCCATCACATCCCGAAATCACCACATTCACATTTGCAGACGATACAGCAATTCTCTCTCGCAAGTCCGACCTTGTCATTTCCACTCGAAACTCCAACAACACCTCACACTATTAGAATTTTGGAGTAAACCGAAAAGGATAAAATTTAACACAGACAAATCCACCCACATTTCCTTCACTCTCCTTAAAAAGATCTCCACAGTTTTCTTAAATAATTTTCCTCGTGGAATCCTCACGCACAACTGAAATCAGGAGGTTACGAAACAGCATAGAGCTCTTGCACGACTTCTTTGCGAATGTTCTAATTTACCTCTCAAAATAAAAGGCTGCTTTACACTACCATAGTTAAGCCGGTATGGACTTACGGACTGGAAGTATGGGGTTCTGCAAACATTCCAACATCTACCGCATTCAAACTACTCAGTCCTTAATACTACGAAAAATACTAAATGCTCCATTTTATGTATCGAACCATACATACTTACATATCCTTTTCGTTCAAGAAGAAATCCCGTTACCGTAAATTTCATAAAAACCTCCCAACCCCGTAAATCAGCACATCAGAAATCTCGCATCTCGAAGAATCCTTTCAAACCTTCCCCGCCGACAGAAAAGACAATTGGCCGCGAGATCTCCTAGGAAGTGATGGTGATGACAATGAAAGTGATAATGACACAAGTATCAATTAAACAGACAATATTTTAGTAACATTGGAGTAATAGCAAGGGATGTTTTCTTCACTCTTGGTTTTAATTACTAATTAATTTACTTCAAATCATAAAAAAATGCTTAGGGACATAATTCTCAAATGTATGATTAGTTAAATTTTGATTTAGAAAATTGTTTAACGTGAAGCGTTCAATTACAAAGCAACTTATTAAGTTGTAATAAAGACTGTTCACCATCACTCCTTAATTTATAAACTAATTCCTTCTGCAAATCCAGCCTCTGGGCCAGGTTAAAGTAAATGTCGCTTGGATGACAACAAAGTGTTATAAATCATTAAAACGGGCGTAAAACGGAACCCGGGAGGGCGAGTTCCAATCCCCTTTTCCACAATAAAAGCTGTTACGGTGGGGACACCGGGAAGGCGCTGTCATTGCAATCCTGAGTTACCGGAAAGCGTTGCTGGCTTAGCATGCATTCCGCCCACGTTTTACAAGTTGATCAAAACCAACGGACGTAACTGTTTTATTCAACTGGTGTTTTGGCCGTTTGGGATTTTTTTAAGTGTCGAAATTATTGAAATATTCGCTGCAGATATGTCGATTTCGTCGTGCCTGCTTTACGAATGAAATATTCTAAAAGGACAATCTGCGGTTCTGTTTAACCTTTAATGAACACTGGATCAATGTATAGTCTTGAAGAAGAAAGTAATTCAATATATAGAAATAAATTTGACTTTTCGAAAGTTGAAATATTTGACGAGATTCAATTTCTCAGAAGAATAATAAAAGAAGTTCTTCATGCTAAAATGGAAAATAATAATTGTTTCCACTCTTAACAAAAAGCAAAAACCTCTCTCTCCTTTAGGCATAGAATCCCCATATGAGACTCCGAAAATATTTAAATACAAGATTCAGACTGCTAAAAAGGCTACTTGACATGCGATCCAAACTTACAGGAACAAACAAACAAAGAAAGGCTATATACTTCGCTCCTAGCCCCATATGGACATACGGACTTGAACTGGATGGAACCGTTAAGCGTTCCAATCTTAACAAAATACAAACCCTACAATCTAATATAATATTCCTTTTTATGTATCTCACTTTACAATTCATACCGAATTAAAAATCCCATTCGTTTCCGATGTTACAAAAATTTTCATTCTAAATTACCCGATCACCTGAACCACCCTTAATCCGCGGAATATTGCTCAACATTACGTGCCAATCCTCGTCGGAGACTCAACTCTGAAGCGACGTTGGCCCCGCGTCATCTTAGTTGCCTAACATCGGCAAAGGATAGTGGCCAATTGGTCTCCATCCTGCTGGTGAACTAACTACTCCCATCATCAGATGAACGCAGTTCATGCCCTTATGTCAACTTGTCAACCAAAGGTCGGATCGATTGTTTTGTAAGTTCTATATAATTATATCGATTCTTAAATCAACTGAACAAATATGTTTTTCATAATGTGAAATTCATATAGGCTCTGATGATGACATTAAAATAGGTCGAAAGCTTGGCATTAACAGTGAAAAAGTGGTCGATACTTCTAACACTGAAATCAGTAATCTCTAACGGTACCTATGGTAAAAAGAGAAGTTAGTAAAGAATGCATGAAATATTGGAAATAGATTAGTACATGTTTCTTAAGCTGCAAAAGACCTTATATTTCTTGTCGGTAACCTCAGAAATTAATAAACTGGAATTCAACTGCGATAAATAACTCGCTCTAGCACTTTCACATGTTTTACTTTTCCAAGCATCCAGTATTTAAAAAGTAAAAACTATCACTTGTTTTTTAAAATCTTCAATCACATTCGGATCATTACTTAATCTGTCCATGGTTTGTTTTTCAAGCATCGTAGTCTTGAAATGATTTAAAAGCCGCTTTTCAATATATATATATCAGAATCGTGAGATGCGGTCAATTTAAAAAAATTAATATAATTAAATTGTACTGTCTCACTCAGCCTACCCATTGGTTAACCATTTTTCAAGCCTCAAAAAATTCTGGTTCTTTTACATGTTTACCTGTAAGGATTAATCATGAAACCGAAGATAGACTGAAGATAAAAAGATCTGTTTTGATGAAAGTTCGCGAAGGGTCCGGCATGTGGAGAAAGGTCGCTCGATGTGACCCCATAAATTGAAGGGTGTCTCTCCTTGGCTCCGTATAAAGAGCGTGTAAGAAAGCCACTGGAGCCTAACATTCACAGTGGGACGAAAAAGACGTAAGAAGGTATGAGCCCTGATTTACTAGGGATGGTTACTGGTTAGCATGGTTACTTAGCCGTCAGATGGTGCTGTTTATCCAATTGGCCGGGATCCCCTAGGGGTGGTTAGCATTCTATTTAAATCGACCGACAGTGCCGGCCTATCTGTCGGAGGTTCTTAGCTACTGGGGTTGATATAACGGCCAATTTCATTATCGGGTACGTTCCAGAAAGTTGTACAGAAATCATTTCAGTCCTTTGAGCTTCTCGCCTTGCGGCTGTGAACAGGCGCATTGATACTCAGTCGTCTGTCGGAAGAGGCAAGTAGGGAAGAAATTCGTCTTGATCCTTCGGTATTAGGACCTTTTTCAAGTGTTAATTTAAGGAAAGAGCACCTTTCTCTCGTAAGCAGAATTGCGTCGCTTACTTTCTTGTTATAAACATACGTTTGATAAGCCCAAGGTGTATTATGCTCATGTAAAAGAAATGTAAAACTGTACAAGATTAAAGTTGATGGTGGTTCTTGTCTGAGCGTCGGTGAAAACATGTTAAACTGATTGAAACCTGATTACGATACTGGGTCCTGATTCATTCACTGGTCATTCTCATCGTGAATTCTTTCACGTAAACGCTCCTATATTATATATGTGTGCATATGAAGGCATTTTTACTTGACTCAGAACTTCTGGAAACGTTCGTTCATTTTCTACTCTGTCTTTTACTCTTTTCTCTATATGGCCGTCTAGGTGAGTGTGAATGTTTTTGCTTATCGGTTTACGTCTCATTTTCATCAAAGCTTCAATCAAGGGAAGGGCGTAGAATGAAAGTTGCCTGACAAAAGAGCTTTTGTGAGAGAGATTCCAGTAGTATATGGAAGTGGTTATCCTTTGTAAGGTGAAAGTGTCATGATCGACTTTTGGTGCGTTATTTTTATTTTCCCATACTTGAACCACTGATGGTTGAATGTAAAATGAGCTATGCCTATGAGAGAACAAAGTATGACATAATTATTTGCGTAGTTGATAAGCAGCCGGCTGACCGAGAAGAGCCACTGATTACTTGCAAGTGTCTATCAATTACGTATGAATAGGGTCAGGTAGTAAGTAAAAGGTTCTTTTAAGCCTACATTGCTACTGAATAATTCGTATGATCAATTTTAGACAGAAATACATAAATTGGAAAGCTAAGATACGTCATAAAATAATAAAAGGTAAAGCAAAGAAGAAAGACTTATTTCTTGCAAAAATTATTTTCTGAAATTGAAGCAGATTGTGCATTGTATGCGGTAATGTTCTGACTTGACGTGTTGGCCTGACCTAGATTAGTGAACAATCGAGATAATCCAATGTGATGTAAATATCTGAAGTTAAATTGTCTCACGGTTAAGTGGTGTAATTATTAAGAAGGAAGAGCGCGATTAATATTTCTAAAATATTGCTTTCATTAACCAAAAATTGCTCCGATTATACTCCAGCTTCATTTAGAGCCCGAAAGCCCATTTTTTACCTCACCCTTCTCATTTGTTAAATGCTTCCTTCAACGCTTATTCTTAAACATCTTTTATAATTATAAATAATGTTTTTTCTAATAACACGGAGGGGTCTCGGCTGTGGTGGTTTAGGACACACGTAGTTTGCAGAATTACCTTCTTTAAATTAAAAGGAGAGAGACGTCGTCAGGGAGATAAGCAGGGCAAGGCATGGCGCTGTACTACCACGCACTTCTTTACACAGGGACCACGCTGGCCGAGTGGTTAGGGCGTCGTTCTTGTATTTGCCACGCTAGCGGTTCTAGGTTCGAATCACGACTATTCCTATGTAATTTCAATTGATAAAATATATAAAAGGCATTGAAAAGAGGTTAGACTCCTCGTCCGTGACGTTCTTGTGTAGTTGGTCATTATACTTTCCAATATGACCCGACAACAACAAGATGATTCTTCTTAAATTCTTTTCATTTCAGTAAATCGCATTTAATAAATATATATTTATAGAAAACCACTTCCATTCTATTCATGTTTACCATAGGAAAGCTTTTTAGTTTGGGCTTTCTGTTTAGAATATATATTTAACGTACTTTTAAGTTTAAAATAACGTANTAGATATATATAATGCTGAGTGGGCGACCAAGACCCGAGGGGTTAAATGCCTGGGTACACTCGTACCCCATCCCTAAAAGGTCCGGGACTTGGTAGGCTCACGTGTCCTGCATAAATCTCTTGGACCTGTTCACAAACCCCAAGATTTTGGACCACTCGGGGAGTGATTTGATGATATCCTCTCCTTCAAAGATTTCAAATCTCTACCTAGCATACCTATCATACTCTGTGAGGTAGTGCCTTGCCGATTCTTATTTTATTTCGCAAAAACGGCAAAAGGGATCTGGTATGATACCCATTACGAAGAGGTGTCTTCTCAGTGGGCAGTGGCCCGTTAGAATACCTCTCAGCCTCCTAATTCCCTTCCTTGAGAAAGAGAATAGCCATTTCGATTCTGCTGGTTTGATCGCCTTAACAAACTCTTTCGATTGCCTGTGTCCGGGGGATAAATTCCACTCCTTAAGGAATTGTTTTTGCCCAATTCATTAATACTCTCTTTCGCTGTGCTCATAGAATGAGGTAATACCGGTTGTGGCCCGACAAACGCAGTATTAGAACCTTCTTTGGCCAGGCTATCCGCCTTTTCATTGCCATGGTGTCCTTTATGTGCTGGTATCCAAATAAGGGTTACCTTGTTCTCAAACCTGGAAGAAATCCTATTGGTAAGATCTACGGTTTCCTCCACCAGACTTGAGGTTGACAAATCGTTTTGTAATGACCTAAGACTAGCCTGACTGTCAGAAAAAATTCTAATACCCTTTCCCTTAATTTTATTTTCCATAAGTGTTCTACAACACACATTAATGGCCCGCATGAAAAACGGAGGTGTTATTGCCAAAAGGGGAGGAGATTCTGATTCCTAATTTTGGTATGTAGATTCCTGCACCACTCCCTCTTCCTTTGATAAGTGATCCACCTGTGTAGCAGTCTATGTTACGATGGTCATCATCCAGACTAGTTTCCCTCGCTAATTAATCTGTAGCAGCTGATTAGTGCTCTGACCTTAACCTCAATGTGAAGGGGTGTGGTATTGGTTATGATTTCAAGTGCTAGGGTGGGTGTAATTGAAAATGCTCCTGTCATCATCAAACAACCTAGTCTTTGAAATGACCTTAATTTATTACTATTCCCTTTGTTTTTTAGACCTTTCCACACACTAAAGCTGCGAAAAAGAATCTAGGTAGAATAATTGCAGTATATAGCCATTTGCCTACCCATCATTTGATGCCCCAAGTTTTACCGACAATTATCCTACATTGTACAATTGATATAGTGCCTTTCCTGTATATGTTATTAATATGAATGACCTTTCCAATCAAGTTTCCTGTCAAGTATCATACCAATGATTTTGATGGAATCCACTAAATTTAATTCTATGCCCTGAAATTTAGGGTTTTTAAATTACCTAATGTTCTTCTCCTGCTAAACATTAACAATTCTAGTTTAGCAGGATTAATTGATAAACCTTTGTCACAACACCACCTATAAAGCAATCCCATGGCGTTTTCCATCAGTAGTGAAAGAGTGAGGGGAACGGACTGATAGGCAAATTGTGGAATCAAGAGAAAACGTTTGTGGTGATATGACCAATGTTTCCTACTAAAATCTTCCGTTGGTTAATAAAAAAGTGTTAAACAAGCGAGATCTTCACTAATTTGTTTTAATTCATTATCTCTTTTAATTCATTTTCCTGTAAGACCGAAATCAACAAGAAATTGCAGTACTTTAACCACAGCAATCAGGTAAAAGATGTGAATTATTATTTCTTCTTGAAACAAATTAAACCGCAATGACGCTTTCAGGCTTTAATTGGGCGAATTAAGGCCGTCTCTTGTAAATCAATTTATCGTTTCTCCTCGAGGAAAAGTTCCAGGGAAACCTTATATTAATATTGCTATGGAACAGTTCCCAGAGCATTTCAAAGTTTATACTAATGGTTATCCAATACCCGAGCACGAGGGTTAAAAGTTTCGGTCTGAACAATAAAAAATTCATTCATTATTCGTTGAGCAAGATTCAATTATAAGTAAGATTTAATAAATTTTAAGTAGTGTAAGATTAATAAAAAGTCTTTATAATAAATAACTAAATAATAAATAATAATTCTGCACATTAAGAAAGTTAGAAATATAAATAAAATAAATAACTGACAATTACGTTGCTGGTAAACATTTTGTCTGGTTTGTGATAAAAGTAAAAGGATTAATCAATATTTGCTATAATAGAAAATAGCTTTTATTGTTATCACGAGTTTCGCACCAATAAAAAAAACGAACTTTTTTATGTTTAATTCGACATAATATATAATTAGAAAAAAATCACAAATTTTAATATAGCTTATTGTAATAAACGGATAAGTAGACTTTCGTACTACACGGGTTCTGCTTAATAGGAATCACGTTATACGGGACAAACATTATTAGATCAATTTATGATGTGGATGATCTGGAGAAAGAACTGTTTTTAAATAACGATAACAATCAAGACGTTACAATGGACTATTCAAGCGATAAATTTGTACAACCAATATTAAGAAAGCGTCGTCGTTGGAACTTGTTTGTTGATACTTCCGACCGTGAATAAATGTTAAATAGTGAAATGCATTTCGTATTAAAAGCTAAAAAAAAATTTCCCTTATACGTTTAAATGTGTGTATTATATTTGTATAAACCGATACTTTTTTTAAACTGTCAGCTGCAATATTCATATAAACTGATAAAAAAGGAATAGAAAAAATGAATAATTTATTCTTATTCAATTAATTTTAATTAAAATACCCGGTATATGCTTGTTAGTTGAATAAAACAAAATAGGACATACTAATTTAAAAAAGTTAATCTCCACTTTTAATAACGGATTTACACAAAAACAGTACACATGAAGATGACTTATTTGTAAGCAAGCACCTTTTCTCGTCTTTGTATACTCTTTAACCATGGAAAGACATCATTTTGAACCAGAAGTCAGCAATATTATTGTGAGAATGGATCATCGAGGTCATGGCAAGTGTATATCGCAGAGGCAGTTGGCGTTTCTCAGTGTGGTCTCCCGGGTTTTTCCCTGATTCCGAGAGACTGGAAGTGTCAATAGGAGGTCTGGTAGTGGAGTTCAGCGCATTACGACGCTAAGGGAGAACAGAAATATTGATTACTGCAGGATGGAACCCTTCCCACAGTGCCCGCCAGACATAAATGAAATACAAGATGTTTTGGCAAGGCTTCACATGGTATCCTCCTTTGAGACGGCTTGCAGCAACAGCCCGCCACCATCAACTCAGTTGAATATGGTGCAGAGAACACCAATTGGAATGATGTTGTATTTACTGATGAGTCGCGTTTCTGTCTGTATAGTGATAGCAGATACGACGACTGGAGTGCCGCATAAATAGACGGGTGTGAGAGTTTTGCGATTAAGGGTTGATTATTTACGCTGATTCTACATTGTCCAAGCTAATCTTAGCTAAACATGAAATCCAGTTTCGCGGATGGAAGTATGAGGATCAATAATTTATGGAGAAGATTGCCATGTCATTGGCATATGTGTGAGCTAAGGGGTTGGAATGCAATGGGATATCAGCTGTAAAGATGGAGTAAAATAGGGGGGAAGTATGCTTCCCTGGGGAACGCCGGCTAAAATTGGAAAAAATAGAAGAGCACGAGGTACTTTGGATTACTTGGAAGTACCGTTTTGGTTTTGAGGATAGGTTTCTATGTAAAAGGAAGGATGTCTTTTCGCTTCCATAACAAGCCCTCGTGCCAAATGCTATCAAAGACCTGGGATATGTTAAGTAAAACTCCGGGACAGTATTGTTTAAGCTCGAGGAAGCTGGCGATGGTATCTACAACACGGTGGGCTTGGTGAATATTCGAGTGGTAGCCACAGAATCCGAATGGGCAATTGGGGATAATATTAAGGGTTTTGTGATGGTAGATGAAGTAGAAGCTTCTCGAATACTTGGCAGACGATAGAGAGATGGCAGGTCGATGTAGTGGCGATGATTAGGTATCTTACATACGAAGGAGGACCTCCAAAGGTGAGGAAAGTAGGTCGATCTAAGGACATCATTATAGAGGATGTGATAATACTATTGCTTTTGTGGGAAGTTGATGAAGGATATTAGAATTACGAGATCATAACCCAAATTTCATTTTTAGGAAGGTTAACTATGTGACGACTGACTTTTTTGAGAGTTTTAAAAATTTAAGTTCAAACATTGTCCATACGTTTAATCGCGAGTATACAGGAAATGACAGAGTACGTTAAACTTTCTAAAGCACTTTGAGGGCTCTTGATTAGGGGAAAGCTTAATTAGCGAGTTGTCCGGTAAAACGAGGCCTTGGGGGATTGTTGAACCATCGTCATCACATCGTTTAAAACACGCTGGAGAGGAAGAAATGTGTCTCACCTAACGTCACGTCCAATTGTTCCAATCACCGTTTCGATTAAACTGCACAGCTGAAGTTTTAAAAGAGCGAGATTTCTTCGTAGAAATGAGAGTTATGCGTGCCAACCTTACCCGAATTGTTACGCCGGCTTTGCCGTTTCGTTACAGGCAGCCTTGAAAACCGTGGTCTTTTAAAATGTAAAAATATCGAACCTAGTTCAAAGCGAAATAGAAGGGGTGAGGCTTTTTAGTGCGTACAGTTTACAATTACAAATCGTAATGTAAATAATCTGCGGAAAAGGAAAAGTTGGCTGAAGAATACAAATATTTATAAAAACGCAGGTTTTTATAGTTTATATGAAACATGATTTCTCAAGAATAAAAATGATAATATACAATTTCATATAACTATTTATAATAGTTGAATAAAAGAAGAAACGAAAACATTTAATTTATACATCATGCATTTTTCATTCGTGTGAAACATGCTTATCACAAAAATACATCTTTCTTTTGTTAAAATACATGCTTCTCTTGCTTGGATTTCCATTTGCTTGGCAGAAAGGGCTTAAAATAAAGTGTGTTCGTCTTTTAGCCCACTTGGCTTAGGGCTTTGAAAGAAGACCCGTTCTTTTAAATGAATCTCTCAAAGCTGTCTGCAAGCCAGTGAAATCTTGGCTTTGTACGACGAACCTAGTTTGACAAAGTTTCGCACATTTCGTAAATGCCATCAAATAGAATTATTTCGAAAGACGATGGCCTTTGAGGGGGACGTACCGCCGATTTGTCAAAATAACGACTTCCGAAACTACTTTGAGAACTAGACAAGACACAACTAGACAATTTTTTAATCTTTTTTATATTTTATTCCTTATTTATTATTGATATTTATTCTATAATTATATCTGCAAAATATAAAAATTTCACTTACAGAAATTTCGAAAGGGGTACAAGAACGGGCCTTTTCAGGCACATTTTCTAGAGGTTATTTAAAAAATGACAGGTACTTAAAAAATTACTTCCCTACTGAATTTCTATTAATTGTTTTAATTTTTTTAATGAAATTTTATAAAAAAATTTCGAACTGAAAAAGTTTGATAACTGGTTGAAATTTGATAAAAAATATTAAACTTGTAAAAATTGTTTTCTAATGTTTTAATTGCACATTTTATATTTCATCAATCTCTTCATTTTTCATAGCCAAAAGTTTAAAAAAAAAAAAAAAACCAATAGAGTGATCAGAAGAGATGATACGTGTGTTCCACAACCACTGCAGCTTTTTGGCTTACTGTACTTTTCCAAGTTCCTTCGTTTAATTCAATTAATTCGATCCTTCTTTTAAGAAGTAGGCCGTTGACTGACGTTGCCGTTGTCCATTGAATGGTTGATTTGCATTCGAATATAATATGATGATGATGACGGAAGTCAAGTTTGTGGGTGTTTCCCAAGCATCGCAACCTTCTGCCTTATTGTACATTTCCTAGTTCTTTATTTCAGTTCTATTGACTCGATTCTTATCTTAAGACGTCGTTGAATGTCGTTGCTACAATTCCTTTCCATGTGTTTTCTTTGTACCTCAGGTTATGTCTCCATTACCTGTTGTGTCGCATTTGATTATGATATGGGTGGCTGTGTCTTCCTCCTCATTGCCTCACCTAAAACTGTACTCATGTTGTGTTTGCTTTTCTCAGTCAGTGATCGTTAAGGAGATCTTCTACATTACCCAGAATTCCTTTGTGCCCTGGCACCCAGGATAATGTCAGGTTATTATGTTTGCTCAGAATCTTCCTGACCTAGTACTTTCACTGGTTTTGAAGCCATCTATATACCATATGATTTTATTTAATTTTCTCCTAATTTCTTCTTTCCATTTGTATTTTGTTAACATTTTTTTGGTTGTTACAAAAGAAGTTTCCACGATCCTTACAATCAGTCCCTATTTTAAGGAATCTGTATGAGCATTTCTTACCTTCACCTTTTATATTACGTTTCCAATGAAAGTAGGCTTACTGGCATTTCTAAGGCAGATGATGGATTGATGTCATTGCCCTGTGATTCATAAATTTGTCAATTTTTGCACACGGTTTAAATTTGTGTAGGTTGTTTATGTTGAGTTATTTTTGTGGCAATTTCGTCCTTATTTCATTACCTGTAATCGTTGAACATACTTATGTTGTGTATGGTTTCTTAGTTGCCAGTGACCGATATAGAGACCTATCTCTGAGTGTTATCGTACATAACTGAAACAATACGTTTGCAGTTTTGGTTCTTTAACCGTGCGTTCAGAATGACTTGGAACTGTGGAACCTTTATAGTTACAAACAGAAATGATTACACACGTACACATACGTAGTTTTACTATTTTGATTATGAATAAAAAAACAAGTATATTGCTCATACAACTCTGGTTAAACCTTGTACAAAACACCTTTAGTCGACTGTTGGACAGTGGTTTATTTTGTGTATAAATTATCACGGCTTGGTATGTTAAGTAATTCACTATTTAATTTATGACGGGCTCAGACACTTAAATGTTTAATCGGGTCAAAACCGTGGGAGCTCCGTTAAGCCTCTGATTAACTATTAAGGCGTTTTCCTTAACAGACGACTTCGCAAGGGATAGGAGTGGATTCGAAGCGTAATGTAAGATGGAAATTAAATTGTCAGGATTCACCAGAGGAGAACCTGCTGAAAGAACCAAACATGCTAAGAAGCAAGCCGTTACACACAAATAGCACCAGGCGGAAGATAACGGCATAAAGCGAGCATACAATTCACAGGGTTTATTGTTCATATTACTCCACTTTCCGGCTATTACAAGAAGGGTGTGCTAATGGAATGTACCTAAATCATGGCCTATTACGGTAAATTTCCACCGAGATTTATCCCCTCGATGTTTTCAGTTATTAATAAAACAACAAACGATTTCGTCATAATTTTAATGCTCTTTCTCACAATTGAACGTGTTCATATTCAAATGTACACTGTTGCGAACGAACAGATTACTTTCATTTAAAGAACAATCTCGTGAAATAGATTTTGCTGTAGTACTTCACGGGTTAATAAGTGAAGTTGCAAATCGGGGTTAATCAACATGAAGATTTTTTTCTCACCTTATTTGTGACGAGACTGAAGTATTTTAAAAAAATCAAATAAAAGAATGCACTAGTTTATTTCAATTAATGCAACCAGAGGAAACTTAAAATATGGTCATTTCTGTTTTAACTTTAAGAATGAAGTAATAATGAAATAAAACAATTATTCCTTAGTGTTGGTTTTCCAATAATGAGCATGTGGTTCTTCTTATTTAAAACTTTATATTTATCTTTTCTTATATTAGTGTCGACGTTTCGAGCAGTTTTCTCATCTTCTTGAATTTTCGTTAAGAACTATTTTCTCCATAGAATTCTGTCGTCCAAGCCGGTCCTCGTACCGAAATATAGAGAAGTAAATACCTTATTTTAATTTTATTACGTTTCTTTTCCGGTTGTCCACTTTTTATATTTCTTGGATGGACAATCAACATAACAATATAACAAAAACTGGGTATAATATAAACTTTTATGATGTTAAAATCCTACAAAAAAAATGATAGTAACCTAATAGAGTTGGAAAATATTTACATAAATATAGAAGATGATAAAATAAATACACAACAAGACAAAAATAAAATTTGTAAACAATATAATATATTTTATCTATGTACAAAAGTGAAAAAATTTAAATTTAAATGTAAATAATTGTTATCTTAACAATTATTTGAATACGATAATGTATATATAAAAGTAATAACAAATAATAAAACAGTTTTAGGTAATAAATGTAAAAATATGTAAATGAAAAAATTTGTTGTAAAAAAAGTACATGTATATTAACAGTACAGCAATGGTTAAAAGCAATACATCACAGCTCAGTATAACAGTAGGAGACAATAGTATAAATAAATAAAAACTAAGGTTATGCGTTTCCCAAAGGAAACGAGGTAGCTATCTCGTTTTTTTCACTATAGTAATTTAAAAGTTGTTATTAAAATTAATGTTATATAAATAGTTAGTATAAAATATTCACATCGTTTTTTATTATGTAGACTGATGAAGGGAGGCCCATGCCCACGAAATCGATATCAATAAAAAGAAAATGAGTTCGATGGTTGTCTAGTTCCTGAAAAGAAACCCAAGGACCATATTTTAAGTTTCATTCAGTTAAATTAATTAAAATAAAAAGGTATTTTTTAATTGATTTGATTTATTTTCTTGAATACTTCTATACCGGCCGCTGCCGTCTAACATCTAAAGAAGACGGGCAGAACAGAGACAGAAACTGTCGGGAGGAACCAGAGACATCGGAGCATGTACAATACTTTGTGAATGTGAAGCATTCGGTAAGAAATTTCTCATACCAAAATAGCTCCGCGAAGAGACAGCAAGGAACGTGCTTAATCTTATAAAAAGTTCCCTTTCCAAGGCATATCTATGATTTTTAGGGTTCCACAATAGATCTATTTAGATCGCAGGGGAGGAATGGATTTGTATAATTCTAAATCAACCCCAAACTATAAAAAAACCTCCAAAACAAAATACAATGAAAAATTCATACCCTTACACAAACACGCAATAAAACCACAATATTTTTCACATTTAAACCTAAAAAAAAACACAAGTAAAAGTAGTTAATAACTCAATAACAAAATACAATAAATTTTTGCACTTCCTGTGCACGGGTTCAGGTCGAAATCGGCTCTTGATACCACAGAAAAACAGGCTACAACGACAATCCTGATAGTTATAGGAGATTAAAGCGCAACTGGTATGTTTTACTTTGATCGATTTGTTTTAGATGGTGATCTGGCCCTGTCACAAACATCACATCGTGACAGGAAATAACATCCAGATAGGATTTTGACGATTTCCCTACGTATACGGGATCAATTATCGGTTCTTTCGGTTGTCTTTTTGTTTTGTTAACCTGTGGGTATATTTATTTTCATCTTTTAACCAGATACATTAAGCACTTTAAAAAATTACTTACACCTGCGCTAATTGCTGCGATTAAGTAGATATGGTACTATGTATAGTTTCAATTAGTTAAGGTTTTTAGTTGAGATAAAAAAAGTCAGTGTTACGAGCGGGATTCGAACCCACGACCTTCGACTAGATACGCCGCTACTCTACCACTTCAGCTATTACGATAGCTGGATCGAAGTCATAATAGCTCAAGTGGTAGAGTAGCGGCGTATCTAGTCGAAGGTCGTGGGTTCGAATCCCGCTCGTAACACTGACTTTTTTTATCTCAACTAAAAACCTTAATTAATTGAAAGATATTAATTGGTCAAGCGGACCACGAAAACTAGTGAATTTAGTAAGTATATTGTTTTATTATGCNATTTTTTTGGCCTTATGATCTTTGCATATTAGCCATGACGAATTCGTATATATACGTTGTTCAAATTGGGGGTTATCGGGAAAAAAGGGCCAGAGGGGAGGTGGGAATCGAACCCACGACCGCGGCGTGAGAGTCTCTCATGCTAACCACTCGGCTACCGCCCTAATGTTATGCTGTTAAAGGTAGGTTTGTACTATGCGAGCGACATGTGGACGGGCACTATGCATTAGAATAGGATTGTCGCAGATTTTCTCGAGGATAGGCAACGCATGATATTGCAAAATTTCATCCATGTAGCGAGTGGCCGTCAAAGACACTCCACGAACAACAACCGACTCTGTGCGACTCTCCATTGAAATTCCCGTCCACACCATCACTGTGCAACGTTGAAAAGGTTGGTTCTGAGAAAAATTGCAGGCTTCGTACGTTTCATTTCACCTTTCCACTCTCTTTCACGCTCATCTGGAGATAGTAGGGCAAATCTACACTCACCTGTAAAAAGTACAGCAGACCAATCGTCTAAAGGACAAATGGATGTGTTCTCGAGCAAATGCGAGCCGTGCAACTCTGGGTTCTGTTGAATTCTGGTCCTCTTACTCGGCGAAAAGCCATCAGTCCATACTGATTTAAACTTCTTCGAGCAATGCGTTCAGAAATTTGGACACCTCGAACCTCCTGGAGCTGATGAATCGCTTGAACAACAGTAAGGTGCCGGTTAGGCAAAATTCTCCAAGTACAAAAACGGTCAGCCTGTGGTTCTGTTACCCCAGGGCGTCCAGAACCGGGCCTTCTATGGTAGGACCAGTTTCTCGAAAACGTCTAACGACTCTAGCAGAGTTTCGTAGGCAACTTCCATGGCAATAGCCGCATACCTGATGGAATGTTCATCATCAATAAGAGCCATACCACGCGCAACATCCTCAGCACATTTTTAAGTTTAAAAATTGATATTAAGAAAGCAAAGATGAAAACTAAACAGTTTATTGCTTCAGAATTCAAATGAGACTGAATAAACATTTTAATTTCCATAAAAAGTAAACATTGAAAAATCCTTTATCGTTGTTTTGGATTAAGTGTGTTTACCTCTAATTGATATTCCCAATTTAAAACATAGCGTAAACAAATATTTATTGATAAAAACAATGAGACAAATATTAAGGGTAGAATTTTCTCTTATCAATTAAAAAACAAAAACAGTTGGGTGGAATTTCTTTGTTTGTCAGTGTTTATATATAACTAGTGGGACTATATATATTGAAATATATAAGTATTATTATTGAGTTGTGTCCCACAAGTTGAAAGGATTTGGTAGTATCGTCGTTATTGCTGATTCCTTGTTACGGTTAGTTAGTGATTTTCGATCCCTTTTAACAGAAAGTACCATAATTGCACCACCATTTTTACTGAAAATGGATAGAAAACCTTTCCAGATACGTGATAAGGGTAAGTGTGGGAGTTTCAGGTTCTCCAAACCTGGACGTGAAAACACTCCGATGAATACCCCGAAGACTTCAAGAGGCCGATGAACGCACTGGGCACCCGGTTCGGTTTTATCACAGCCGTTGTGAAACCCCGTCGGAACGCTGACCACGTACACAACCCTGAATCGCTAGATTGAATACAAGTCGTCCGCATTCACACGGCCCTCTTCTTCCGATTCAGACCGTTTCGGGGGAATCGGCAATTTCATACGAGACCGCTTTAGAATTCCTTAAAAAGGACCCGGCCTCTACCTTATCACCCCACGTACAATGCGTCTTATACACGAAACCCCTTTTTCCCCTCTCCAATGGGAGGAAACACAGGTAATCGCTTAGGACCATATGTTTTAATTGAACAGTAAGGTTCAATTATCTACCACGTAGTTAATTTTTACATAGGATTTGTCCTCAGACCTTTTTGTTCCATGCATTGCCTAATACATCGATTAAACAAACTATGTCCGTAGAAATGGTGAATGATGGAGTGAGTGCGGTATTCAATCATTTTTAAAAAGATAGTACCTACTCTCAGTAAGTAGTTTTGCAACGATGCGGATTTCGAGCCCTTAGCTCATCATCAGGTTGAAGGATTTCTACAACCACGTCTCTCGACATGAATTGCAAAAGNTAATTAATTTAATTATTTGGACGTTTAATATTATTTATGTACATATTTAAATTGGGAAGTAGATCAAAATATATTATATTATTAATGCATTTATCTCCTGTTCAACTTTACATTTTTTAATTTCAAATTTCTCAAACCAATCTATTGTAGTTCTTTCCTTTTGTTGAAACTATGCAACACTGTTGTAATTAATGTTGAATTGAAATTATGTTTTGTTTCTTTTAGACGGTCCTTAAATTCCGAAAATTGTTCGCTGGGATATCGGCGGGTTAAACTACCCCTTTCTTGACCGCTCCATACGACTTCAACAAATTAAAAAAATAGGTATTAAAAAAGTAATGAAGACTACGAACACAATTGGAGAACTACTGAGACAAAGAATTGACAAAACCAACCTCGACAAAAATGACATGTTCACCATAATATGCGAATTCAGTGACAAATACATTGGACATACAGGACGAGAAAAAGCCAGGAAAAAAGAACAAAGGAAAATCAAACTACGGGCTCACCTCACAGAAAATCAACACGAATCGTCAACAAACAGACAAGAATGAAACTACACAACGTACAACAAAAAGGACGAATAATGAAACTACTCGAAAGATTGGAAGTACAAATACAAACATAAAACCAAAAAACTCATTAATACCCAAATTTACAACAATTCACACACATAGTTTACACTAACTAAAACATTATACTAACTAAAAAGTAAAAAGGCAGGAACAATAAAAGTTTTTAGTGTCAACGATTAAAAGACTGATCATTTTATACCACAACTCGAGCTTCGCACGGATATTTTCTCTGCTTCACAGAAAAACATTGAATCATGGGTATGTAGACTAACCCTAGCTTTATCAAACCTCCTGACCCTAAACTTACCTTACCTAACCCGTCCCTAATCCTAAACTTACCTAACCTAACCAATCGCATTCTCCAGCAAAAACATCTACATCATAAACCCAACCCTAATCCACTAAAGTCAGCGAGACATAAAGATCACGCCGGGGAGCTAAGAGTAAATACGGCGAAATCCAGAAACGCTTCTGACAGTACAACACAGCAGAGATAGTCAGAACAAGATAATTGGTACGAACAAATATTATAAATATTAGGTGTATATATTGGGTTGTCCGGAAAATAATGCAGGATTTTGGTATTAAACAAAAAAAAAGAAACTAGTTACTTTAAAGCAATGTTCTTTAATCAAAATAATTTCCCANAATGAGTAATCCTGTAAACGTAAACAGAATATTTTATATAGATTTTTTTTAATGAAAACTTAAAATCCTGCATTATTTTCCGGACAACCCGATAATATCCGTCCTTGTCACTTACTTTCTTTATCTACGCATTTTTTAATAAATTTTTACTTTTATTTTAATGATAATAGTACGAGGGCAATTCACAGTCCAAGTTATTAATTTAACATTAACCGTCATAATTATCACCATAATCGTGAGATTTTTCCCAAGTACCGCAGCCAATCTTACATATATTAATCAAAAAGCTGTTGTTTTTAAGACACAGAGTTCTTTTTTGTTTTTCTATAAAATCTAATGTTTCCAAAGGCAAAATATAAGCTAGAGACTTCACGCCTAACTTTAGAGATGATCGTTTTGGATATTTTGTATCGTCAAGTTGTCCCGCTTTCTTATAAAGACCTAGATGCTATTCTGATCGTCGTACATTTCTTCCCGTCAGGATTTCAAGACGATTTTTCACTTCCCTTAACTTTTATGTCACGTCCTTTCCACTTAGGAATCGCATTTTCTTTCAAATCCATATCCCCTCAAATACTTATGACAATGACATTTTTTTCTGTAAAACCTTAAAAACTAAGTTGTTCAAGATATTCCTATCGGTGCAAACCTGATCCAGCTTCGTTGTTTTGTTAAAAAAAAAATTTAAAGCCATTTATCAATAAATAATGCGATATTATCCTAAAAACCTTTTTTGAAAATTTTCTTTTTCATGTTAAACATTTTGTAGCACTAACAAGTTTTTATTTTGACATATAATCCTTATATCTATTTTCTTGCTAAATTCTTCTACTTTCTTGCATTTTCTTTCAACTCATTTCCTCTAAATTTCTTTCTTTTTCTTTCGCTATCCGTCTTTTCCTTTCTCTTTCTCAATTTTTCTTTCTATTGTATATTCTCATTTTCTCACTTCTCTCTTTCTATTATCTCTTTAATGTTTATATTCCCACACATTCTTTAACTTTCCTTTGTGTCTCTTGTTAATGTGTTGGATTCGTGAAAAGTGGTCAAGAATGAGTTTAGAACAATTTGAATTTTCCCTCCTTTTTGCTATTTTTCAGATGACGTGTAATCTATTTGATTCTCGGCGACACTGACTTTTTTATCTCAACCAATACCTTTCATAAAGATTAATTAATTGAAAAAAAATTAATTGGTCAAACGAACCACGAAATGTAATGGATTTAATAATTAAATTGAAGTATATCTTCACGATAGCTCTCCGTGGCTATTTCATTTGTCGCCGAGAATCAAATAGAAAATCAAATATACACGACATTTGAAAAAACTTATTAAACGTAATTTAAAGGATTCTTAAGAAGACTGTTACATGTGTGTGGCAAAAAGGTCGTACTGAAGACAAAAAAATTCAATTGCCGGACGAACCCAGGGGCAATAACACCTTGACGAGCAGATAGAAAAACAGTGCTCAAGCATTTGGCCTGTCTCGAAAGGGGCCCGGATGATCCGTCAAACGGTGGGATCGGAGAACTCGTGCGTGTCTTTGCACCGGGCGGACAGACGAACGAAGGCACAAGGAGGCGAAGAGACTACTTTTGAAAAGATAAGCTTTTGATTCGTGATGGCAGAATAAGAGACGAATGGAATAAAAGGGCGGGAGATACTTTTCATGCCTATATGCGAATGATTGCCTCGTGTTTTGTATTATTACACTGATATCAAAGCTGCAAAACAACATGCTCGCTGCAAATGTACAAATAACATGAATTAATATAGGCCAATTTATTCAGTAAGTCCCATAAAGATAATAACACACACAGATTAGATATAGTGAATATAGAAAGATAAAGAAACGTATGTATATTGAAAAATTAACGGAGAATGGACAATTAAAACTATGATCCATACACCAACGGTGATGACTAAAATAGATAAATAAACCAGATAGTTAGATCGAAAGCTATCTTAAATATGCAAATAAATAAAAAAAGATTAAAAGGAATGGTGAGGGTGGGAGAGAAAGTAAAAGAAAGAGAAGCGAACGTAGAGCAACAGAGAAGAAGCCTAAATTGTAGATTTAGCAGGAAAAAAAAAGAACTGAGTGAGCAGAGCAGAATGAATGAATTAATAAGTAGATGAGGATATGAATAGGGTGAGAGGGAGAAATAGCAAAAGTTGCACAATTATGCAAGCACAACACACTTACACGAACATAAAAAAATCTGTTTCACACTAATACTAGAGAGGATGATAAAAACTGAATTAGTAGATATGGATTAAAAGTAGTGAGTGAGAGAGTGACCATAATTCATGTTTTTCCTTCATTTATTACAACCGAACAATCTATGTTTTAAATTGTAAAATAATACTTTAAACATTTATATTGTGATCATACAACAAACCACTTTTCCAAAGGAATGTTTTTGCACAACCTTCACTCTTCTTTGGTTCATTCCAGACGCTCAGTGTTCAATTACAAAGCAGTCTTTTCTTTTGCCGATAATTAAATTGGAAACAAAAAACCCTGGAGGCCGACAACCCCTGGATATAACGTCCTGCCTATTCTCACTTTTGTCGGATGCACAATATTACGAATGGGTTTTGATAATATTCGTGAATTTCATCAATCATAACCAAACGCGCACTTGTGACAAAGCCATTGATTGTTGTCTAATATCTTTCTAACAGGATTATCCAGATAACGTTATATTTTAATTACTTTCTGATGATTTTGTTTTAAATTTTAAAATAATAATAAATTTACTTTAATCTAAACAATTTAATTATTTTTTCATATACCGTGTACATGAATAAGCAAGAATTGTAAGTTTATGTATTAAATTAGACGGCTTTTCGCCTCTCGGTGAAGCGGCGGAACGCAACTTCGTCCCTTTGCAATTCATAGCAACTAAGTACGCGGATTTCAGCATAACGCGCTTTATAAATTTTCATAAACACTCTCGACGGGCCGAGAATCTTATTAGCATGTCAAGTAAGAACCTGTCATAAGTGTCGCAACGGTTGAATAATACGGCAATCGTATTAAACCATCTCGCTCCTCCATTTTTGAAGAGCATTTTTAAATCTAGGTTTGTACGAGGTGTACCTGAGCTTCGTCGTGATATTTCGTCAACGAACGAGATTAGGAATCAACAATTTTGCAGGCGAACAACAGTTTCAATCGGGATTAATGAAGGACGGCCTTTTAAAGAGTGCGGTTGACACTACCCGAATAATACCCGATTGTAAATCAGTTTGAGGCAAATGGTAAATTGGGTGGAAAGGAACTGGGCTGATTGTCAAAGTGAATAAACTGGATCGAATTATTGTAAATTGCACTCGTCCGGTGAAGCCATCAAATCTCGAGGACCAAAAGCTTCCTTGTAATTTTTAGCTATTTCGACATTCCTGGCACACATGGATTTCAGATTCCGGCGTTTTTATGAATCAGCTAGGTGTAAAAAAAAATTGTAAATTAAAATGAAAAACAAAGAAATCGAATTATCAATCATGTTCTTGGCTTTTGAAGAAGCCTGTATCGCTAAATAATGGGATGAGAGAGCAGAAAATCTGACAATGGCAGTGAAGAAACGCACATGACCGGCTGTTTTGTTGAATTCTTGTTTGTTTAGTAATTAATGTTTTTTTCAGCAGTATTTGTTTTTTTACAGTACAAGTAAAATTGTTAATATGTACAAATTTCAAATAAAATAAAACAAAAATCTAGCAATGTATAATAAAAAATAAAAACATTGACTCTTTTAAGAGTGAATACGTCCCTCTGCCCAACAGGTCATGAAGCCACTGGGAGATTTTAAGCTTAAAACTAACGAAATGTGGTGTAATGAAAGGAATTTGTGGAATTTTTTCAGGTCTTTTATATGCGAAAACGTTCTCAAATTAATGTGCGAGTTTATGAAGTTTCAAAATATATGCAAAGCTTATCAATTTCAATAGTCCATTTAATTCGGAAACGATTAACTTTAGCAAAAATGGTCTCATTCAAACCCCAAGTTGATTTTTTGTTAAATTTAAATGGTATTATGGCATTCTCATTTAAAATAACAAAGTCGGCATTTCCCAGCTAGATGAGATAGTTTTGTTAAATCAGTTACCACTACGCAATTCCTAGCCATAATTAACTTGGGGTTTGTATAAGACCATTTTTTGCTAAAGTTAATCGTTTCCGAATTAAATGGGTGGACTGTAGAATTTGTATATATTTTTGTATATATTTATTGTATATATTTTTTTGAACAACTCATATTAATTATTTATTAGCTAATTTAAGTAAAGTAATTTCTGTTCTGGAGAGCTTAACGTCGGTGGGTGTCGTGGACGCAGGGTCAAACAACTTCACGATATGTTTTCATTTAATTCTTAATTAAAAATCTGTAGGCACTGCCGGGATCCGAACTCAGAACCGCTATGTGATAGAACAAATCGACCTTCCTAACTCGTGGTCCCTCTTATTTCTACATATAAAAATACAAGCAATTGAATGAAACAGAGAATTAATTTATTTTCTAATCTAGTTTAAACTTGGTGCTTGTAGTGATGTACTTCTTTCAGGAGGGTTGTGGTTTAAGTCATATTAGTGTACATAGTACCATAGATGGTACACTCTTTTAAGTGCATATGTACATGTTTAATTCAATTTTTTATAAAATGATAAGTAATTTTATATTTAGTTTATAGTTGTATATCAACGTCGCGGACCTCAGAAGATCAAACAACTTTACAATGTTTGTTTCAGTCTATTCTTAATTAAAAATCTATTGGTTATGCCGTGATTCGAACCCAGAACCTCTAGCTGGCAGAGACGCATTTTCAAACCTGCCCTCATTTTTGCAAATTTATGTTTATTTTTCTATTTAATGGCTGAATAAATGTCTTATGCCAAATAAATTAACAAAATCATTCCGACTGTTACAAGGGTTTTCATTTATTATTATTAATGATATTTACAAAGGATCTATACGTTTGGCATAAAAATCTACCCGATTCGCCTCCATGGTTTTGAACAATCAAAGGTCATGTTACAACTACCATTTAATGAAAATTAAAAGTATCAATAAGTGAAATGGATTAGGTTTTTCATTAACGATAATAATCTAATTTCATGCATGAGAACAATTTTGCGAGATTTCTCATTGTGGTCAGGCGATAAACCTGCAATTCGTTATCGATCATTTTGGTTTCAGACGTGTTTCGGCGTTTTATCATCTTCAGTAGTAGAGTAGTTGTAAGAGAATTGTTTTTTATTTCTCTTGCTGAGAGATGCTTAGAAGAAAAACATAATGAAGGTTTAAGCGAACCACGGCAATAAAGAAGAAAAATGGGGCTGTTTTTCTCCATGACAACGCAACCTCTCGTATATCGTTATTGATGCAGTACAAACTGTAGTACTTAAACTAACCAAAACGACACATTGAAAATAAATTTTAAGATTATAATTTCCCTCTCGTAGGAACAATGATATTTCAAAATTATCGCAATGAAATTTCGTTAAGAGAAGTGAAAAGTCATTGTTACCATCAAACATTTTACAGGGTATGCCGTGAACGGGCGTCAGTACTTCAGGAGATTATCCTACATCTCAGATTTGACTCAAAAGTCTGTATTGCCCAAAATCTGATTCTCAATTTCCAGATATTTCGTGGTTCAAGCGACTTTTCAACCTTTCGCAACATTTTCCGCAATGTCCCCCGATTTTTTAAGTAAACCGAGTACAAAGAAGAAGATGAACTTCTCCGAGTATCTAAAGTTTCTTACGCCGAGAATTTGCCGGCTTCGCTCCGTGGTGACGGGCGGGGTTACTAATGAATTAAGAATATTGAACTTAATATTAAATTTAAAAAAAGATGGGCGCCACGCTGTTTATGTACACGGAAACAGCGAACCGTAAAAAAAAATAAAATAAAATAAAACAAAGAAAAGTCAATAACAGTAAAATTAACACAAAGAAAAAAAGAACACAATATTTACATAAGGAAACAAAAAAAATACATTTATTCCAATGGAAACTAAAATATTAAACATAGATCGATCTTAATTCTCTACGGGTAACATTTTAACAAACTTACACACTAAATGAACCTAAATTATCATAAAATCTAAATAAACATTCCCTGTAAGTACTGACAGATATGCTGCTTATATAAAGTCTCTTCTAATGAGCTTTAAACACATGTACTTCATTTGTGAAAGGTCAGTTATCTCAAATATAAAATAAAAGTTTACTAACTAAAAAATTTGTTTTTCGGTTCAAGCAGTTTCAAAATATTAACTATCATGATTTTTTAAAATTTCTGTGTACAAATAATGAAATTAATACAGAACGAACGAAAAAAGACTTTTAGGTACTAAATTAAATATAAACAATATAAAGGAATATACAAAGGATAATATAAAGGAAGTCGAAGGAAGGTTGAAGTAACCTGAAAAGCAAAATATCTCGACTACTGTTTGAGAACTTAGTTACTTTGGACAATAGTGATTTTTCAGTCCAATTTGAGATGTAGGATAACGACTTATTGACGTCCGCATAGATGTTTAGATATAAATTTTCTTATTAAAATGCAAATTAAATAAATGTGTGGTGAGTAGTGACCGTTAGTCGATAATTATTCAGAAATCGTGAGATCACCAGACCTCATTTCACGATTTCTGAAAAATTAAATAAATATTTTAACATGACTACGCAAAACACAATTTTGATTGTGTTGTGGCCAAAATTGCTGCGCTCGTTCATCCCACGGTTTCGTAGGGCTATTTCATTATTAAACCATACTCCGAAATGACACTGAATCAATATTCTGTTGAAAAGGTTCGAATTATTTTGTGAAGATTGTTTGTTTTATAAGGTTTCCTTGAATCTGCTAATGACGTTTATTGATACCTCTTTTCTCTAAAGGATCCAATTTGAAAAAACAATTGACGAGAAACGAGAAATTGACATTTTTTGTGTAAATAAAATTAAAATAGGAATATATTTCAACTGAAAAATACAATGGGATAAATATAACAATATCGGTGAAATGTGACAAGGATTCATGTATTTTATTTTATTTGCAACTATATACAACATTAAACGTTAAGAAAATCTATTGAAGGTGTATCATAACGTGAATTGCGTGGGCTTTCGTTAGACATTTACTGTGGTGGGTAAATATTTTTGCTACTAATACATGGGACATCGTCATCACGAGGCCACGCATGTAAGTCTTCTGGGAGGGTTCGTAGGAAGATGTTAGGATAGATTACTTATTAGTGAAGATAATTTGTATTGAAATTTAAGGTATTTAGCAAGGTCTGGGCGAAGTACATGCTTAGACATATGTGAATAATTTATGGTTTCTGACATAGAAGGGGCCATTTTAAACTGATCAAAAATGAATAGGGAAATTCCAACTTTGTAGTATTTACTTTCCCTAGCATGTTTGTTTTATTTTTGTTATAAATTGCATTACAATTTATTAAAAAATAAGGTATTCTTGAGTTCAATTCTGTTATTTGGAATTGTATTTATTGTATTAATTTGGAAGTAGAATTTTATTAAAGGATTTTGAAAGATTACAAAATAAAAGGTTTAAATTCCATAATTTTGTTTCTTGGACAGAAAATTTTTTTTAAACAATTAATACCGTACATAATGTCTTCTGTTAGCTAAAACCTCCGTGCACCTGTTATGCGTTATGTTAATACTGTTGTCACTAATTTCATAAGGAATTTCACTGCAAGGCTGCACTCAGTTGTTGCAGGTCAACTGGCTGGAGATGGTGATCGAAAATCATTATGTGCAACGCATTCCACATGTGCTCAATGGGATTGAGGTCTGGGAAAATGGGGAAAGAGGCAGATGGGAAATTCCCAGGTTTTCTAAACATTGATGAACAACTGTGTATGAGGTCTGGCATTGTCATATAGAAATCGGAAATCCCTGCCAATGAGATCCCTGGTTTGTATTCCTCGATATATTCTTGGACATAACGGACTGCTGTTGCCTTCAAAAATATGTATTGTTGAGTACGTCGGTTCCAGTTTAACTGGTTTTACGTACAATCCTAAATAACTTACATGGTTTATCTTGAATATAGTTATATGGTTGAGGAAGACGAGAGGAAGGTTTATTTTGTGTGAAAGGTGGAAACTATACGTGATTTGTTTTTTCACTTCTTTTTTTAGGTTTGTTTGAAAGTTTACTTTAAAGTCAAATATCTTGCTGATAAAGAATGACAAACATAGTTTTCATGTTATTATTGCAGTATCAAGTAAATATATGCTATTTTGTTACTGCGCACATTGCAACGCTACGCACCAATAAAAGCATAAATAATATATTTTGATTTACCTCCTATTTGAAAAAAATACCTAAATAATATTTGAAATACAAATTAAACAGTAATTAAAAATTATTTTCTTACAGTAATTATTATGATAATACTTAGTTGTCTCGTAATTCAGGTTTTTAGCACGTTCAAAATTGAGCGGCATCAAAAACCAGCGTCTCATTTCCAGTTCTCACGAGAGACGTGTTTGTAACTCCTTTAAGGTCATCATCAGGGCAAAACAATCTTAAATATGTCTAAAAATTGATATGAACGACTTAGTCGCAACATTGCCACTGATAATAAATAAATTGTCTTAAGAATAATTCCTCGGTCCAATGGCATTTTATAACAGGACAGAGGCATGACAAAACATTCATTTAAGGAGCATCGCAGAAACTAACAGTAGACTAGTCAACCAAGGATGTGTTAGGATTAGAGTGAAAGTAGAAGAACTAAAGCAGCAGAAGGGCTGTGCAGATAAAGAAGAAGGAGAAGAAACAGCGGAAACATGTTCTTTGTTGATCCCTATGCAACATGAAATTCCTTCTCCCGATAGAAGTAAACCCAAGGCCCGAATGATACACAGGGAATCTTATCAAAGCTCTGGAATCTGGTAAAAAGCCTTAAGCTTAACGAAGACCTCTAGACAATGATGGAGATTGTACAATAGACCAATATTGGTCGCGGTGCGCTAGGACGTAAGAGGCCGACTCCTTTTAACCTTTACCCTTTGCGTTGGCAAATCACTCGACCCCCATTTTTTAAACGGGAGCTCCATCGCACTGAACAAAATTTAAGCCGCCCTGAGCAAGTTAAAGAAGAAACAGTTAGCAATCACGGACAAAAAGAAGAGGAAGCTACTACACTGACAGTACCTGTATTGAATTTAGATGCTGATATATTTAACACACCTGAAAGAATTACACTTGACAAAGCTTTGCGACCGGACCTTAAACTAAACAAAGAGCTTTAGATGGTAACGGATTTTTCACACTGGATCAATATTGGTTACTATGTTTAATCCTCACATATTTTTATAAGAAATAACTGACATTTCACTTAAAGACGTTTTTATATTATACACTGCAATAATATTGAATTTACCAATACAATTTTTCGTATTTGATTTTTACATTACTTATAGTTATTACATTTTTGCTGAGTGCCTCAATCAGTTTAGAACAGTAATTTTAACGCATGAAAGTTTAACCGAGATATCTTAGGAGACGAATGTTTGCGAGTTAAAAAGTTCTCAACGCTGCGGTTCTCAAGTTTTCGCTGTTTCAAATCTTCTGCCTCGGCCATAGTCAGCAGAAACTGAACGAACTCAATTCCGACACCACCTTGTCGTGTTGTTTCTATTTCGAGTTCTAAAGAGGGATTATAATAACGTTTATTATCATTGTCTAAAAAAAATCAGTAAAACATTTATAAAAAGAATAAATAATAATATTAATAGGTTAATGTTCTTGCAAACGAAGCTATAATCAGTTATCTTTCTGCGAAAAAAGACTGAGTTAAAAGGTTATGATAGAAATAACGTTTCCTCGTACAATAATCATGAACGTTCGTCGTGGGGCTTTAGACTTAAATTATAAAGCAGGGGAGAATCGGGGACAAAGCTCGTCGCCCTCAATATACTTTTCTAGCGAAAGAGCTCAGTACTGAGTAAAGAGTGCATGGCACTACACAAATTTTGAATACATATTTTTAGTCAAATATTTTTGAATAGAAGAAAAATTCTATTAATCTATATATTTTACTTGGTCCTAGTAAACTAAGGTAATTATTTAAATTGATTTATAATTTTTATGTAAAGTGATGAAAAATGATAAATCATTTTAAATAATTATTTCGGTAACTAAGACTAACTAAAACATTAGATTCATATAATAATTACTGAAGGACCCCTACTTCACTAACAGCTCCCCGTGGCCCCTTCAGTTTCGCTGAGAATCTAATGCGATTACTCGAAATTTGAATAATGGCCAAAAAAGAAGGGAATTTCGAAAAGTAGGTTGAGATGATGAGTCGGGACCGAAGCCACGATAGTTCAAGTGTACCGGTGGGTAGAGCTGGAGTCCTGCTCGTGTCACTTTATATAAAAATTATCAATCCATTTAACTAGGAAAAATTTAGAAATAGTAAATTGGTTAACAAACAGGCAATCAAAAAACCTTATGCGGTTTTTAATCTGTTATTGTTTTAACACCGTTAATCAACATGTCTATATCGATATGAGGATTAGGTGTTTATATCATGTCATTCCAAGAGCATAATGCGTCTATTAATGAAGAAAAGGTTTTTTGAACAGTTTGGTGAATATTCGGTTTTCGCTTCAATGATACAGGGACATTTGGTGACACGTAGTACGACCACCTGCCGATCTGCAAGGAAAAAACCTGTAAAATCGGGAATAAAATGTAGAGTAATGATTACCCCCAAGACATTTAAAGGGAACTGAAGATCACAGCTTTCTTCCAATGGGAAAGCGCCTATGACGAGAGCAAGACCATAAAAGAAAAATATTACGTGGAAATACAACCCAATTGCCACCGACCCCGTGGTTTACAAACTATAACAGTCGGAACCTCCAAGTTCTATCTCCAGCCTGCATTTCGAGCATAGTTGCTTGAAAGCGCATATTAAAAAAATTTAACATTATAGACGATTCATACTGCGAAGCAAAATGCCATCCAGAAAGCGGAACATGTTCTCCAATGAAGTGAACACCAAATAGAAAGGGATCAGTTAACAAAAATCCTGATCGAAAATAATATTTCTCCCCAAGAAATGTACAACAGATTCTTATACATGAAAACGAAAAAGTGATTCGGAAACTGCATAGATTAGAACACAGAATAGAATTATAAGCCGATGTACAAATAGTAACGTAATACATATATACCATATAAAATATTATATTCATTTTATCTATTTATTTACATTATATTTATGTATATATTCATTTATATCTCTTTATGCATCTATTTTTATATATTTATGTATTTATTTACATACGTTACATTTAAGAGTATTTATAGGTATGTAATATATTTAACAATTAATTAAGGTTTTTAGTTGAGATAAAAAAGTCAATGGCACGAGCGTGATTCGAACCCACAATCTTCGGCTATCGTGACCTCGATCCACTCGGACACTAACTTCCCATCTCAACCCCATCTTTTGAATTTTCCCTCCTTTTTGCCTCAACTAAAAACCTTAATAACTGTAGTATATTAATTGGTCAAGCGGACCACGAAATTAGTGAATTTAATGATTTAAAATGAAGTATACTTCACTAAAGCTCTCCGTGGCCATTTCATTTGTCGTCGAGAATCCAATCCGATTACACGACATTTGAAAAATGGCAAAAAGGAGGAAAAATTCAAAAGATGGGGTTGAGATGGGAAGTTAGTGTCCGAGTGGATCGAGGTCACGATAGCTCAAGCGATAGACCAGCGGCGTATTTAGCGTCGTGGGTTCGAATCCCGCTCGTGACACTGACTTTTTTATCTCAACTAAAAACCTTAACTAATTGTAATATATTAATTGGTCAAGTGGACCACGAAATTAGTGAATTTAATATTTAACAATATGATTGAAATATTGGGTCTTTATTTACTATTTAAATATTTAAAAATGTTTTTGTATGTACATATGATATTACTTCAACTTACTTATTATTAATGCAAATATATATTGTTAATCAACACATCATGTTGGCTAATCCGTAAAGTAGGAAAAAATTGACAAGGTACACCACTTTGAATAATAGCGTAAATTGAAGATGAAAAGAGTCTTAGGAGAGTATACCGAAGTAGTAATAATTTAATTCATTGCCGCTAAAAGGTGATTTTTTATGCATTGTAATGTAACGACTTTCCTCCCCTACTTTTAACCCGGAGGTATGTGTTATTGCATTTAAAGTAAGGTAAATTTTACAACATTGTCTCGTCTTCCTTCTATTTAAATCACAGCAATTTGTAACAATCTAGTCTAACAAACTAACCACTTTTTATGCAAAAAAGAACAATAAAAATCGGATCAATGTGACCTGAGTAAGGATGACACGAGGACCCTCCAGGGAATTCGTGTCAAGCCGAAATAGTTTCCTACAAGGTTTACGTCGAGATTTACGAAGTCTGATTCAAAGAAACGAGTTGAAACTTGGCTTAAAAGTGGAAGACGACATGCAAACGAACCAGATCAGCAAACAGAGAGAAATGGAAATAGTTAGTTGACGATGGCAGGTATTTGATCTTCCGAATAAACAACCCTTTTAACCGTTTATCATGGAGTTTCTCGTCGAAGGAACCCCTACGTCCGCCGAGACTCGTCTGTACGGTCTGCTGTCTAAACTTGCCCGAGCAGATCCCAAAACAGCCGTAAAACATAAATCCAGCACAGGAATTCTAACTTGTTTATTTAATGTGTGGCCAGGGTTCTAAACGGGTCCTTCATGGGCATTTAGCAAGTTCAACAATTCTGCTGATTGTACTATACATTATTAGGAGGGAGTGTAAAATATACGTTTCTCCCACCAATATCTTAATTTTTAGATGGAATTAAATAGCTATACAGGGTGAATTGCTACTCGTGCTACAAACTTCTCCAGTAGATTCTTCACCCTAAAATGAACAAAAAAGTTCATATTGTCCATGGTCCGATTCTCAACCATTTCAGAGTAATTTCGCTTTTTATCGATTTTGAAAGATATCACGTCCTGGCGTCGGAAAATCGTGATATCTTTTAATCTAAACATTTCTCTTAAAATCTATAAGCACCGTTGAAATCCCCGTTAATTTTTAGAGAGAATCAAAATCATAATTCCATTGAAATTTTTTAATTTAATTTAATGCCCATTTAGTATGTAATGCTTAAGAAGTTTACAAACAGCTAGAAGGTCAAGGAAGAAAGACCCAAACGTTTTGCCACCTTCATCTTCTTATTGAAAAATTAACGGGGATTTCAACGGTGCTTATAGATTTTAAGAGAAATGTTTAGATTAAAAGATATCACGATTTTCCGACGCCAGGACGTGATATCTTTCAAAATCGATAAAAAGCGAAATTACTCTGAAATGGTTGAGAATCGGACCATGGTCAATATGAACTTTTTTGTTCATTTTAGGGTCAAGAATCTACTGGTGAAGTTTGTAGCACGAGTAGCAAGTCACTCTCAAACATTAGCAATCCTTGAACCACCATTTTTTCTCTTTTTGTCATCAACATCTTGGTCTCACAACCACTAAATAAGAAAATGACGAGTGCGTTGGAAGCGTTATTAAATCAGGTAGTTTTCCTCAAATTTGCTGCCTTCTGAGACTAAAATTAGAAACTCTGGATTACTTTATACACTTTCCGATTTACACAATTTTCCACTCTTTTTGTAGTTCTGGCTGAAATAAAACACAAAAAATTAGCCCAAACATTTTGCCACCGTCATCTTCTTATTGAAAAATTAACGGGAATTTCAACGGTGCTATTAGATTTTCAGAGAAATGTTTAGATTAAAAGATATCACGATTTTCCGACGCCAGGACGTGATATCTTTCAAAATCGATAAAAAGCGAAATTACTCTGAAATGGTTGAGAATCGGACCATGGACAATATGAACTTTTTTGTTCATTTTAGGGTGAAGAATCTACTGGAGAAGTTTGTAGCACGAGTAGCAATTCACCCTGTATATATAAATTTGTTTCTTTTACATATAAATGAACGAGTTGTCTTTTTCAATACCAAATGCAAATCCGTGCTTTATTTGCCTATTGTTAGACCAAATTTGAGTCTATAAACCCGTAATTATCACAAAACAATGTTTTAAAGCTTGTTTCTTGCATTAAATTCATAAAGAATAATTGAAATTAACTGTCATCAACTCCATAGCAAGTTACCAACTCAGGATTTTCCCAAATTTAAATCCTAATGAAGCGCAAAATTAGTTCCATGATCTGCAGGATTTTTCGGACAAAAAGTGCCAAAGAGGCCAAAATAATGCTTCCGCCGCCTATTCGGAGACAACCTGTACTTGAACGGGTTTAGGACCCAAAGGTTGAAAGGAAAGATCTTACGCACCGTGACCAATAATATTGGTCTATTGTGCAATAGTACGAACCAGGAGAAATAAGCTTTGGAGCAAATTGCCTTTTTTCTCAAAGAGTCACGAATGAGAAGGCAAGAAAAGTTACGCCAATATTGATAAACGGCCGTCCTTTTTCTTTTAATCTTTTAATTGGAAGGTTACCCATAAACTGAGTGGTAGGTGGTGGCACGAAGTCGATGACGTCCATGGGAGTAATTGTATAAATTTTCAAACCAACACGATCCAAAAACGACGCTTAATCAATGACCGAAGTAATTGGGGTAAATTTAGCGTGTGCAGATGACCCAAGACCAAACTATTGAAATTTGTGTGGTAGCAACAAAGGATGTTTGGTTTCAAATGGAAGAGGCGCTTTTTCATGAAGACCGCCCACCCTGAGGAGACCCCGAATCAGAAAACGGTACATGATTCTTGATATCTGAATAGTTATTTTGATTTTTGGAAAACAAGTTTTTTTAAAACTTTACAACGTTAATATAAGACAAAAGTATTAAGACAACCATCTTCCGGACAATTAAAACAAATAGCTAACTGTTTTATGCCAAAAAACGAAAAAAACTTTATTGGTGTAGTTTATTAGTACAAAATGTATATGCAACAAATAAGCTGAAAAAACAAACTATCTTTGATCTTATTTCTTAACCTTAATTATAATTCTTTAATATCAACCCAGACGGCAATATGTCAGGGTGATAAGTAGGGCGAAGCCTTAAAAGCGAGCAGTATCCATTCACCTCCTATTGTATCAATCTTTGCAGGGCTACTATAAATACCATTTGTCCGATAGGGTTTCAAAAGATTTTGAATCCAATTTTCTTGAATTTCACAATTCTCGTATAACAAAGAGTATAAGGAAATTAAATTCAGGGCAATTTTGACCCTCGTGGGTTTGCCTTTGTGCATTTAAAATTTTGTTAATCGTTTTCTTCGAAATTCTTTGATCGGCGAAACGTTAAACGCTCTGAGAACCTATTCACAAATAAAATATATTAACAAAATAAGGTTTTTCACAATGAAAATCAGCAATGCTAGTACAATTTTAGCACCAAGGCTAGGTGTCGTCAGGGTTCAAAAATCGTTCAGGATCGAGGGTGTTAGGGGGAAGAAAATGACCGGACCAGGTGAATCCAGAAGCTAAGAAAAACCAGGACAAAAGCATTAAGCACACAATCGCCCTTTCTTCCCGACTAAAAGGTAATTCAAGGCGTCGTTGTCTTTTTAAAACAATGAGATAATTTTAAATAATCCATTTTCAACACAAAAGTATAACATACTGGAATATAAAGATACTTTTTTCCGCTTTTATTCTGAACGACTAAGATTTCCACTCGATTTTTTTCTTTTATTGACCTTTACATCTGTAAAACAATTACAACTGGCGATGATACAACAGTACTACCCCCGATCTACAGTTGCTTCGGATGATATTCAGAGCTGCTCCATTCATGCTAATAAATTATATAGAATGTACTGATAATAAATATAGAATATAGAATAAATTATATAGGTAGAAAATACTGAAAAAAATTGACACGAAAAACAGTTGTAGCCTCCTATGGAAGAAATAAATAATGACTTCACCTTATCAATGTTCTTCGTCTTTACGTAGGGCATCACGTGACCATCTATTTATTCTCGATATCATGGATTTTGGTCACTTATGTTTGTAGAGTAGAAGGTGGAATCTGTTTAGGTCTTCTAGTTTTAGTTGCGTATGCTGATTTCATGTTAAGCCTGTGCACAGATGGGACCAAAGGTAAAAGGCAAGGTCGGATTTTGATATAGGAACATTGCTGTAGTAGATTTTGAAAGATTTGCTTTGGAGTGTAAATATGACACAGACGCACATGCTTTCATTTATCTTAGATTTCCGTTTTCTAAACCAGTTTTCTATGCACGGGATATGTATTCGTAATCACCCCGAAGAATATCGAGAACCCTGGGTAGTGAGCACGAAAATAATTTATTAGCGTGAATGGAGCAGCTCTGAATATCATCCGAAGCAACTGTAGTTCGGGGGTAGTACTGTTATATCATCGCCAATGGTACGTAGGTGTAGTCGGGGGATATTATATACAAGAATTACGAGCAGAAAAGTCATAGGATATTGTTAATTTCGGTTTTTATCATTATCTGATGCTTGTTTCTGTTCGATCATCCTGATTTATTAAAATAGCTACTTCGCTAGCTCTGTATTTGGCCATCTTCCCTGTATAAACTGTCTTTTCTTTTTAACCGAACATGTTTTTTTCATTCTTTACTATTTATTTTTCAATATTACATGTCTTTAATACATTAAAACTTTTATGGAAAATTTAATAATTCTGCTCTAGAGTACCGTGGAGAAAAATCGACAATCGTTCGAAAGAGTTAGTTAACCCCTAGGATGGAGCCGTTCGGAACAGAGGGGTATTATTTAGAACTAGAGCGAAACGGGAACGAATTGGCCTTCTGATATTATTAGGTTGTGCGGAAATTGTTTTCATTTCATTCCCGTGTGAAATATAATTTTCCTTTTCCAGTTTGTTTTATCTGTTATTGTTCTATGTTAACTTTTATTCCACTATACTGAAAAATCACTAATCATTTATGCTGTTTGTTTATAAAGTGACTCTCCCACGGTTTATGTAGAAGTCTGTGTAATTATTAAAGACAACTTTTGTCTGTTGGGATAAGAAGTAAACTAATATTAACAAAAGATAAATATTTTATATTGTAGAATGAAAATGTTTAAGAGCATAACAACTCACAACGTTCAAGCCTCACTGATTAAAAAGCCCATTATCAATAATAAAGTCTCATCTGTAGATTTTCAAATTAAATATATAATTACTTTTAAATAATACTAAAACATAATTTTTATGCTTACCTATGGAATAAATGTACCAGAAAATTTATACTTACAGATAAATTACAGTTTAAACAGTTTTTTGAGGGCAGAGAATGAATTTTATTATTTTACTCAGCTAACCATTAGGTGTGGTAGACGAGGAGTCCAAACCACTTCACAATATTTTTTCTAAAATTTAAAAAAAAATGCCTGGATTTGAACCAGAACCCCTAGTATGGCAAATACGAATCGGCCGCCCTAACCACTCGGCCAAAACTTCGGGAAGTAAGCTGGGAATAAAAGAAAATAATTTGTTTCATAAAACAATAAATAAATAAATAATAATAATAATTTCGAAAATTTTAAATATATTTTAATTAATAAAGAAGGTTTGGTTTATAAAAGTGGCTGTTTAACAGAAAACGGGTTGTGGTTTAAGGCAAAAAATCGGTATTTTACCAATTAAACGTCTCTTTTAATGAAGCAGAATAAAAAGGCAACGCTGACGTTTTTTATTAAATAAATTGAAAATAAATTGGGGGTTGAGACTTATATAGAGATATAGAGAGGCGCTAGGAGCTATTCCTGGAATTATTGGAAATTTAATCCGTCGAATCCATCTGGAAGTATTTTACTTTTCCTATCGCGATGAGTTTTTATAAGGCAATAATTGGAATTTTTTCATTGTTTAGCTATGAATATTTCGCTTGAAAAAGTGAGCTGTGAACTGGAAAGAGCAGTCCGATGGAGCGAAGTCTAGTATACTCGATGAGGGTGTAGAACATGTTTGTTCATTTTTTCAGGTGCCTTGAGAGGAGTTGAGTGGCTGCCATAGACTGGAGACCAAAATTGGATGCTTTGGGTATAAATAAACATGACCTCACCTCCTCAAAGTGAACCGTTCCACCATACATGATCATTTTGAAAAACCTATCATCGGGACAACAAATTTAATTGTCCCACACAGTCATAGGCTCACACAGTCAGTCTTGTTGAACAATATCACAATAAGCTGTTCCCAAAATATCGATGCCAAGAGATCGTGCTCGAATCTTACCTTCTTAATGAGCAGTATGACCATTAAGAACCAATTAAAAGTGAAAAACACCGCCAAAACAACATCAATTTGACAACACGACCTGTAGAGCAAAATTGAGAATAGAAAAAATAGATTTGTCAGAAGATGTAGTGGTTAATCAACTATCTAATCTAACCTCTTGTCGGCCCAGAAAATTACCGAAGAATACTTCAGCATTATTTTAGAACAGTTCAAATATAAAGACCTTTTTAACAGAGTTTTTTTTACTCAATTATTTATACACAATTTTTTTCGAAAAAAAAATTTGTGTCACAGGCGGGATTCGAACCCACGACTTTCGGCTCAATACGCCGCTGCTCGAAGACTTGAGCTACCGTGACTTCGATCGCCCATGCCACAAACTTCTCATTTCGACTACCCGATTTTATTCTAATTATAAGCAAATCGCATTTAGTATTAATCTAGAATCACACCTATGAATCGTACACAGTCCCGCTAATTTAGTATAATCGTTAATAAAAAGTGTTTCTATATGACGCCGCGATTTGCTTATAATTAGAATAAAATCGGGTAGTCGAAATGAGAAGTTTGTGGCTGGGCGATTGAAGTCACGGTAGCTCAGGTCGTCGAGCAGCGGCGTATTGAGCCGAAAGTCGTGGGTTCGAATCCCGCCTGTGACACAAATTTTTTTTTCGAAAAAAATTGTGTATAATTAATTGAGTATTTATATATTTAATAGAAGCTGATTAAATTTAGAGTTTTTTTTATCAACCCTAGGGGTGAAGGTGTTTTTGAAAAAAAAGCACATTTGTAATTATGTTGGTAAAAGTCCCGGGTTCGAATCCAGGGGCCCTGCATTCCATGCACCTTACAGTGATGAGCGCCTTATAAGAGAATAATTTCGGAACCTTTCTAATATGGAATATGATCTTCTTGACAAAGTTCCATTACTTAAGAACTGTGTAAAAACCGGTGGGTCTGATAATATATAGTATCAGTGGCTATAATTGTTGCCAGCCCAGGGTTAGGGTTGTAGGTATAGATTCGTGCAACTAGGACAGGAAAAGCCACAAGCAAGATCCTACACTAAGGAGCCGCTGGCAAGGGAAAGGAGGTTATTTAACAACCTGAAGCAGGCCATTGAGTTATAAAAAAGCAGGGGAGCACAGCAGGATCTACTCAGATCGAAGTGCAGAAGGTCTTGAGGCCACTTCTTTTATCCGTATCCCTATCCCTATCCCGGGGGATAGGACCTATCCCAGACGACAATCTCGGATGAATTCTTCAGCTTAGGTCCATTTCTAATACTCTACAAGACGTTTTATGCCAAGTTTAATTGTTTGAAAGCAATTAAAACTGGTTATGGATGACTCATTGATTATTCGAGCTGTGGCTTATGGAAAATTCCAGAGGAATATTTCAGCATTATTTTGGAACCGTTCAAATTCACAAAATGATCTTTTCAGCAAAGTTTTATTGTTTAACAACAGGAAAAACTAGTTCCTTCGATGGCTAATTGAGAAAAACACTAACAACAACCACATCTGTTGCCTGCTCAGACGACAATCCAAGAGTACTCTTTAACAACACTGGCTTGACGAGAGCCCTTCCTTTTTAATCAAAGGTAATGCAAACGCAAATCACATCGGGGTAATTTTTATGCCTAAATAATTAAGTAAAACTGATATAAAAACACTGAAAGATTAGAGTTTCCTACGTAACGAGGATTAATTAGAGTGTACAAGCTTTCACTCGGTACACATTTATGTCTAATCTTTCTTTATGTGTGTAACCAAGGACAGAGAATTTTTCTATTCGAGCGAACGTTTCAGATATAATCGCTTTTCTACCTTGTTGCTCCTATTTCCACCTTTCTCACTCTGAACAACACTTATTCCGGATTAATTCCAGAATTAAATTATAAAAAATGAGATGTTTTCTCTTCAGAGACGAATTTTTGGAGTTAGTAAACCCTGATGAGTAATCAGTGAAGAAACAAATAACTAGGAACGGTTAACCAGTTAATAAATGCACATTATTTAAAAAAAATCATGTTGTAGGTCTACAAAAATAGCAAATAAAAAAAAACATCCGTTTTGTACGGTCTGCATGTTTGCAACCTTTAGGCGCTCTGTTGAGTTAAGCTTAAGAAAACAAATAGAATTCAGTTTACATAAAAAATTACTATAAACTAAAAATACTCCGAACACGTAGTAAATTATATAACCACTTGGAAAAATCAGTAAGTTTAATTCTATAATAAATCATATCCGTAATGCATGACATCTTTATGTATTTTTTTTCAAAAAGAAAAACATTAGTATTAGTCAGGGTGTGTTCATGGGAAGTAGAGAAATAATCCAATCACATATGCTGTGGCCTACAAAAGAATATTCGTTAAAACCTCACTTCTGAGAGAAGTTGTGTTGGACAAGTTTGCGTTATTTCTGTGGCAAAAAGCCACAATGCGGCTTCAAATTCTGCGAAAAGCTAAGCTGCATATCTTTAACGCTGTGTCATGTTCGATATAGTACTATGACGCGAAGTGTGTGGTTTGGAGGAATTCGCCGAGGTTGAGATAATGTTGTGGTTTTTCGTACGAAAACTGTTCAGCTTCCCAAACGACACACCCACCAGCTTAAATACATGGCTTTGACCCTATCTTTATTTTTAAGATGGCTGAATGGTTAAAGCGCTCTTAATGGAGACTCTAGATTTCCCCGCATAGTGGAGGAAGAGATGGTCAGACTGGGGATATTATATTAGGGTGCTGACTGGTGGAGAGGTGAGAGTAAACCCGAGAGAAAGGCTTGATATATATATATATATATATATATATATATGTGTGTGTGTGTGTGTGTGTGTGTGTGTGTGTGTTTTGGATGCTTGATAATGTGATGAGATATGCCAGGGGGGTCAGGGACCAAAATCTAAACAAGAGCATTACTGACATAAGTTGGATTATAAAACTAATAGGCGAATTGCTGAACCTCCGGCATCTCCTCAGCCAACAAGACTGCGATGTGCAGTTACCGGGTAAAGGAAGACATTTTGTCCCATACCGCTTGTCTGCGTTCGGTGACAGAACCGTGACAAAGGACAAATTTACAAAGTTGCTCGACGGAACTGACTGGTCGCAGTTGGTTAATTACGCAAAAGCGGTCCGGGCGTATCGAAAACTAACACTAAATGAATTCATCTAAATGTTTTTTAGATCTGTCTCCCTCTCTCTGTTCTCTGTCTTCGTTTTATATTTCTGTTTCTCCAGTCTCAGTTCAATGATTTTACCTTTCAGGTTTGTTTTCTCTTTCTCTACTTTTGGTTGTTTTTATTCTATTTTTTGACTTTAATTTAACTTTTATATAAGCTTTATTCGATGTGTTATTCATATTTTGTTTATTTCTATTTAAGTACTGCCAATGTGTTAGTAAATTTTTAATTTATTATTTAGTATTTTATTATAAGTACACTATTAGTTTATCATATTTATTTAGCTGAATGTTCTTGTAAGTTTACTTTTTAGCAAAGTTTGTACGATTATTTAGTAATTAATCTAAACTCCGGTAGTCGGTTACCTTGCCGAATTTTACTTTTTGTTTGAAATGAATGAATTTTTTCCGTGTTGGTACAATAGCCTTATAATAATAATAATTATTATTATTATGTTTTTAATAATCGATAACTTTTCGACACATTAATCTAACAATAAGAATATTTTATTTGAGTGTTCATTACATTTACAAGAAAAATGTATAAATAATAAACAATGTTAAACAGTACGGGTGTTTTAGTATAGCGTTGCTATATGTCTAATATTGTAGCGCCTTTATTGTTAATATGTCTCGACTCATGCCTGTTATGTGTCAAATTACCAAATATTATTAATGGTAATATGGTAATAATCAACTAAGATGAATATTAATAAGATCAATTCTAGACACTGCAGCTTAAATTATATTTCTAACGAATGCACTAGTTTGAGTCTTAACTAAAACTTGTATACGAACTAGTTAAAATGCTTTATTTTAAACGAATGTTTATAATTTATTATCTGATTTCTTCTTGAAGTCGACAGAGAGATGAACCTTTAGGTTTATCTTTTCGATCAATTTTGGACTGTCATTTGCGTTTCCTTCCTCCATTCCTATCCATCTGAAGAATCAAACTATGGTGAATGCTCTTTTTGAAGCCAATCCCGTCACCGAAAATCGAGGTGTGTCAGACAGGTGGCCTACAGCGCGATCTTAAATTCGGAAACGGTCGTAAACTGATACGACCAAGGTCAAGGTCATAAACGGTACGGAATTCAACGAGTTATTGAAGTGATACAAAATTGGGTGTTCTGTACCGATTCCTTGAGCCTACTTATGACAGGTTTCGGAGGTGTGCTTTAGTTGGAAAGATACGCCGAACTCGCAATTAGATTAGGACAAGTTATATCCGTCAAGGTGTTGTCCGCAGTCACCCCGCTAGTGTCTGTGCCGATTCCTTGAGTCTGCCAAAGATAAGTTTTCTGTGGGCTTTGTATTATAATTCTAAAAACCCGTGGTAGTTGTGGGGGTTCTAGGACACATAGGTCTCGAGAGAAACGAATACAGTGAAAATGGAATGTCACAACATCCGACCTATCTCGATCCGGCTCTTTCTCTCCAAGCAATAAGATAAGAATGATAAGTCACATCAGGAGAAAAGTCTGAGTAATAACCTAGAACCCTCGATTTGAGTCAGAGAAGACTGATCATCTGGACAATCTAACGGTTGACACATGGTCACTAACTTTTGTTGCCAAGTGAAGTGAAAGAGTAGTTAATCTGTTGAACATAATTTAATGGTGTCGTACAGTTAATGTGCCCAACATAATTGAATGTCATACAGTTGATGTGTTCAATATATCTGAACGTCATACAGTTGATATCACCAATATAATTGAATGTCATGCAGTTGATGTGTCCAAAGTAATTGAATGATGTCTTACATAATCTGATATCATACATTTAATATGTCCAAAATAATTGAGGGTCGTACAGTTGATGTGCTCAACATAATTGAATGTGTCATAAAAATGATGTGAACAACATAATCGAATGATGTCATACAGTTTATGTTCAACATAATCAAATGGTGCCGTACAGTTGATCTGTCCAACTTAATTGAATAGTGTCAAAGCTCCAAATACAGGTTGAATGTATGAGAACTATCGTTTACCAGGGCGTTTCCTGTTCCAGCGGTAAATCGTGTGAATGAATGTATTTATTAGAGTAAATATAGTATAGTATGAGAGGGCTGATGTCAAAATATGAGTACCCCATCGCCCTACTTGAACACATGCACACAAGAAAGAATGTCTATAAGAAAAAGTGAGACTGTGAATATGCGTTTAGTTGAAAAATAGTCTGCGATTAGAACTAAAACTGTTGCTAACGGAACCTAACCGGTGGCTGGACCGACAGCCAACATTTCTTTATAACACAAATTTAATAAATAATGTTTAAATTTATAGTAAACTGAAATGTCGTTAATTATAAATGAAATTTGAATTTAAACAATATCGTTTTTGAACGATATACGAAGGTGTTTCAACTATAACCAGTATTATATTATTCCATATTTTTAAACATTTAGATATTTAAACTATCCAAAACATCAAAATTAATATAAAAAATGGGTTGATATTGTTATAAAAAGTGTCTAAAGCGGTAAGACAATTGCTTGAAAAATACTTTCCCAATATAGGAAAACATGACTCGAAAAGCACTCAATAATAAAACAATAAAATACCTCAAATTTACGAGTTGAAAGTAGTCGTAACTTTTATTAAGTTCTTTTCCAATAGTCAACGAAGTTTCTTGTCGTTCAGTAACCCGTATTCTAGTGCTTAACATATTGCCAACTACAATTAGGACACACAAACCGACTACACGTTCTCCATTGGTTTTAAAACTCCTACTAAATTATGATAGTTATAATTTAATTATTTTTCTTAAAAAAAGTTTCTCGGATTAGAGTTCATGATAATTCTTAATCTTATTAAAATGTATTAAAAATTCAACAAGTTTTCCTATGTTCTTAAGATAAAGTGTACAATTATCAAATTGTCTTAAGTATGGCTTTACAAAAGTATAGAATTTAAGTTGATATAAAAACAACAAAACTGTGTTAAATGATATTTTATTTAAACATTTATTTAACTGAAGTAAAATATATTATATCAATTTTTTTAAAAAGATTTTTCAAAAAACAAGCTATTTAATAACTTTCGAACATACCTTGTTCTGCGTGGTGAATTTGACGTTATCATTAATCCGCCCAGTGGTGATTATTTTCCTCTACCAATCCTGTTACCTACAAACAGAAATGCAATCTTTTTACATATAATAATATTACACGGAATATTTCATTATAGAATTTCCAAATATTCTTTCCATCAGCAAATATGTTTTGTCTGAGCTGTTCGGTCTCTTGTTTGTGTGTTCAGGTATTCGCACCGCGAGGATGTTTTATTTGTTGACAAGTAAGCATTCTTTCCCATTGATGTGTTTAGTTATAAACAAAAAGTAGTTAAATCATAAACAACCAAAACAGCATGATATGAAAAATTGGAACCGTCTTTGCATAAAAATTGGAAGTAATAATTAATTTAATTGGTCAAGCGGACCACGAAACTATTGAATGTAATAATTAATAATAAATCTATAACTAATTAAATAAACTTTATAAGGATTCTAAAATAAAAACATTTTTCTGTTGTTTTTTCCCTAGAAAATAAAAGAATATTTAAAGATGAATATTAAGTTTTGTGATAAACTTTATCACTTGTTTTTCATTGTTTGTATAATTAAAGTGAGCATCGAAAAATCAATAAGCATTTATAGATGCAAACCCATGAAGGAGAATCCTACCGTCTTTTAAGCCAAATATTCACCTTAAGTAAGAACCATAAGTAACATTCGAAATGTAAATATTCCTAGGGGAATTGCAAAAAATAAGCAAAGCAGGTCGTATACAATATTCCCAGATGCCTTTGAACTCGGAATTATTCGTTGCATACGTTCAGGCGAAGTTGTAAATGACTTTTAGCTACGATACTGGCTTAAATTTTAATCTCAACTGAAGGTAGGTGCTTTCCGGGAATATGGATTGCGTGTGAAGCCTGAAAATATCTATAAAATATTGATTACAATCTTCTTAAAAGAAAATGTTATTGCAGAATTAATGATTATCTCGGTATAATTATATCAGCCTTAAATACTAAAATTTAGAATAAAAAAATAATTTTCAAACCAGAATTACTAAAATTTAGAACTAAAAATAATTTTCTAACCAGAATAAGTTTCAATGTTGCAATTAGATGTTGACATTCGTTAATTTTTTTAAAAATTTCTTTCAAATTGGTCTTAGTGATTTTTTAATACAAAATTATAGTATTAATGAAATGTGCAATAAGTACATACCTAGAAAAGTATGACCTAGAAAGGTTTAGACATTAAACGGTGTAAGAGGAGACAGAAGAAAAGAATAAAATAATATTCAAGTGAGAAAAAAAAGTAGACGAGGGAGGAAAAGAGTGGGAGGGTGGCAGGGAGAGAGGGTGAGAGAGAGAGAGAGAGAGAGAGAGAGAGAGAGAGAGAGAGAGGGGGAGAGAGAGAGGGAGAGAGAGAGATGTTTATGTTCTAACAAGAACCTTATTATTTAGTGGTTTTGTAAATTATACAGGTAGTAGCGTGTTCCCTCGCTATGTTAATTTTTTGTCATAAGTTTTACCTAATAGTTTAATGATTTTCGAAGGGAGAAAAAATTACATGGATATGTTTTTGGAGTGGATATAAAAATTTTATCATGAACATTTTCACATCCCTTGGTCGGGATAGGGGTAGTGTTATGGTCAGGTTGGGTTAGGTACGATTATCGTTGGTGCGATGGTTTAGGTAAGATTAAGGTGAGGTGTAGGTTACTTCTATACTTAGGATCAACGTTTTTCCCTGAAGCGGAGAAAAATTTGCGAGTGCAGTGTTTTGATCAAATTTTAGGCCTTTCATTTTATTAATACGTACATAATCCCTAAATTATTTTAAACACTTCAGATATTTACTAGCTTTACTAAAAAAAAAAATTGTTAGAAATTTTACGATAATTCAGAAATATTCCTGTTAAGTGTGGGTTTGTTTGTATTCTCTTTTGATTGGGTCTATTAACTTTTAGAATTATATAGATAAACTAAAAATTCGAAGGGGGGAAATATTTTAAGATGTGCAGACATTATATGTTAAAAGAAGAAGAAAAATACCTTTGCGAGCCTTAAAAGATAAAAGGTAGGATTTTTGTCTCACCCACAACATGTATTTATGAACGTACAGGACGGCTGTACATCAGAGGCCAAGGTTTCTTCGACCCTAGTTTTAACTCGGACAAATACGGGACAGTTTGTTTTGGTCGAAAAAGTGGGCGAAAAAACAAAAGATCTTTTCCTTTGCCTCCTGACCCATATACTGGATTTGCCGATCCAGAGGAATAAAAGTTCCAGCTAGTAAGCAACTTCGGCCGGTTTGATAAAGCTTCGGCTCCTCGGTGGAAATTAGGGTGAAACAATGTTTCACAAAGAGGAAGTGGCAATCGGAAGAAACAACCCGACCAGAGCAACGCGTCGGAAAAGGCCATTATAAATCACACGGCATTAAAATGAAATTTTAGATACATTTTGCAAAATACGAGACATTGAAATTTTTCAGAAGACTTAAGGAAAACTGTTTTTGGAAAATGTTAAAGTCAATATTTCAGATCATTTCTTTATATATTACATATTATTAGAGTTTACTCTCATAGAAGACTAGTTTAGTTGAATTAAATACAAAGTTATTTGTTAATAATCATAGTTTGTTCATTGGAAAAAATCTGTGGATAATTTTCGCCTGTTTTTATAACTATTACCAGCTCGGACGTTTGTTTCCATCCAATCCGATTAAGTTTTTATTTGATAAAAATAAATATTTGGTTAATTAAGAACGTAGTTATACAGTCACCCGCACAACACATCAATATAAACGAGTATCACTTTGTCTATTATCTTTTCTATCTCTCGCCATCTTTCAGTTATACTTCTGTTCTTATCATCGCATTCCCGGTAAATACTTTTCAGTTAGCTATGCCAATAGCACGTTTTTCATATGGTTTAATCCACAAGGATTTTCTTGAGTTGGGTTTTAAACTGCTGACGAATATTATCGATCAATCTAGAGAGTAGATAATTTCGCCTTAAAGTTAGAGCATCTCGAATTGCTTTGGAAAACTTACATTGCTTCCTAACAGAGAGAGAGTGAGAGATAGAGAGAGAGAGGTGTGAAAAAGATAGATAGATAGAGAAAGAAAGATATATATAGAGAGAGAGAAATTGNATATAATAATAAAGGTGATGATGTTTTACCTTGATTTTACATTTATCTGAAGCATGTACATTGATTTAAAATTTCGAAAAATACAAATTTACCATAGCAGTTGTTTTTTATGTCTTTCATTTAAAACCTTTTATTACAACGATAAATAATCTCAGTACTGTTGATTTACGTTTGGTCGAATAATTCACGTGTTACTGCCATTGTCATTACACTTAACCTAGAAAAGGAAATGACTTATGTTTTTTTTTGTCACGCGTAGGGTTCTCCGTGATTTCCATTGAGTTTCGGCGGGTTGTGAACTTGGGTGAACTCTTCACCGCTTCCTTCTTCATTCGAGGATGCCTTATCTCATTTTTCTTATGTAAAAACCAAAACAACAACAAAAAGGCCTTCCTTTTTCAGTCCGTTGAGAGAACAAAAGTGGATACCGTTCCGGACAACGATCCACACAAGGGACCTTTGTAATTTTTTAATGGAATTATACCATTATTGTTAAAATACCATTTTTTCCTTTACTGCTTCGTCGGCCTTCTTAACTACACGCGTTTCGCATTAAACCTAGCACGTATCTTTCTAAATAATTATAAAACAATTAACTTCCTACTTTTGTTTATGAAAAACAACAGGTAGCTTTTTCTTTTTCTTATTCTATTTCTTTTCAGTTTCTTATCAATATATTATATCTTATCGGAGATACGAACTTGGAATTTTTGAAATGGGAGTTCAATCGTAAGACTTGGTTATAAAACTGTCCTACTGGTAGTTTAATTATAATTCGTACTCAAGCCATAATCCGGTGTATAAATTGTTCGTGAGTTCAAAAAAATCGTGGCAAAATCCTGAAGAAACAGTTATTAAAACTGACTTCATCCTATTCTAGAATCTCAGTCCATAATGCACAACCATCAATTTGGGTTTTGAGTTCGACACTCACTGTACAGCAGCGCATCTCGGCAATTTTGAAACCGTTATATTATTTGATCGTTGACCTTGCTGACACAGTCCCTTAGTTGGATGCCGTAGGTCGACATGGGCTTGAGGATCGGTTGGTAAAAGAGCATACTTTCATTGGGCAATGAAGAGTGCCTGCCGATCAACCAGTACATTTTCTACATACCTCTGCGAGAACATTATTCCTTTCGTGGATACTGATACCTTGGACAATTAAATGGGGGTAGGTGTTCTGCATGGAACTCCGAACACAAGACTAAAAAGACGGAAACTAAAACGACTATAACTACTACTCGACAAACTTCTTGACCAACTCTCAATTGGTTGTCAAGAAACCAGCTCTGACAGATATTTCAATTATTTCTTTTCTCACTCTTTTGGTCAAAAACTGAATTGTGCTAATAATTCTATACATAGGGTTTTGTCACTAAGCACATGCTTCTGGAGGGAAATTAAAGAGTTAGCTTTCCGAACATTAAATAACAACCTCAAAACATTGGTTAGATTGTTAGATATTAATTCAAGAAAGTAAACACATTGTAAAAAAACAGATAGAAATGTGAACAATTTTTTCACGTCCCGTCCCAGAGTTTACACCCAATTTAAAATATTTGATAAGGAAATATTTACCCGACATCAATAGTTACAATACAAGAATAAAATGAGCTCTTTATAAACTAAACTCAAGGATAAGGAAGAAAAGTTGAATTTATCGAATGTTGTATATCTCGTATAGTGAATGTCCAATCACATTGGTAAACAAAACAGAGAATAAAAAATAAAATTTATGGTCATGTTAATGATTGTGGCAATAGATCTAGTACTGGTACCGGACTATCAAAACATTCAATATCAAGTAGGCATAAATTTGAGTTTTCGAATGTTGAATTATATAATTGACAGAGTCTCAATTACTCAGGAAAAAAAAGAGGTTCTACATACTAAAATGGAAAACGATAATTGTAACATTCAAACAGATACTACAGGCTTAAGTTCAATGTACGAAGCCCATATTAATTTTAAAAAGAGGTCTTTGATAACAAGAGGCAGTACAGTTACAGTCCTTGGCAATGTTGGGACTGAGTAGGCCTTCAAGTAAATTTGAGCTCGCCTATAAAAACTTAAATATATCGATTTGTAGACATATTTAAGGTTGTTTTTTACGTTCTATATAATTATATCGTTTGTAAAATCAATTGTGCATCCTGGTAACGCCGCAAGTTAGATCAAGATATGAGACAAAAACAAACAAAACCCACAGCCAAACAGAAAACCCTTTAGAACCTCAATGCCTTACCACGTAACCCAGTTATGAACTTTCCTGTTCCCTGTTTTTGGAATCGCTTCAGAAGCGGCAGCTTTAAGTTTTCCGTAAACGTGGCACCGTGTATGTTGACGTTGTTACATAGATTAGGAAGGTGGGCAATTTGTGCATACTTTTTCCAATCTGCCATGCGTGTATTCCATTTAGGACAAAATTCAAAATCCATTTTACGAATATGGGACTCTATTTTAATGGGGAGGTGATCACTTTGGACATCCGTTTCTAGGACTTTCCATTCAAAATTTGTCGCTAGGGACGGAACTGACCCGGTATAAGTATTCAGATGAGTGTATGTTCCATCATTCAGTATTATCCAGTTTCCCTCATTAATAATATTTTCCAACGCAATCCCTCCTCTATTATTTGATGAACATCCCCAGGTAATGGAATGAGCATTAAAATCTCCCATAATCATTGCAGGGGACGGAAGTTGCGAAAATAAATTTCTTACTTCTTCTTCTGAAAAAAGTTGTTAGGAAAATATACTGGACATATAGATTATTTCAACGGAGCAAGCACTTCAACGGCTACTGCCTGGAGATTGGTACTTAAATCAATTTTCCTAGAGGGGATATTATTTCGAATATAGAGTACCACACCCCCATGAGCTCTAACTCCTTCAGAAACTTCAGCCTCTTTAGAAAAAACGTTGAAACCTCTCAACGTAAAGGATTCAGTTTTCTTAAGGTGAGTCTCCTGAAAAGCAATGATAAAAGGAGTATGGTCCACCATGATCCTCTTCAAAAAGCAATAATTATTTTTCAGTCCTCTCACATTCCATTGGATGATTGATTCCATATTAATGTAAAATTTCAATCTTATACCTAACACGAGTCAGCTAAACTGACTACTCAAGATTATCTACAACTATTTTCCTTGGCCTCCCCTTTTTCCAACCCCTCTTATTTTTGGGGGCGCCGTATTTTGGGGGGATTTTTTGCGGACAAAGGTGCTTGACTCTTACTTAGTTATTTAATTAATTAATTTTATTTGTTTGTATATTGTTTATTTGTTCATGTATTTTTTACCTATTGTTTTCGGCCGGCTAGCTGCCTGGGCTATTGCCGGCACCTCACATTTCTTCCACCTCACGTTTTAAAAATTTATTTATTTTTATTTATTTATATGTTTTATTTATTTATTTATTTTTTTTTGAACTTAGCTTTTCTGTAGGAAGTATGGCGATCTGTCTGGTTGTGTTCTGGAACGTTATTTCTACATTTTTAGCCCGCCCACACGTGGTGAAAAGGCTCTGAAACTATCTCATTCACTAACATTCAATCCTAGCCTAGTAGATATGCGGGTTTCAGAGTACTCGATATTCCTCTGACCCGCCCTCGTTCACGCTAATAAATACATCCATACATTATGTACAATTAAAATTACAATTAATCTAAAATATTAACCTAGGTTGGTGGGTTTATGGGGTACTTGATATTCCACCATAGACCCACCCATGCATACACTACTATCGCACTAATAAATACATTCACTCAAACAGTAACAGATCATTCTGTATTTACAAATAAGAAAAATGCGGAACCACTGGCACATTTAATATTACAACGCCTCCGTCTATTCACTCTAAAAGACCTTATAACCTAATACTAACCTAAATCGGTGGGTCTGTGGAGTACTCGATATTCCTGCTAACCCACCCATACACACTCACTTTCGGGCCAATAAATACATTCATTCTACCCAAAACACACAAAGAGATATCTATACTAGTTTGGTGGGTCTGTGGTGTACTCGATATTCCGACCACTAACCCACCCATACACTCACACATTCTCGCCAATAAATACACTCACTTCAGGAAGGGAAAACGAAACCACGTGTGGAGAAGCATTAAAGGCGACCATATGCATTTATTTGCTTCAGATATTCGATTACTGTCTTGCTGTTTTCATTGCTGTGTTGTAAAACCTCTTTCAAACTCGAGGAAAGACCACACTTTGTTCTGTGCGGTGCCAATTGTTCGCATTCGGTTAGTAAATGCTTAACAGTCATTTATGCGCCGCACAATGGGCATCTCCGTGGATTTTTTCTCGCCAAGAGATGACCATGCGTCAGTCTAGTGTGGCCTATTCGCAGTCGGATCAACATTATTCTCTCTAATTCACTATTTTTCGTGGTCTGCTTGACCAATTAATTATTCTCTCTGTTTTGCTCATACTATCCATGGCCCACGGTTTGACCGACTGTTTTAGTTCTTTTAATTTGTCGGTCATTTTGTCCCAGCGGTTTTGCCAACCTTTCCAACAAAGATTCTTCATATATTTTTTGACGTCCGCTGGGCTCACGGGAGTTTCCGGGACATGTGCATTATCGCTGCTCGTTTGGCATATTTCTGATTACTTATTTATTTCTAAGTTTTGATATAATTATATGTAAGTATGTGTGTACGTATGTGCATATGTTTTGTACATGCATTTATATTTATTATTTATGTAATTTATTAAATAAACTGGGGATTCATACATAGACTTATTTATTCGTATTACAATAGGAACTTATAATTGTAGGTTTTTTAAATCCCCCCCTCCCAGTAGTGTAATATATATGACTACCAATTACAACTAAATTGCCAATTATTTGCGTGGTGAACAATTGTATTTGTTTCTTAAAATAAAATAAATTAACATTAAATAAAATTGGGGTTTGACTAAACGTACCAATATTAGTAGATAAATATTATATATTAGATATTATATTATTATAAAATATTAATATGATTTTGACTAAATTTAAACCAAAATTTAATCTTTATTTATAGTTGACAATTGTTCTGCTGGTTCGATTAATTATTACAGAGAACGAAGATCAATATAACATTCTGTGGGGAGTTATTAAAATTTTATGGGTATTGTTTATTTTATAAATAGCGAGTACCTCTTTTTGTTTAAAATGGGTCAAATAAACGTCTGTATTATTAACTTAACTTGTTGATATTTACATCATTAATCCTCTGTGTTTTAGATTCTATTTACAAATCCTAAATTTTATTTGATATGGTTGCCACTATTGTTTACTCTTATTCATATTCTTCTTATTAAAACAGTCTTTTTTTTTCAGTGACATCCTTCACTTGCCATGTACCACGATTAAATTGTGGTAGGCACTGATTTAATTAAAACCCGCGTGTCCGTCAACTGTTTGAAGCGCAACATTGTTTGATTAGCATACTTTATACGTCGATTAAACCCATAATTTAACTTACAATCCCAATCAATAAAAGTTCAAATCAGTCTACAAACTGATAATTAAAGTTCGGGGCGAGGGGAAGTAATCAAAGCCTGCGAACCTCTTAATTCACACGAACCATCAAAAATTCAAGTTTAAATATTTTTCCATGCATGATTGAATGAAATGTTTATTTGATGGTTCCACTAGTCTGTTATATGTTCGACTATGGGCTTCGTGCTGGTTGTACATCCAGAACGGCCTCTGCTTCCGGCCTATCCCCCAGCTTGTTATTAACAAGATGTGCATCAGCAGTGACATTTGCGTATTAATTCCACCGTTCGTCCGTATAATTATTAAATTAATTATAAGAATAAGCTTTTTACCGTCAAATAAATCTTTTTTAAATTTTAATTTACATAACACTTTAATGTGTGGTGATTAGTGACCGTTAGTCGATGATTATTCAGAAATCGTGAGGTGCGGTCTGATGTGATGTAGGTTTCAGAAAAATATTTTATTTATTGGGATTTACAAACATTGTCTAAATTTAACAAAAACATGTAGGATGTGGAAAAACGTGAATTTATACAATGCAAAAAAATTTTTTATATTCAATCTTCTTTGATTGAATATAAAAAAAGAATATAAAAAATATATTTTTTTGCATCCTACATGTTTTTGTTAAATTTAGACAAGTGTTGTAAATCCCAGACCCTGGAGATGATCTCAATAAAGATCGAAACGTTGGCACGATAAAAAAACGTTTTTCTGAAACCTACATCACACCAGACCGTATCTCACGATTGCTTTAACTTCAAGTTATCATTTTTTAATTTCAAATTATTACTGTTTAATCCTTTGAATAAACCCTTTTTAATTTCAAATTGTCACGTTTTTTAAGGCATGTTTACATTATTAATAAAAGAGTACGAATAAATTTTTTTTGTCAAATTAATCCTTTTTCCCTTCAAATTAACAATTTTTAATTTCCAATTAACCTTTTTTAATTTCAAAGTAACCCACCTATCAATGAACCCTTTTTAGTTTAAAATTAATACTTGCTTTAAAGCATTCTTAAATTATTAATAACAACAGAGTAAGAAGGTAACTTTTGTCCGTCAAATGAACGCTTTCGTGTGTCAAATAACCTTTTTTTAATTTCAAATTTCCTAACAATTTTTAACATCAAATTAACCTATTTAATTTTCAAATTAACCTCTTAAAACATACTTAGGAGATGGTATGAAATTAAAAGTAAATAATTGAGTCTTAGACGCCAGTATGAAAATTTCATACTAGAAATTGTGTTTTTGTCGAAATTTCACAAATCTAATTAATTAAATTAAGCCCCCTTTGCCTTACGGAAGCGGTCAAACTTCGGTCGTCTCTGCAATTTACTGCGCTTAAGTCAGCGCGTTTTGTAAATATTCGTTATTTCCAAGTTTTATTAAATCGAGTTGTGACTTCGAATGCAACGTTTACATCAAGCCGGCACTTAGAAATTGTTGTCCTATTGAAATCTTTGCCGTTTCGTTTGTAAACTGATATCCGCGATATCGTTAACCCGACTCTGAGATAATACATTAAGAAACGGTACAGACTCTATCCCATTCCTTTTTGACCTTTCACCATGGTCCATTAAATTAAAACATTCAACATCAGGGTCGAGACGCAGTTGAATGGCGCAGAATCGTGAATGTTTTGTTCATTTAAAGTAAACAATTGTGTAAGATTCGCCACAACGTTATGAACCAGAATGTTAGATGAATAACGCCATGTCATGAATTTGGAAATATTAACCTCCTTTACTCATTACCATATGCATGCGAGTGCAATCAAATACTGACTTTAAATAGTCGTTTGATTATCTTATAAATTTAGGACAAAATCGTTTTGCTTTAACCTAAAATGTTACTACACATTGTACACATTGATTATTAAACGTGACATAATTAAATTAAGATTCAAAATTTGCGAGTTGTAAGTAGCGTCAGTTTATAATACATTGTTAATTACCAAATAACATGCATTCATAATTAACCAAAATAATTTCAAATGAATATTTACTAAAAGCATATTAGAGGAAATGTCATTTTTCAAGCTACTTGCTTCGGCTTGCCTATTTTTCTGGCCAAATTACTGATAGTTTATCTGTAATTTGGTCGTTACCGATTTTAATGTGTTGGTCTGCCAGACGGATCGGCATTTCACAATCTTCAGTGTAAAATAGTTGTAACACAATTGTTGTTTTTATTTCTCGAGCATAAAAAATGTTGAGGGCGATGATAGGCAACCAAAGTAATCGATAACGACCAAATTCTTAATTAGTTAATTAGAAGAGTAATAAAAATAACAAATATAATGTTTATTTGAAATGCATTATATTTGTAAACAAATAAGATCAATTATAATCAAGTACTTTCTTACATTCAAATGCTCTCTGGATTTTGGACACTTCAGTTTCATCTTCTCCTTCCCCTTTGAATAGGGCCGATGTAAAGGAGTTCCACATGGTAGCTTCTTGAGTCCGTTCTTAAATACAGAATACTCTCATGATATCCCTTCCCATTTCGACACAACCATTCTCACTTTCGATAACGGCGCCATATTATCATTATAATTCCGAAACCATTTCGTCATCTTCAGTGTTAAGTCTGTGTGATTTCTGAGAGTCAACTATTATAGTCACTTTTATAAGGTCGTCAGGGGTGGGGTGCAAGTATCGGCGTTTTCCTGTCCAAATAGTCGTTAGAGATTATTTTTTTATGCGTATCCTCGCTGTGTTATCCTGTTAGAAGCGTTTTTGAATTTCGCCAACCTCAGTGTGTGCGTGTCATGCGAAAAATATAACAAACAGGTAAAATCATTAGTGAATTCGTTTTATTCAATATATGTATAATGGTAGATCAGTTGTACAGAAATAAGGGGGATAATAATAAATAGAAAAGAAAGTCAAAAGAAAAACGTTTTATTGGCAAGCATTTCGCGCAAATAGCAGCATTCATCAGAGCTTTAAAAGGGTTAATTAATTATAGCTTAAAGCTGGGAACTGGATGAGTTCAAGTAGAATGTTACGATTGATATAAAGTCCACATAATAATAATAAATCCGACGAAGACTTTGACAAACAATCTTGCATTAAAGAAGAGCAATCGGCTGGTTTTTATCACTGACAAAACAATAATATTTCGTTTGTAAAGCTGCAGAACTTATTTTGCTTGTAATAAGACTTGCTAGTTTGATTAACATATATTAACATAGATAATTTAAAAGTCTTTCTCAAAGATTATTTACATAAAAGTAAATAGATATATGATTTGTGGGATAAAAATACAAATTTTATTAAATGGTTTGCAATGAGACAAGATATGTCAGTAATTTATAATATTTATGAATAACGGCTCAAAAGTTTCTTAAAGGATCTACAAATTAACAAGTGTCTAACTTTACTTTAGTATGTATTTACACAATGGGCTACAAGTGATGCAAATGCCAAGCGAGGTTGACAAATGAAAGGTCGTTTAATTAAAAAATAAAAACAAATCCCGGTTTTCTATAAACGGGGGCCAGGGAATGAAAAAGGAGTCGAAATAAATGAATAAAAGGCCGAACTAGAAAGGCTTTTAAGGGACAAATACGTTGAATAAACATTTGCCGGCGTGGTTTTAGGGGCGGTCACCGGGACGAAATATTCAGTCGGTGAGCACACTGACTCGCAGGACAAATGACGACCCGGGGTCCCCACTTCGCTGCAGATTTTCTTAGTTTGCGTGCGAGGAGAATCGATAAAATGGTTACGGCTTTGTAGCTATGAATACGAGATAATCCAAGCCTATGAAAAATATCTGCCCGAAGGATCGTAAATAAGAATAAGTACGAAGAAAAGGTGAATTTCAATGCGACTTCTTTTTCTATTTTCACTGGTTTAACACCTAAAAAAAGGTCATGCCATTTTGTCTTTAACGTAAGGTCATTTCACCTTTTTTCAAGATCAATCTTTCTTTCGTTCAGTAACAAACAGTAAAGGATTATTGTAGCAAAACTTAATTTAAAAATAACGTATTGTTATACCGTAGTACGATGACCTCTGACCTATGGACGACAGTGGATGTTAGCACTTCAAAGATTGTCCTTTCTCATAGTAATGTATGCGAAACGATCCTGTGCTGAGATTGTCAACTATAATATATACATCCATATGATGGCATATGAATATGCAAACCACCTTTAGGCTAAAGGTATGCCATCATAATACCATGAAATGGAATGGTAGCAAATCTCAATTTTGACATACCCTTTCAAGCACTCCGGAAATCAGCGATACTTGTAAGAATAGAAAATACAGCAATCGTATACTGATTGATATACAGAACAAGAAGAGGTAACGGAAATAACAGGCACACGAATCAATAATTAATTATTTTAAAAAACCCTTGACACATCCTCGAATCTTACCAGATACAATAGTCTGCACACAAGCATTAGGCAAGTAGATGAGGTATGTACGTTTTGCTACAAAGAAGTCAAGGAGACACAACTCATTAAAAAGGGAAAATGTGGGGTGGACAGTAACATAGTTAGCCTACAAACGCCAAAATAAAGATTCAACATTCGCTAGAGCACCAACATAACCAAACCGGCAATCAAGCCATTTCAGCCCCTCCGCACTGGTGAGCTCCCCGAATACCCTTTATTTCGAGGATCAACATTTCAACAAAGGTTGTAGCTAAAAAGTGTCCCTATGAGGTAATACCGCAATTTTGTCTTCTAACTCCAATTGTATCCAAGCAACCAATAACATCAAAGAATACCAAATACCTGAGCTTATGTAAGATAGTCTTGCCCTACACTGTACATCAACAACAAGGAATTAACGACTTCTACTTGTCAGGTACTTAGGACTTGGAATACCGAGTTAGAAGACAGACGTGCAATCTCCAGTTATGGCTTAAGAAACAACAACTTGGACAAGTACGAAGCCTTGATTGTCAAAAATCTATCAACACTATGAACACTTTGGGCATACGGAGTAAAACTATGGTTCCACCAAACCACCAAATATTCAGCCCAAACAATTCTTCCATTTCAAGTCCTCAGACTAACCTCACTGTTCACAACGATCTCGACATTCTTTTTGTCTGAGGTGTGATCTCGTGTCTAAAGCTTTTGGATTCTAACATACAAACTAAGCCTTCTGACACTCTCTCATTCTGAAAACCTGCCACGTTGTCTTAAACGACGATGGCCTCAAGACTGCGAGCAATGGCTTGTTTTTAATAGCATGTGTCCTCCGGTAACAACGCATACTAAAGAGTAGAAAAACATATATTACGAATAATCTGTAATGTGTGCAGGCTACTAATAAATGATAAAAAAACACTATATTTTCGGGGTTTAAATGTAAAAGCGACAATTTTTAAGTAGATTTTAATTCTAAGGTTGATACAATAAATCATTGAGAATAATTTATATGTAATTTTCATATTTGGACTTTCTCTTGATATGGCGACAAGTTGTGTAGTAGATAAACATCACCCTAACTTTATTGGAGTGTTTCGTCACATATGTAAGTAGAAAAATATTTATAAGACCGTTCCCCCAACCAATTCGCAAAAGATGGATGAAAATTATATCCCTTCAGCGTAAATATTGAAAGAAATTTGTCAGTCTAAAAAAAGGATGTTTATTACAAGAATTGAAGTATAGGAACAATAAGTCTGTCAAGGGGTGCTACGGAATGGAGAGGTTCTGACAAAGGATAAACTTGTAACAAGGCCCGTTCGCCCCAGATCGGGTTAGGATTATAGTCATATTAAACAGAAAATCCCTCTTTTCAGCCTGTCTTCTTTCCATTTAATTGCCTTTGTTAAAATCTTCGTGGAAAGCTGATATTTCAATTTTATTGTGTTGGTGATATGTGACACATGTGCCAATCAAGTCTGTTCAAACAACCGAAACCGTTTGCCGTTGGGATTTATTGAGACTAAATCCTGTGTGGTACGCCAGCATCCTCCGCCTTTACACAATATCTTCAGGTGACGTCTTTGACTGAAAATCGATCGTTACCGGTTAGTTTGGCCTGCTTATCATCGCTGTATTAGTTAGTCTATAAGAAGCGTTTCAGTTTTTTGCCTTAACCAGTGTTGGGTCGTGTGATTTCTGTAAAGTCAAGTCACTTTTATAAGGTCCTGAGGGGTAGGGTGCATATGTGGGCATTTTCCTGACCGATTCGTCTGCCTATAGTCGGTATGTTGTCTGTCATACGCGTTTCGGATTTCGCTATGTTCAGTTGGGTCTGTGCGATTTCTGTAACGTTAAATCCCTTTTGTAAGGTCGGGAGTAGGCGAGTTTCGGCAATTATCGACAGTGGTGTAAACGACCTAAGAGCAGTTGTCAATTTGTGAATTTATTGCATTTAGTTTTGAAATTGTGTTTTCCTACCTACGCTTTTATTCCTCGTCAATAACCTTCGTCTTCAACGCCATACCATAACCTTTGTATTCGCCCATGACACGGCTATCCTTTCTCCTAACCAGATCCTATCAAAGTTCCCGCTTTCCCCGACAACGCACCCCCACAGCCCGAAACTATGGATTCGCGTTTGGAGGATCAAGGTCAACAAAAAAATCCCGCATATAGTTTACATATTAAAAAATATAGTTGTGTTTTTAGCCTGTCTTGTATTTTAGTGTTACCATTCTGTGACGGTGGGAGTGGTTAAAAGTAGATGATGAATTATAGTTTTTAATCAGTTTTAGTTCTACTCAGTTAAGTCTAGGTAATTTATAGTGGTATTGTTTTGTATTTATAGCGTTAAGTGAATGTTTTTTTATATGAGTTCTGTCAACGTGTGGTTGATGTTTTTGCTACTGATGACGTCGAGTATATCAGGAATATATGACGATGTCTGTGACGAAAATAGTATTATTTACAGAAGGAGTGATAAATTTTTCATATCACGTTTATTAGGTCGTGTTATGAGAGAAATTTGATATAAATTGTTCGGAACCAGTGAATTACAATTTGTACTGTAAAGAGACACAACAGTGCTGAAATGGCAAAGATTTACAAAAGAGCAAAGGAAATAGGCAAAATTATACAAAATCTAATTTATAGTGGTACTATTTTCAATCAATGACTAGATCTGTGATTTTGGCATTGGGTACCCATTGAGGTAAACACGCTCATTAGATCTACTACCAACTATATATGTACTTTTATGTGTCCTCAACTTGTACAGTTGAATAATAAAGAATTCAAAAAACCTCAAATTTTTCTGTCAATGTTTGTGAAATGTTTATTTCCATGACCTGTATTGTAACTGTTCACGTTACAAAAAATTCGCCGTTTGGAAATATTCCAGTCTCGTTCCTCTCTAATAAAAAAGTCGTTGTGTCGGGAATATCTTGGTACAAATTATTTAAGTTTGCGTACACTAAGCCTGGAAGGACCTTCGATTCAATTTGGAATTAAGCCGAATGATTAAAATTCTTTGAAAGGCGTGGGACGAGAACCTTTCAACCATGGCCTCGATCAATGAAAAGTAAATAGACCGAAAATTTAATTAGCCTTGAACAGTTAAGCAGCGTTTTAAAAATTTATCTAAATGGTTTCCTCCCTTAGGTTCGGGTGAAGGCTTTACGAAAACGTTTACATTTACCGTAAAATTTCAATATTATCTCGATACTATTGATATTCTGGGCTGTGCATAGTTTTTTATTTTGCTTTAACAAAAATTTAGATTAGTTTTGAATTTGAACGTAGGTTCAATTGAAAGCTAATAGGTATCAATAAAGCTCAGGGGAAGCAATTGTTATTAAACATGAGTATGCCCTTGACAATAAGTTATAAATCGCTAAATCACTTAGCACACCACGTTTGTAAATATTCAATCAAAATCGAGTATTATAAAATATAATATTCAGAATAATATAACTTTAATAATAATTGAGCAATATTTAATTTACTTTTTCTTATCCAGCTAAACCAGTAATTATAAAATTACGAAACACTACAGCTTTTTTAACATTTTATCAATTCTCCATCTGTTGAATTGTACTTTCGTGAAAAAAAATCTGGCCGAAAAGGTTTTTCTGATTATTGGACATAAGCGTGGCCGGATTTGGGACAAGGATAACGCGTTAACAACAAAAATGTCGCCAGTGTCAAAGGAAGTCGCTTTCATTGTTAGGTTTGTCATGTTTCAAATGCGAAGGGCGATTTTAAAAGTTGACACAACAGACCGAAGATTAAAACATTAAAAAAAGTCCTTTACAATGTTTTATTACCTTGGTATATCACTTTATTATTTTATCGTACTATGTGTTATTTATAGCATTATTTTTGAGAACCTTGCCAGTAAAGACAGGTTTTGTAATATCAACCTACTACTTTCTTAAAGTTGTTTCTTACAATTATTTGTATATAGGTGTGCTCTCTTTATGTTAATACGTATGTACATACATATTAACATAAAGTGATATGTATGTATGTACATACTACCAGGTTATACTAATGTACTTTAAACCAGTTAAGTTACTCATTAATTTGTCCCTTAGTTAATTGATTTTCTTTTATTTTACTTCTTTGATTTTATGTTTACTTAATTTATTCTATTTTACACAACAATCACTGCATTTATGAAGCATCTTTGACCATCAATGAGCAAGAGCGTTAAATGATGTTAAAGGAGTTTAAAAAAAAGGTAAAAAGTAAAGTTATACAGGATGATATACGCCCAAAGTTGGGTGTTGCGAAAGAGAAATTAAACCACTTTACAATTTTTTTCCATATTATTTTCACTTTTTTCATATTATTTTCGATTAGAAAGCCATGGGATATGCGCGACAGAACCTAGAAACGCTGAACATCTTGAAATTTGGAAAGAAATTAACCCGGAACCGTCAACAGCAACCCTAGGTAATACTTGGTGTCTAAAACCAAACATCAGATCAGTAGCATGACATAAGCGTCAATAAAAACCTCATAAAAAAAACTACACGAATTTAATCGGTGTGCAAAGATTGGCAACTCTTTGGATCACAGGGGCAGTGACATCAACCCAATCCATCAGCTCCCTTAAAAACAGTAAGACACTAAAAACACACCACTGGCAACTTAATATAAAAGGAAAAGCTAGGAAAAGCTCATACAGACTACTGGAGATAGGGACTGATTATGCTGGCAACACCCAAAATGTTTTAAAAGACTACAAAGGGGAAAAAGATATCTGGAGAAAATCAGACACTATTATATTGTCTACGATGGCTCCAAAACCAGTGATGGTAGTAATAGGTTAGGTAAATTCTTAGCAAGTCCAAATATGATAAATCATTATCAATCAAACACACTCTTTCTGGTACACCTTGGACTTTCAAGCTGACATACATACACAAAGCTTGTGTCAAATAAAATCTTAAAAAGGTTACACTAACAAAAAAACATCCTCAGATGCTTCAGAAGATCAGACTGCCAAGCAGCTCTAAAAGCATTAGCACATATCAAGGTCAAATCGATATAGTCCATGAATGTATTCAAAATCTGAGGAAATATAACGACCGGACAATATATTGGGAGACTGGACACAAAGGAATTCTGGGTGATGTACAAACCAACAAACTGGCATTAGGGATATGTACAAAGTCTACAACTATAGGTCTATCTAAGTTAGGGTTCACGCAAAACAAAAGTAGAAATGGACGAAATCTATACCATATAGTAAACCAACCGTTAAAGGACACTCACCAAAATAGGAAATTGCACTGCTACAGTTAGACAGGGTAAAAAACGGGGAAATGTTATGGCGTCTGTGAACACACGTGGGTTTATTCTACGATGACTTAATTTTTAAGTTATGCTATCAGGAGGAAGAAACTGCCAAGCTTCCTTTCTTCGAATGCGAATTAACCGCTCTATAAAGGTCTTACCTTGGGTATCAAGAAATCCCCCCACCCCCAAAAAAAGGAAGTAATGACAGTTAATGGATCTACTACTTTCTAATGAAAGTCAGCTAATAATGTTTTCAATTTTTGTTGTTGTTAAAATAGACGTTTTATTTATTAATTCAGACTTGAAAAGTAATATGATACCATGTTAATTAACAGGAAACTTGATATAATGTACTACGCATAGATGGCCTTACGCAACATTTTAATGATTATATCACATATCAGTCAACGAAATGTTATTACAAAATCATGCTATAGAGAGATTAGAGAAAAATAAACAAAACTTTATTTGTTATTTTTTAGGTTTAGTTGAGAGGTTTTTATAGATAATGTAAGTTTTGGTGGCTGGAATTTATTTTTGAAGTAATTGTACAATTATAAGATGACTGTGAAAAATAAACGATAATTGATTAAAAGGGGGGGGATTTTGTGTTTGTAAAGGCTTCCACAAGCAATCCTGAGAATCCTGCCCTGTTTAACATGATTGTACATTTTAAAAGTTTATGCTCAATTTAAATTAAATTTAACTTTAGTATTGATTCATCACTGTGTTAGTCTTAGAACGTGAAACAAGTGTGCCTGGCTGAGTGGTGAAAGCAATTGACTCGGTGATCCAACGCAACGTATAAACAACAAAGCCCGGCGTGTTTTTATTCCAGAAGCGGCTGGAAGTACTTATTCCCTTAGGGCGGACTTTGTCGTCCGGAACCCGTTTAAAATGGTACAACTGCACAGCAATTACATCTAACAAAAAATCGGATAATAGAAAATACGAAGATTCTTCATGAACATTTGACTCCTTCCAATAAAAACAGAGAGGCAATTAATAGGAAAATACTAGTGCTTCAACTTAACAATAGATTTTTATTGTGATATAAAATTCTTATTTAACCAAGGATAAAAGATCCAACCCCACTATTAAACTTCCTGAACGACCTATTCCTCCCGTGCAAATTTCTGTTACCCAGTATTAAACTTGAAAAACTAACATGAGCCACGCATGTTAAAAATTATTTAAAAAAAGGCATAGAACACATTGCAATTCCTTCCCTCAACTAATATACCCTAAGAGCTTATCTGTTCGATAGGTTATTACTAAGACAGGCAAGTTAAGATTTTTCCTCTTTTTCTTTCACGAAGCTGGAGTATTGCAAGGAAGAATCCTAGATCCTCTCTATGTTATACACTTCCAATATCCCTATATTCCTTCTACATTCGCAGATGAAACACTTATCCTTTCCATAGCTGCCTGCCTCCAATCCAGACTTTACCCTCCGCTGTACATTTCCAACACTCTACTTCAATACCATACCTGTACTAACTGTAGACATATTGAAATATCTAGGCATGTTTCTCGATGAAAGACTGCTAATACGACAATAGTTTGAAAAAAGATGGGAACTTAATAAACGATATAAACTTTTTATACGTCACTAGGCACGCGTTCAAAACTTTCAGCAACGAACTAATTTTAAAACCGTATATCAAACCACCTAGACCTTCGAAATAGAACTGTGGAGCTTAACCAAACCCTATTTTCAAAAGAATTCACTTACTGAAGTCCAAATTTCTCTTAAGATAACCAATGCTTCGGCACCCTTGTGATATGCAAGACCGAAAATCATACCTGTTGACGTACTGGCCGCGTCAACGTCAATCATCAACTTGCTCTACAGCCGGTCTTTTTTTGCGTACAGCTTAAGTTCACAAATGGGAAAGCTGCGATTCAACACGAGCCGCTGAGATTCGAACCCTGTATTCTGCAGTGACACACCCTATCAATGTCCGACCGTGCGTCCACCGGCGGCCCCCAACAAAAAATATACTCTTCTATTTAAAAATGACTTTGTCTTAGCAAAATCTGTTTTAATTATTATTGTATTATTAGTAAATACCATTTTCTTGATATATCACACATAATTTTCAATGAAAAACCCTTTTGAACACATATCATAAAAAGCAACAGCATCTCTTAAGGGAGGATACCTCCCAGAGCATAATAAACAATTTTTCTATCTTTCTTTTTAATATCCAAGGATAAAAGGGAACTTATAAAGCATGAAATAAACTAGAAAATCCCATCAGACACGCGTTTTTTGCTTTTTTAAAATTTTGATTATTAAAGAAGATTAATTACGGCTTAGTGAAGAATATAACCCTCGCCATTCTGTATATTAAACCGATGAATCAAACAAGTTTTAACTTTGGCTTTGAAAAGAAATTTCTCAATTTTGTAAAGATGGTGATAAAATTTTGTGGAGGTTAATGTGAGACAGGAAAGATCTTGATGATGGGACCCTTGGGAAATCCAGCCGTCCCTGCTTTATTAACCAGTCCATGGACGGAAGAATTATTTCCCTGTATCTATTTTTTATAAAGAATTGAATACTGAGCCATTCTGGTAAAAAGGGAATAGTATTAATAAAAATCAATCAAAATTCATAAGCCAAAAGGGTATTTTACTGCGAGCTGAAAAGTATGTTCCAAGACTAGCAGAATGATAACATTCATGAAGATAAAGAAATAAAATATAAAAAGCTCCGATATTTCTAAACACATTGTATTCATCATATTGTCACATTTCTATTCACTAACGCTTTTCCTTGATAACTTCTTGATAGTAGGTCGAGTTGGAAAAAGAGCTATCGCGTGACTTAACTGATTTAAACCTAAGAAGTGGAGTTTCGTTCGGCTTATCCACTTTTCTCGACGCCATCATTCAAAAACTAAAAAAAGATTATTCGCCTGAGGGTTGAGATATACATTAAAATTTATTTCGCACAACAAGAAAATTTAGTTTACAGTGTTACCCGTGGATTCTGTAAAATTGGAATTGCCCACGGTAAACAGTTTTTATTGTCAGTAAAGCTTCAGGTTGAACCTCTTCGACAGCCTTTTGCATTTTTTGTCTTCTTAAGATCTTGGCAAGACAACAAACACCATTTTCTGCTTGACCAACAATCATTCTTTTGAGAAAGATCTACAGTGTTAAGTAGAAAGAAAGTCTTTTAATCAGACTACTGATAAAAAACGAAAGTTTTACATTTAAGATAGCTACAGCAATATCTGACAAAATTGAAATGTTTACCCTTTCAAATAAAAATATGTTTGGAAGAATACAAACCCTGAAACCACTAGAGAGGCTTTATTATTAAAACAGAAGGATTATTTAAAGGAACACATTTTGATCAAGCGAAACCTCCAAATTTCCATCCATTCTACTGAACTGTGTGTACAAGAGATACCTAAAATGGGACTAAAAGGTGCACAGACATATTCTCAGACAGCCAAGCAGCATAAAAGGCCTTAAATACCTCCACTTTCAATTCAGGTTTGGGAATACCTCATATATCTCTAACTTAAAAACGCAATTAAGTAACTATGACGCCTCAGGACACGAGGGGATTGAAGGTAGCGAACAAGCTGTCAAACTAGCAAAAGCAAGAAAGCCCTCCCATCCTTTAGGCCAGAAAAGAAAATTGCCACATCCCAAAGTATGCTAAAGGCGGAACGTAACAAATGGATGGAGAAAAAATGACCACACACACAGGATGAATTCACCAGGAAATCGATCAAAGAAGTCCCTCAACATCTCAATAAGAAAAAATGTACTGCTCTCTGAGCAGGCAACGATGAAGGGAAATAATGGCCTTCAATTCTAACCATTTTCCATTTAATTACCACTTAAAAAACGAAAAAACTTTGAGACAGAAACCTGCCGCCTCTACCATTAAACAGCATAGACATCGAAACATATCCTATGCACAGTACTAGCTTTTTATTATATCAGAAATTTATAAATTAAAATATTTGGAAGAATACAAACACTGAAACCACTAGAGAGGCTTTAACAGAAGGATTCAAAGGAACACATTTTGATCGATGATCCATCGATGATAAAGCAAAACCGCCAGGTCCCATATACCGGGCACAATGTTAATTTTTAGTTTCATCTCCAGGCTAACGATTGCAATTTGTGGGATAAATTATCAAAACTACCGTTATATTTATTGTGTTATGTAAATTTTAAAATAATCATCATTATTACCATTGGCTTGATAGTAATTTTTTAACCTAAAAGCAGTCAAAAATGTATTGTATACAAAAATATGATAATATTCCCTTCATCATTCCGATTTACCCTTTTCATTAGGAAGTCAAGAATAAAGAAGCTGATAAACAAACGTCAAATATTACAAAACAATAAACTATTATTCACCTTAGAACACCAATATATTAAAAGGTAAATTTTAAGGCATATGTTAATTTTTTTTGCCTAATTCAAAAACATTAAACTGGTTCCATGAGTCTGTATTCAAGGAAATTGGCATGTGAACAATTTCATTAAAGGACCATCGCAGAAGCAAACGGCAAAACTACAGAACCTAGGCCGTGTTAGGACTAGAATATAATAGGCACTGGAGATTTTTAGACTGAGGGTCCTACCCCTGGGGAAAAATCCAAGGCCTGAACCTAAAGAACCCCTTAAATTTTGGATCTGGTAAAAAATCTTAAACTTACCGAAGAACAATGGAAATAATTGCACAATAGACCAATTTATAAAATGAACTCCATTTAACCTCCACCTTAACATATCCTCTGTTGGTGCGAAGACCTATGCAAGCTGAAGCTCGTACTCCTCTTAGTAGAAACACCTGGCTTAAAAACACTGCATACTGATCAATCCTGCCAAACAGCAAGGGTCTGTCGGGCGTGGACCTGTAGTTTGGATGTTTTCAATCATTTTGTTTTTGCTTCTTAGAGGCGTTTCGCCTTCTCGCTCTTTAATCAACAGACACCAAAACATGAGGATAGGTTGATCAAACTACAATTAATTATCCTTTTTCGCCTTCTCACCTTCTTCAATCATCAGACACCAATTCAGTAATGATAGGATGACGAAACTACAATTAATTATCTTTAGTGTCTAAGAGGTGAAGAACTTGTAATTTGGTCGGTACCGATCATTTTGCTGCCCTTGCTCGTTGTGATTCGCCTTCTCGCCTTCTTTAATCTTTAGTCTCCAAAATAGTCAGGATAAGTTGACCAAGCCATAATTAATTTGTATTTAATATAATCTAATTTCATTTATACAATTTTTCATATTATTTTCTTTTCCTCCTTAAAATATTCTATTCGTGTCTGTCCATAGTAGTCAAGTTATTTATTTTTTTAGCAAGAATATTCGTTTTCTGCACCCAAAAAACCCCGGGAAACGAATCCTTGGGAAAACACAAAAATTATCAAATTATACATGTACCTCCGATTTTTTCGAAAATCACAAAAATAGTGATAACTTTGAAACGACTACACTGATTAACAGGAAACTTTACAGGCATTTCTATCCTAATAACCTACACGCAATGGCAGCAAATTTGGACTTTGTGAATAAATTGAAATATGAAATATAAAATAATTTAGGTTTTGGTTGATTTCAGTCTAATTTCTCTCATTTATCTTGGCATAAAAACCAAAACTTTGCTGACATAGCCTGAAGAAGAAAAACTATATTTTCTAACGGTTGGAATGACTCCATTATATTTAGTGGTCTGATTGACCAAATTACTTCTTTCAATTATTTAACATTTTTATGTAAAGTTTTGGTTGAAATGTTAATTAATTGAAAGGTTGTAATAACGTTGAATCTAAACAAAATCTAGACGTGAATTTTTAAGTGGAACACCGGATATCGGCGTGAAAATATTTGCCCCAGCAGTACAGCCAATGGATGTATATATTTCGATTATAATAAAAAATCGTATTTTATGGCTCTAAAGGGTGCTTGAAACGAATTCAATTTTTTTTAAAACAAAAATGTTTTTTGTTTTTACTTTACTGAAAGCATACTTTCAGTTATACAACTTTTTACATGCATAATCTTCTTTCATACGACCCATATTACTTTTCTATCCTAGGCAAAGGAACAGATTGACTGGTACATAATAACCTTGAAATACATGTAAAACCAAAGGAGAAAATCATTTATTTTTTTAAAAATTACGTTAAATATTTTTGGTTTTGGCTCCTAAGGACCAAGTTCAAGCAAGTTCACTAGGACACGAGTCTAATAATTTCCTACCCAGTATCACCAAAAAAAACTTTCCGAAACATCGTTGGACTACCCTCCCCTTGTTAGTATTAAAACACAAGGAGAGGATGGTTATCGTAAAGAAAGTTAATAAATCTAGCTATTAAAGAATGAAAGCATAATTTACTTTAATTAGCATCATTACAAGTAGAAAAGTCTAGATTTAACTCTCTTGAACTGTTAGGTCATTACATAATTGAAAAATGCCCCAACTATTGCGTGTAAACTCGATTTTCAGTAATGATTTTTTTTCTTCAAATTATTCCTGTATATTTTATTTGTCCCTTATACTCCTCGAGTTTAATTTTTTCTCCAGTAAAACACTTCAAACAAAATATTCCTTTGTCGCAGCTGAAAGAGAGAAAAGGGGCCTGAACCGATAAAATTAGGTTAACCATTAAGAGGATTAACTACCGGAAAATAGGCTCACTCTCGCCCTGCCAGCTTATCATATCGCCGTCTTTTCCTTGGGCCGGATCGCCATCTGCTTAATCACGAAGGGCCTGATTTCATTTGAAAGTCATTTACTAATGTCCATTAGGGCTCCAAAGAAGGTGTCAACTCTATTTCTGACGTCTTTTCATCACGATTTGCACGATACGCAGTATTCTTCGCGTGAAGCAACTTCGCCTCCAATTACTTTGACACCCAGGTACTGAATTAGTGAAGTCCATATTTAAAACATTAGTAATTAGGGTTATAATAAAAAAATGTACTACGGATAAGTAGGTAGTTGTCGCAACTTCAGGGTTATAAGCAGCTTATTAATTAATTTCTGCGAATATTGCCTATATCGAATGTAAGAGCGTGGTCTGTTGCTACATTGATTTTTTTTTGAACGGCTGATCAAAGCGGAATATTTCGTTTTTAAAATATTACATACTCCTATCGATCCGGTTAAAGTCAATACCCCGCCATCTGGAACAAGTTCAAAGCGCAAAACACCTCATACTTCCCAAAACGCTAAACGGCGTCGATCAGATTTTTTTAAAGGCGTGCTTGATTTCTGTATTTCAGTGTCGCTCATGAATCACCAAAACGATGCAAATTTATAGAGTTTGGCTTTCTATGGCGGTGTATTAAGGTGGTATTTGCAACTTAAATTGTGGTCGATAATTCTCGAAGGATGGCTTACAAATCCTGGCTTACTCACTGGAGCATTTAACCGAACTGTTCAAATTTGTACTACTAAAAACTTGCACTCCAAGGAACGTTCGAGCCAAAACTCGTAAGCAAATTAAACACTAATTGTAGATACATAAAAGAAGGGATAGTTAAAGATATAAAATTTTAACAACAAACTAAAATAACTACTAACAAGGATTTATATTATACCAATTTGATATAATTACCAAAAAACATAACAATATTATTACATTATATTGAGGAAATCAAAGGAAATTGAACATAATTGAAAAATAACAAAAACTCAGTAATAATATAATAAAAAATAAGTTTTTTAATTCATACATTAATATATTTAATGTAAGAGCTGTCTGTAGAATTTTATTCGGTATAAATAATGTAACGTTGGGTGTTCAAAAATGTTGAATTATTGACAAATATTTATGACTCTGACTATCGTAAAATGTCCAACCATTGTTTCAATAATCTATCATCACCGAGGCAATAAATTCAAGGGAGCAAAAGTTGAATTAATGAATGCCATTGAAATTCAAAAAATTTTGGAATACCAGAGCGTATCAAAGTAAGTCATTTAAATTGACCTGCTCAAATGTCAAATTTATTCACTCGACAATCGAAAGCTTGATATTGTAAAAAAGCGTTTTACAGTATTTCTAATTGTTTTTGTTATATACCTAATTTTATGTTTTAAACAAATAAATTACGCAATGGAACGTGGGATTTGAATCCACGATTTTTGGATAAAAACTCCTATTCTCGACCATTAACCTCGTGGCGTTCTGTCCTCAAAGACACAATTCGTCACAACTCGTTCTACTATAAAAGTTATAATTAAAATAATTATAATAAAATTATATATTATGATATTATCTCTATATCTCTCTTCCTTATTTTTTCTTTCTCAACCTTTTTTGAGTTATTTCTTAATAGAAGCAAATAATCAGGTAATTAGAGATAGCTAAATAGATAGATAGATAGATAAATAGAGAGAGAGAGAGAGAGAGAGAGAGAGAAAGGGAGAGAGAAAGGGAGAGAGAAAGGGAGAGAGAAAGGGAGAGAGAAAGGGAGAGAGAAAGGGAGAGAGAGAGAGAGAGAGAGAGAAAGTAAGAAAATAAGTATCAAGGATATTGAAAGACTTTTCTTTCTGGTATTATTCTGATATTATATTTCCTTTGAAAAGCATATAAAACCAGATATAGAGATACAGATAAAGAAAAAACATAGATAGAGGGAAAGAAAGAGAAAAACTAAGAGTGAAAAATGAAAGAAAGAGAGACAGAGGGAGAGAGAGAGAGAGAGTGATAGAAAGAAAGATTGATAGAAAAGATCATATAGATAGTTAGAAAGAGAGTGAGAGAGCTTGATTGATAGATAGATAGATGGAGATAAGAGAGGAGTGAAAGAGAGGTAGTATGAAAATAAGTATTAACAATATTGAAAAAAAAGAAAAAACGACAAAGCCAGATATAGAGATAGTAAAAGAGAAAGAAACATAGAGAGAGTGAAACTGAAAAGAAAGAGGGAGAAAATGACAAAAAGCGTAACAGAGAGAGTGATATGGTGGTAGAAAGAGAGAGAGAGAGAGAGAGAGAGAGAGAGAGAGAGAGAGAGAGAGAGAGAGAGAGAAGAGAGAATGAGAATTGTGTGTGCGGGCGTGTGTGAGTGTATGTGTTTATAGTGTTATGTCCACTAGGTTGTACATGTTTCGTATTTATTTCTTTGAAGCTATGGGTGTGTTAGCATCATGATGCTTGATAACAATGAAGTGATAATGCGATTTCATGGACTTAAGGATAAGTTTGATAAGTTCAAAAATCGATTAGCCAGCTATAAAATTTTTAATTGAAGATATACAAAACCATTTTATATGGGATTAATTATATTATTAATCAATGTAATAAGTTAGTATATCTATCTATCGAGCAAGAAACAAATTAATAGATTTTATACCCAATTAAAAAACTAATTAAATGAAGAGGCTCATTAAGTTTCTGGACAATTGGGCTTAAAAGAGTGAAATATTCAGGTCATGGAATTCAATGCAGTAGTATTTCGACAGGAGTGTTTTGCAGTAGCGCGATAAACGTGATTACACTGGAACGCACGATTGTTATGTTTAGAATGCTTATCCAAGTAGTAGGCATATAAACTAGAGGAAAGGTATTGTTTAATTAAACACTAATATCCCGGGGAAAGGCAAACCGCCAAATGTTAAATGTGCGATAATTGCGATGAAAATACGTGTTAAGAAAATGGATCGCTCTTTCCACCGCCCTTGAATTTTAAAGGTAATTTGCCGTGCAGCGTGTACGGGAGTAACTGGCGGCTTCGGAAACTCACTTTCTTAACACGAGGTTTGAATCGGGGGAAAAAAGCAGATAAAAAAGGTTTCAATTTAGGTTTTTATCAAGATATATAATATCAATCAGCAAAAACAGTACGTGTTCTGTGGCCAAAAATCATGCCCTACTTTCGTCATCTGCAATAATTGAACTGCACGCATACTCGAGCGTTTCTCACTAAAACTTGAATATTCACTACAACTGAATGTAACTTTTAGCTAATTGTGCAGCACTCGTAGTCTTTCTCAACAGCTGGGCACCTGCGGTTGTGGGTCGAATCAAAACATCACGAAAGATTTCTTTGTTCAACGTTTTCCGAATAATAAATAAAGTATACAAACAATCCGTACTAAAATATTGTCACCGATTGATAACAATAAAAATTGTGACTTTAATATTTTTAGTTAATTTTTCTCCAGAATATGAATAAATGGGTTATTGAAACCTGTTGAACCGGCCCAGGGTCACTTACTCGGTCTGTCTCCACTCGCGGTTTTTTTTTTTAGTTATTCAAACGCATTTCGGTATTGCGCCATCTTCAGAGAGGAACTTCTGTTCAGTTCCTCACTGAATGTTATGCAATGCCGAAACGCGTTGAATAACTAAAAAAAAACCGTGAGTGGAGACAGACCCAGCAAGAGACCATATGCCGGTTTAACATGAGTTGACCGAGTCGAAGACCACATTCAATCATTAAACCAATTAATCTGGCTAATCTATCTTTAATCGATCTTATCTAGCAATAGATTTTAATACTTCTTTGAGTACAATTACAGCAGCGACGTCTGCCAAGCGTCATAAATTACTAAAAACTGGATATTTGGAAACTTGTGTTTGAAAACAGCCATCTGGTTTAATCTTTTTAAACCTACTAAACTTTTGAGCACTAAACTGGAACTGTGGCAAATTTATAAAAGGAAGAAAGCTCTCCATAGAATAGTTGCATAATGCACAGCATAAGAAATAATATCTAAATTGGGAAAATGTGATTGGAAATGAATTTACAATTTTATAAATTAAAACGTTGTTATTGATTTATTATATTTATATAATTTTTTCAGAGTTAAGGTGGTAGGTTGAGTAATGCAGAACTGGCTGTTGGGCCGCCTGGGTGGGTCCTACGTCCTACTCTACACTTGCTTTACACAAGAAACCTACCACAGAATTACTCATATGTAATAAATAGTTAAATAGTGTTACAAATTACTGACTTTTTGGTTATTAATTATTTTTCGTAATCACTACCTAATGGTGAGTTACTATCAGGTAACATTTTATAAGGTTTATTGTTATTAATATTACCACATAATATAAACAATTGTGTCTCTGGATTATTCAATCATAGTTTAATAAATCCGTTTAAGTAAAAAAAGCTAATTGATAATATAGCCTGATCCACAATGAATGCTTGTTTTGGCAGTGTAATTTTGTGTTTTTTTTTAATTCGGATTAATTTGTAAGATATCATGGCCAGGTTGGGTACAGCCCGCTGCATCAGGATGGTCAAGGCTATTGTTGTCGCAAGTATGTGCGCTTACCCTTTGCGATTGTCCTTTTTACAGGCACTTCATAAGTGTATGTCGTACGTAAACTTTTAGTTGAAAAAAGACCAGCATCCAAAGAAATCTCTCCAACCAAAAAGTAGTCAAAAGACAGCAACAACAGCTGAACCCCCAGGCATGGGTGAACAACCATAAAATTGACGTAAACTACCAAAATTCCATCGGCTGGGACAAATTCAGATAACATCGGATCGTTCGGCACCGCTACTTTTTTGACCTTTTTATTGACCATGTAGCTGCACCTATTACACGGTATTTGACCCAATGTGGCCAGGGTCATTATCTTCCCGAGGACGAATGGGCTGTACGCGCGCATTACGATACTCGAACTTTCCACCTACGAAGAAATGTTCATGCCGTGAAGCTCTTTGACATCTCGGCTGGAAAAAAATTGGCAAATTTTTCCTGATTATCATGAACAAATTGCTGAATTTTTTTCTAAAAATGACCATCGTCAAAAGAAATAAAACTGATTCAACAAGGAATAATTGACATTTTTTCAGGGTCGCTAATAAAATAAATCATCATGATATTAAGTAAAAACCAAACCGGCCATGTTCTAAGGCAACAAAACAAAAACACATGGCCTAATTGTTCCAAAATAATTGTAGCCCAGGGCCATCTGCGGAATTTGGCAACGGGACGCCAATTCTAACGAAAGCCCTTGTTTGATTCAATTTGAACTTGCTTCCGTATTTCATTAGCCACATCCAATACGTCTCGTTGTCCTATTGCGGTGGTCAACAATTTTTTGAAAATCGATATTTTTTTTAAAAGCGTAAGAAGGTCGATTGCTCCCAAAACTTACAGGGTTGAAAGTAATATGACAGAATGGCAGTACAAAAAAAGTACATAAACTATTTTGTATAGGATGTTTTTGGGACAAACTTCAGACGTTATGCCCTCGTCCTTTAACCAAATTTGTTTTGAATTGTTATGCTTCCTATAAATAACTGTACGTAATTTAATTTTGTTATTTCGTTATGAATTTCGATGTTATATTATAATGGATAGTTTTATTATACTATTTTCGGCTTGATTTATAATAAAAGCATATTACCAATGCTTGTTTTTTACATTTATAAACTTGGTCTCTTGGTTAGAAAATTTACGAAATTACTTATAATATATCAATTATTCACAAGGCAATTATTTATCTCTGATCATATACTGTTCATGTCAGGATGAACAAGGTTTTAATTAAAATTATCGAAAGGATTATAGAGATTGAATAATTAGGCTAAAGACAGTAAATAACCCAAAAAATTGCACACATTTAGACATATAGAGATTGTAATTATGACGAATATGTTTGTGGCATCGCTGCAACTTTTTTGGAGAAGGTTAAGGTTGAGGGAAAGGGACAGATTATTTATTGGTCAATGTATCCGCAGCAACATTCCACCTCTTCTACAAACACTTCATGATCTAGATTACATCAACTATTTCAGTATAAATAATGCTAGCTTATTTTTTAAATAAACAACAGAAATGTTAATTTCAATTATCAACCCCGGAGACAAAATTATAATTATCTTTGTTCTCTAAGCAACTGCAATGTTCATAAAACGCATTTTCTAGGCGAATGTCCTATCTTGGCAGAATTTCGTTAAATTTATTTCAACCGGTGATATTTGTCAGATGATCAGTGTTTAGCCATTTTAAATGGAAACAATTGGGACGTTTTTTATTCATATACCATTTCTGTTTTAAAATATAGAAAGTTTTTGGTGGATGAATTTAACTTTAATTAATGTTTCATTTTATAAAAAAATAATATTTTGCTTAATTTTAATATGTTTACTTCTGTATATTGTATTTACATATTTGTATATGTAAACTTGACAGACGGACTCAAGTCCAATTTTTTTTTTTTTTTTTTTTTTGGCTGGGGCTTCCGACATCTAGGTCATTTTAGCCCCAACTAAGTGTATATTCAATAACCTTGCAAACACTACATTCATACACTTAAATACATCCATACAGTACACTCATTCCGTTTGGTCGGTGGAGTACTTGATATTCCTCCACCGATCTATACTTAAACTAAACTAGATTGAGGTAGATGGGGTACTTTTATAAATATTCCGCCATCGACCCCGAACACACACTCGTACGCTCTCAACGTTCGAGGGGCGATGATGATGTATTTCACCCTCACCCCTCGCCATTCACGCTAATAAATACATGCACTCAGACAAAACATACAGACACAAAACACATAAGACATATTATATACAATAAAAAAAAACCAATTTCCCCTAAAAAGCGGAACAGGGGACTCTGAAACTCGCTACCATGTTTTTTGGATTTTATTTCTTTATAGTTAAATCAAACATTATTATTTATTATTATTATACAGAGCGATGTAATTTTCGACGTACCATAGGAAAAACAAAGCACCAAATGCTTAAATTAGCTCTGGAGCATTATTGTTTTAGCAACTCTAAAAAAGTGAGTATTTTTTTAGCCGGCTGCTACTCCAGCCATGGACTTTTTGCATATTAATGTTTTTTTTAACTTTACAAAATTGTTTTTCTTTGTTTTATATGTTTTTAAGAACGTCCGACTTCCTTTTAATTCGGTCTACTCACCTTTTATGAGCCAATGATATAAAAAAAGGTGAATAACATTAGGAACCTGGCGATAGCTCACGAGCATAAAGACAGGAATAGTATTTGCAACATTTCAAATAGACAGGAAAGAAAAAAATTGGAACTCTGCCTAAATTGGACAAATAATAATATCTACTAATGAAGCAAGACGTTGCGATATAAATATATCCTTTACAGCAAATTAGTACGGTTTTGAACCAATCGGACGGAATTTGTATCAAACCGAATTTCAAAATGAATTAGCATGAATTCGTGGTCACGAATCATATTGGTGAAGGTTTTAGTTATTTCAACATAACAAATATTTTTCAATTAATTAATATTTATGAAAGGTATTGGTCGATAAAGAAGTCAGTGTCACGAGCGGGATTCGAACCCACGACCTTCGGCTAAATACGCCGCTACTCAACCACTTGAGCTATCGTGACTTCGATCCGCTCGGGCACTAACTTCCCATCTCAACCTCATCTTTCGAATTTTTCCTCCTTTTTGCCATTTTTCAACAAATATTATCCATTTTTATTTATATTGAAAATATAATTCAATGATGATTCGTCAAAGTCGACAAAATCTGCCTTTGTTTTTGTTAATTTTACCTAAGAACTGGTAGAATAATGGTGTTCATCAGTCATTAACCAAATCATGATTTTCATCTGTACTATAACTTTTTTTAAATTACTTCTGCGGGAGAAAAGACTCATAAAATATTTGTTTAAGAAAACAGTTATCGGTTAAACATGCTCATGCTTCTCGACTATGCTATTTCCTTTAGGTTCTTCTCCAGAACATGATTAAATGGACCATTTTAGTCTAGTGGTATCTTATGTAGGAATAGACTTCAATACTTCGTTAGATTCAATTTTAACCTGGAAGCGACTTCTTCGTGGCTTGATCAAATTAGCTAAAAAATAGGTATTTCGTAACTAGAGTTTCGAAAGGGCCATCGGGTTTCACCCTTTGTCACCTTCTGAACTAGCCTTGGCTTGTGTAATAAGTTAGAAATTTGAGAAAATGCGAAACCAGAGGAAATCCGTATACGGTAAAAAGTCTGCAATAAGTAGTACAGAGTCACAATGTAAAGCATAGCATAACAAAGATCAACTAAATTAACAGAATGCATTTGCAAATGGATTTACGATTTTTTACCTTTAGTGCCTTGATTTATTTTATACATTGTGCAAAATTAAGGCTAGGTTGAGTAGCGAATGAATAAGGGATGAGTCGCAAGGGTATGTCCTAGGACCCACCCCAACAAATAATAATAAAGAACATTTAAATTGTCAGAATGAGGTCTGAAATTGATTTGAAACTTTTTAAATTAACACCTTGGCCTTGATGTATTATATGATTTTTTCGAATTAAGATACCTAGTAAAAGATTGAGTAAAAAAGAAATGCAGCAAGGATGTTTCCTAGGTCCCACCCTATACTTAGTTTACACAAGAAACTGGCCACAGATTTACATTTATATAATACAAATATACATAGTGTTGTTAAATAATTTTAAAAATGATGAAGAACTAAATTTTCTTAATCGCCATCTAATGTTGGATAATAAACCACACATGTGAAAAGATTAGATTCAGAACCATTCCTGTCATATGATTTTCAACAAAAACGAGTTTGGGAAAATTATTTGCTTTATTTACTTGTTGACAAGAAATTGATTGAGATTGGTGGACCATAAGGTGACAATAAGTGTTAAATACTTATAAAAATGCCCAACCTCCAAAGAAATCGCTCCAGCTGCCATTTCTATCTTCTCCAAAAAGTAGTCAAAAGACAGCATCAAAGGCTGAACTGTGTAATTGTCTAGGCACAAGTGGACACCCATAAAGTTGCCGTAAACTATACCGTCGATAAAGATCCCACCGCCTGGGATAACCTCGGAGTACATCGGATCCTTGGGCACTGCCACTTTTTTGGAACAGATTACTATCGAAGCTTCCTGTCCGAAACATTTTTCACAATTGTTTACCGTCAAAATGGGCGCGACGACGACGGATTTCCCTATGACGTTCGTCACCATGTAGCAGAGCCGGTCGCTGCACCTGGTACGCGGCATTTGACCCAGTGTGGCCAGTGTCACTATCTTCCCGAGGACGAATGGGCTGTTCGTGCGCACAACTACTATATGGTTCAGCTCAAAGTGGTCCCCAGGCGAGGATATGTTCACGATCCCTTTTATGTTCCGGAATTGAAGCTCTTCTGACGTCCCGTTCAGTTCGCCGCCGGCTATTATGAAAAATTCGCTGAATTCTCTCAAGGATTTTTTGGTCATTTCGTCTAAGAAGCACAGCCCGCTTGTGATCACTCGGTCTGTGTTGATGAGCGTGCCTAAACAAACCGGTTTTTTCTTAACAATAGACACGACCGAGACAACGAAAGGCAGTTTGCTCAACGGTATCACACTGGGCATCTTCAGATTTATACAAAAACAAGTATTTAAGAACAGAACGACCACCAGCGAAAATAACATCATATTGATATAAATTGTAAATAAAGCACTTGGGTAAATTTTAACGCATGATTAATTTAACACGAATTAAGCCAGGTGAATTATTTATTATTTAAACAGACGTGAATAGAATGTCTTTCTTCCTATTCAATAGAAAGAGCATGCTCCATTGACTGCATTATTACAGTACATTAAGCTGTTTTTACATTTAATAGTTTTAGGAAAAGGAAAGGTTTATTCCTGAAAATTGTTCAACCGTCTGTCAAAAGATCACGCATAAAAAATTTAAATTCTGTTGAAATTGAAGAGATAAAGGGATGAGGAAACGGGTATTATATCATGACAAATCATATTGTGAGAGTTAATTACCGCGGTTAAATTCCTTTAACTCTGATTTTAGCGTAGTTTTTAAGACAATGATAAGTCGCGTAGTACAGCTTTATAAGTTGTAAAATATGAAGGAACTTTTGTAGCAATTGAACATCTGCTACCCACGCTTCTATAAAAATTAACCGAGATTATAAACATCCCGCTTGATCGCCGAGTCGATTATCCCTGTGGGGTTTGATAATTACCTAACTACACCGGAGCCGGGGGCATATGCCGTCTGAAAAATTATGCAATTTACCTGATCGGGTTATTATTTTAAATCACACTCCATTGGGCGTGTTTTAGGACTCTAATGTGAATTTTAGCCGTTTCATTTCCGCTTGTTTTAAGTACTCGGAGATTGCTAGCAGTTTTTTTAATGCTTGTTTTCTTCTGGTTGCGCCTCATTTGGAGATCGCTGTTTCCTGGCATTCCTAGGCGTAGGGATTCCTTGAGATCCATAACCCTGGTCGCACGTTAGGTCAAACTTTGAGAAACACGATGCCGTAAGAAATAAACTCTACCTGTGGACTCTAGAAGACTAATTTCACTCTAATATCACAAAATATTATGTGTCATTACAATTATTTATAGCATTACCCAAGTGCGAGTTTTTTTTTCGCAATTATTACATGTACATACATGCAAAACCTACTGGCACTATTGGAACTCTCCGTTATTTTTATTAGGAGTAGGATATAGTCAGGATAGAAGGTCAGGAGGCCATCTGTGGAGGATTATAATTTATAAGGGTGTGATGTTGAGGAAATCGATTAGAGTGGAGGAATAGCTCCGAATAAACCTGGTCGAAATCTGTTCCGATTAGATCCTCCACGAATGGGAGTCCAAGTTTTGTGTTTCGTTAGATTGATGACGTAGGAGCGTTGAGGATTCGGCGGGCTTTGGATTGAAAGGACTGGATACCTTAAATGTTGAAGAATTTGGCCAAGCCTCACACTCGAATTCGAAGACCAAGGAGGCTTTTTTGTCTGGTTAGTGGGTTCCTAAGTCTGATGTCCGAGTAAAGTCCAAATTAACGGCTTGTTTGGATAGAGGGATGACCTTGATGTGCCTAGTGAGCTGGTATGACGTCTGATCCGTCACCACACTGTAAATAAATTTAGCCCTTCTTGGATAGTTTCTGATTCTGTGATTGGGAAGTCTCTTCGGCATAGTTTGTGATTTATTGTTAGAACGTGGGGGTATATCAACAGTGTTCATTGTGAAATGGTCCTACGATACTGCCTTCCGTAACGCCAGGGTTCATTCGCATGATGCGGGGAAATTACAACCATTTTTTTAAAGGTCTTGTTTGTTTAGGACACTAATTAGCTAGTTTATCTATAGCTTAATTTAATCTATATTGCTTCATTCTAATCTAGATCTTCATGCAATTTCAATTTGACAAGCCATTGGATAATTGATACTTTATTCTACGAACACGCTAGACTTATCGAAATGCAGTTTGCTATGCGATAAAAAATGGCCGGCTTTATGAAAAAGTAATTACAATCGTACAAACTTACGACAATCATAGAGAAAAAGACAAAAATGAACTTTATAAAAGTTTGAAGAGAAGTACAAAGAATATAAGAACAGAGAGCCCTACGAAAAGCCAAAACAGCATGGATAGAAGATCAAAATTATCAACGACCATTACAGGTCCATTGCGCCCGACAAGTAGAATAATTAATTGTAGTTTGGTCCGCTGTTTTTGTGACTAAAGAATAAATAAGCGCTTCTGAGGCCCAAAACAGATAGGTTAGGAAGACCCAAACGATCGTAAACAAGGTAAATAAATTGGTTGTGATGAGAAAGGTGTGGATCGAAGTCACGATAGCTCAAGTGGTCAGAGCAGCGGCGTATTGAGCCGAAGGTAGTGGGTTCGAATCCTGCCCGTGACACTAACTACTTCATCTCAACCAATACTTGAGATAAAAAGTATAATTAATTGTTTTTTAAGATATCCAAGCCAGGCGTTTCTAGTAAGTAATTATTATACTAAAAAAATGTAAACTGGGAATACAACGTTTTCTTTAAACATTGAATATAGGATAAATGGTTAAGGTTGAGGTTAAAAGGATGCGGTCCTTTCACGATATTGCTACCGCGACCAATATGTCTATTTGCAAACTTAAAGTCTAGAGGTTTCGACAGGTTTACGGCGTTTTACCTGATGGAAAAGTCAAGGGGTTCTCTGTGTAACATGTCCTTCATGTAAACAGAGGACATGTTCGCTGTTTCTTCTTCTTCGTGGTAATATCTACACAGCGTTATTTGTGCTTCTATGAATCTGTACATATGCATTCGGAACCTCCAGTGTCTACAAACACGCCAACCATCTCGAAAGCAGAATTTTGGTATGCGATAAAAAATGGCCGGCTTTATGAAAAAATAATTATAATAATCATACGAACTTATGCCAATCATACAGAAAAGACAAAAGTGAACATTACAAAAGTTTGAAAAGGAGTACAAGGAATATAATAACTCATTAATTTTTTAAATTAGTTTATTAAAAACACAATGAGCACTATGTTTATAAAATTAATTATTTTTTGAACACTACTACAAAGAATATTAAATTATGTGATGTTGGACTAGGTAAGTGGGCTTCGACAAAAATAACATAGAGCCATCAATAAAATAAAAAAATAAAAAAGCTGTTAAGATCCAATTTAGTAAGCCGGTTTTATGGTGACAGGCAAAACATAAAAGCAAACGTTAAATTAACCTCCAAATACTATGCCTTTACGTTATGCCAGTTTGAGGTAATTATACGAATATCAGGCGCAAAATGGTTTAAAGACTATAAAATGTAGGTAAAAATAATTTGACAAGAAAATAAGTAATCAAGTAATATCACATACACGGGTACGAATGAATGGGATGTGTGTTATATGTCCGTGCATGAGATTTTCGATGTGTGGAAGGAAAAACTCCGGGTATATCGAGTACCCTGGGACAGTGTGAATGTTATGTATTAGCGTGAATGAAAACGCGCCCTTTACTTTATTTTCCATTGCTTTATAGGCGTAAATATTAAGTGGCTGCCCCATGAGGAAAATGAATTAGTAAAAAAAAAAGATCCGAGAAGGAAAGGAGAAGGACAGCAAAAAATGAGAACCCTGGCTACCAACAGACACTGCCCAACAACCAAAAACACCCGACCACCTGGTTTTTACAGGAAAAATGACCAACTTTGGAAATGCGTATTTTGTCAGATGAACAATATGGTTTTTTTAAATGTTTTCCTACCTTCAGTCTTTCATAAGAAAATTCAAACATTCGGGAACAGGTTAATTTTTGCACTTTTTACAAAAACTTCAAATTCACCTATGGAGCCAGGAAATAGGCCTGGAGTGGCGCCCTATAGGAACGAATAGGAAAATTTAATACGCTTTCAATCTGACACCTTCAATTTTACCAGATTTCTCAACCGTTTTCGAGTTATTCGCGATTTTTGGACAAAAACGTGGTTTTTTATATGCTCATGGAAAAGAACCGATCACTCTCTCTCCCCCAATTTTTAAGAATGCGTAAATTTTAAACCGCCATTTTTTCGCAAATTTTACGCTCTACAACTTTTGCTCCCAAGACTTTTTAAAATCATTGAATGAACAGGGAAGCGACAATTCTTACTTTTTCTTACTTTGACCTTTTGGAATGCGGAATGCTTCTGCTGTCGATAACTACTTGTTTGCCTCATCAAGGAAATTCAACTTTTCCTTCCCATTTCACAAGTGTTGTGACAATTTGCCTTCGAATAACGTATTGAAACAATAGGTTTATCTATGGTAAAATCGGGGGAGAGAGAGTGATAGGTTCCATGAGCACATAAAAAAACCACGTGTTTTTCCAAAAAATCGGTAATAACTCAAAAATGGATGAGAAATCGAGTAATGTGGAAAGTGACCAATTAAAATTTCCTATCTACTGCTATTGGGCGACGCTCCAAGACGATTTCCTGGCTCCGCAGCTCAATTTGAACTTTTCGTAAAAAGTGCATAAATTACCATGATCAAGAATTTTTGAATTTACTGATGAATGACTGAAGCTAGGAAAACATTTAAATAAGTCATCTTGTTAAGTGTGAAATATTCTAAAAATTGACGCCCCTCCCAGATCTGTTGCTTAAAAGGGTGAGAAATATGCATTTCCGAATTTGATCATTTTTCCTGCAAAAACCAGGTGGTCGGTTATTTTTGACGGGCAGTGTACTTTGCCGTTCATAAAACTACACACAATATAAAAAAATGAAACAATTTTGTAGTTAATTACTGCCAATTGGCCCTAGCGTATATTTTATGTAATTGGATTTTTGTATTAGCTGATTTTAAAATTCAAGCTTCATCATTTTAAGCAAATAGTTCTTGTGCGTTTTATATAGTTTCTAGCTGATGGTAAAGTGGAATCCATATATAAACAACCACAAAACTTCAAAAAATATTTTTCAACTGGTAAAGTAGAGAGGCTGCATTTATTTGCAATCGAAATCGAGCTTATCTGATAATTCTATCATAGTACTCTTTTCCAGGATTTATTGAAAGTGAATGAATCATAGATGCGAAATTGCTATCAGATATTCGGAGTGAACATTTTTTCATTTTCAGAAGCAGTAACGATAAAGTTTATCAACGTTTGAAAATGTTAGTTATTTTCGTTCAGTTTATCATTTTATATGCGATACTACATTGTCTCATATTTTAAAAATCTAATTAATATCTGTAATCGACTAAACGCATTGGGCGATTGGGGGTGCACAATCTGTATAATATTTAAATTGTTTATTTTACGTATTTTATACATGTGTAACTGTTAAATAAAAAATCAAACTCACTTTAAGTTCCAAACTGACTGTGATCGTGCCTGAAACATAAAGGAAATAAAATTTGATAAAACTTTATTTTAATTAAAAAATTATTTTTAATATAAATAAAAATAAAAACGGTCACTCATATTTTGTTGTTTATTTCAATCTATACACACGTATTTTTATCGTTGTACACTACAGAATAATTATTTCATGTAAATCAAATGAGATCAGATATTCATGAGTGTTTCTTGAAATTATATAATTATGGTGTTTTGAAATAAAATTCACCAAAACACTGGAAAATCATAGAATAAATTGTTAGCTAAATTTTAATCTAGTATTGAATGATTTTCCGTTGTTATGGTCAATTTCCTTTCCAACCATCATAATTACATATTTTTCGTCAAAACTCATAAATTTGTGATTTCGTTTAATTTGGTTTACATTGGAATAAGTATTTCGTATTTAATATAAAGATAAACAGTATGCTTTGAAAAACATCAAAATACGAGTGGCCGTTTTTTTTGTCTTTGAATCTATATTTTTTTCTTTCAATAAAGGTGGTATAGAGTTTGTAAAAGGCTAAGGATGAAGCAATAAAAGGGTGATTTTATCGGGTTCTTTGTTTATCGAGAGAAAGCCTCCCCTTTTTGAAGATGGGACATTAAAAGGGGGCGTTTTATCCTTGAGGTCAATTCTTGAATCCCACAGACTTCAAATCAAGAAGATATTATATATTGTTTGTATATTTGTTTAGTGATGATATACATAAATATATAAAATTCAAACAGTAGATTACAGATTTCATTTATAGTTGAGTAATTTAATGTTCGATGGCCGTTTGATATATCCTCGATCGTGATGTCTAATCGTCGTTGAAGAGTTGTCCAATTAAAGTGGAATTTCCTCCTTTTCCAATCTCGCAAATCGTTAAACTGCCATATACAGAGATCTCTCAGGATTCTTTTACACCCGATATTACCGACTCGAACATTTGGAGTATTTTGCGGTCAGAAACGGGCGTAAATTTATTTAGCTTTTAGTGGTTTAATGAAAATTTCAAGTAATTATATTAATTCACCGAAGATCGCGTAGGACTGAGAGCTTAATTGTACTTGGCATAATGTTTCGCCCAACGTAATTGCTTCTGCCTCTGTTATGAGAAGGATATTAATATTAATACATTAAAACGCGAGTATTTGATCAATACTACTTGATTTGAGACCCCTATGATGATAAGAGGCAACTGGAAATTTTAAAGAGATATTTTCTCAAATTGGGAGTAAGAGAAAGGAATCCGCAATAATAATGAATTCCTTGGGGGAAATTGAACAGCGGATGTTTTAAACCGTCATCCACGATTGCTTCCTTTCCTATGACCCTTTACTTTGAGCAAAAAAACCCGAAGGGCGAAATTTCGACATCGCCGATCTATTTCCATCCTGTCTTTTCAAGAGCAGTAAAACGCTTTACCGCCGGGTCGTAAAAAGTCGGCTGTCGCACTCTGTTCGTTTTAAGCTTTATTAAGCCAGTACGGACTTGAAATCACCGAAGTTATCGTGAAAGAAACAGGGGAGTGTACAGGCAGAGTGAGGGCTAGGCGGAATTTACGACCGACGCGTGTTGTGCGGTTTCAATTTTTAAACCCTAATTAAACGCGGCTTTTTTTTGAAAACTAAACGCTTGCTTGCTGATTTGGCCAGATATTTTATCATCTTCAATGGTTGGTCTGTGAGGTTAATGGTGCGTTAGTCCTTCCAGTATTCAACGGCCAACACTTCTTAACAAACCAGCTAGTTCATTATGCGCAGTGCTCGCAGTCGTCCTTAAATTAAAGTCTCAGTTAAGTACAGAACTGTTGAAAGCTTATATCATCGTCACAAAAACGCACCAAATTCAGATCAAAACCGCCAGGATTGGACGATAATGTTAGAAAACGACCAAGCCACAAGCCCATAACCTACGGATAATTAATTATAGCTTGGTCAGTTTATCCTCCCTGTCTTGGTGATCTAAAATTGCAGAAGGTGAGAAGGCGAAACAGCGAGGATAAGAAGACCAAAATGATCGTAAACTATCAATCGACATGTCCATAATCCCACAGGCCCTAAAGATATTTAATTGTAATTTGGTCATCCTACACTCACTGTATTGGTGTCTGGTAATCTGATGAGTGAGGAAGAAGAAAAAGCGAAAGTCCTCTGAAAAACCAAAACGTCAGGGATAGAAAACCGAAATAATCAGTAACGAGCATTACAATGCCCGACATACGATAATTAATTGTAGTTTGGTCAACCTATCATCACTGTTTTGGTGACTGAAGATTAAATAAGCGCTTCTGGGATCCCAAACAGAAAGATAGGAAGACCCAAATGATCGTAAACAAATTGGTTGAGATAAGCAGTTGGTGTCCGAAAGGATCGTAGTCAAGATAGCTTAAGTGATTAGATCAGCAGCGTATTGAGCCGAAAGTCATGGGTTCGAATTCCACTCGTGACACTACCTTTTTCTTTTCTACCACGACTTTGGATAAAAAGTATAATTAATTGTTTTTTAAGGTATCCAAGCCAGGCGTTTCTAGTAAGGTAAATTATTTTACTAAAAAATCGTACACTGGGAATTCAGCTATTTTTTTAATATTGAACTTAATGCCCCTACACTATCAAGCGGCTTGATCAAATGCTTGAACCTCCGATTGATGGGAGCTTCAAGCGTGCTTCAATCAACCCTTCAATCTTTCGGTCAAAACTCCCTCGACCCTCATCAGTGGAAGCCCTGAAGTGGAGCAGTGCATTTCGCTGTTTGATTTTTTGTTTTGTTTCGGTGCTGAATGGTTTCAAATACAGATTTGGGCTTCCTAGTCTTAACATTGGCTGCCCTGAAGCAGAAAAAACAGCAAAAGAAAAAACGACGGTGGGCTAAGGAGTGGTACAAACTGAGAAACCGCTTCATTCATGAACATCTACTAAACTTTCTGTGTGAATCGGAACCAGAGGACTACAGGAACTTTTTGAGAATGGACCAAGAAAGTTTTGATTATCTACTGAAGTTAGTACGCCCCGAAATTGAGAAGAAGGATACAAAGTTGCCATGACTTCCACCGAGTGACTGACGCAATGCTTCATGAAAATTGCCCTACACTATCAAGCCGCTTGATCATCTGCTTGAGTCATTCAAACTTCCTATCAATCACCGTCAATGCTTGCTTCAAGCGTCAATCAGGTTTCTACACTATCAATCACGCTTGATACAATCGATTTACTCAAGCATTTGATCAAGCCGGTTGATAGTGTAGGGGCACCTTAAAAGGATAAAAGGTTAACGTTGAGGTTAAAAGGAGGTGGTGCCTTCACGATTTGCTACTGCGGCCAATATTTGTCTATTGTTCAATCTTAATTACTGTCAAGAGCTTTCATTAAAAGGCATACTCGACCCGAAAGTTAAGGGGTTCTCTGTATGTTTAGGTGTTGGCTTTTATCTCCCAGTACAAGGAATCTCAGCCTGATAGGTCTTCGTATAAATAGAGGACATGTTTCGCTGTTTCTTCTTCTTCGTCTTAACGTACAGCGTTGTTTCCGCTGCTATGAGTCTCTACTTCTTCAGTGTCCAGTCAGCAGTCCTACTACCATTCTAGTTCAAACACGTTCTAGGTTTAGTAGTTCTGAGTTAGTTCTATCCATGGTCCTTTGTTGAAATTTTTCACGTCATCACATTGTACCAAGGACGTAGGCTGTACGTCTTTTGAAATTTGGTAGGTTTTCTGGTAGGTAAACAAGGGTAATTTTGTTGCTATCCCCAATGTCTGGCAGGGCCTTCATGCTCAAACTGCTATGAAATTTACTACCGTTGAGTTTTTTTCGTCTTTCCAATTAGTTGGCTATTCTTTTGTTAGTTATACACTCGTGTTTAATAAGACTTATGTACAGAGATGTCATGAGCTACCTTATAATAATAATATAAATAATAATAAAGTAAAATATTATGAAAAAATAATTTATTTCAAAAGATTGGGTATAATTTTGTTTAAAATTTTTTTATGATTATAAATCTCTCATCATTTTCTGTAATCTCTGGGCTTCAAGGGGATCCCTCAACACGATTTTTATAATTTTTCATAGTGATGTTAAGAACAACACTTGACTACATTCTAGTGCAATTTTTAGTATTTTATTAGTGTTTAGTAGTTTCTTCATAGATTCTTCCTAAAAACTCTTTGCTGATAAATTTATATATGTATTTTGTTATGTCTAAGAATGTTCAAGATGCTTACGCAGCACAACTAATTGATAAACAGTTATTAAGATTTCCTTCTGATGCTATAAGTAAGACGTGTATGAATAATCTCAGGTCCGTCTAGTCTCGCTTTTTATTGCGACATGTGTCTCGTATTTATTATCTCTAGTATCCTTGCGGACCCCTCGAAATGATTTTACATTTTTTTCATACTGTTGGTAAAACCTTGTAAATTTTATAATATTCAAGTTTAACTTTAATAATTTATTAATCCCATAGAAAGACCATAAAAGGTTGAAAACGCCAGGTGACGACAAACACGTCAAGAATACATGTTAAACATTAAAACATTTTTGGAGCTAAGCATTTCTAGACTGAATAAATGATTAACTCATAATAATTCAAAGCCGAACAAGTTATAGTAGAAAATGGAATGATTGATATAAAGATTGTTAATTATCGATAATTTTTAAAAAACGCACATACGTTTGTTTCACTTTGCATTATTAAAATATAACAATCGAGAACTACACTTCATATCACAAGCCGATGAATCATCGGGATCAAGGATTTGAGGCCACCATTTCCCGAAATGGTCTGCACCTCTGTCTCCAAAGCTATGTCCAAGTGCGTAATCCTTTCTCATTCCCCACCTGTCGAACATATTTTCCGCCAAATTGATTTGTCCGCAGTTCGAAGACGGTTTTTCACAAGTTTTTCAAGAGCTCGAAACAATCGGGCCGGAAGCCGAAAATATTGGATTATTAGTCCCGCTCGTCATCCCGTGTTTGGATTGAAGGTTGGTTGAATGGATGATTCGGTGGAAAACTTCTCAGTATGAAATATCCGCATGTGCCGGAGTTGTGGGTAAAACAAGTCCTCCGTTGAAAGGATCTGAATTTATATTTTGTACCTTGTGTCAACCTGGTCCATAGTAAAATCACTCTATCTCTTCTCTCTCTTTCCCTTCTCTTTTCTTCTATTCTCATCTTCAAATAAAGAGATCAATAGTTGCACAAATGGGTAAACATCCCTCTCGCGCTCATTCTCCTTCACTTTCTTTCTCTTTTTCCATTTTTATATCTGCCTATTTTTTCTTCTGTTCGAATATCATTTCATTGTCTCTCTCTCTTTCTCTCTTTCTCTCTCTCTCTCTCTCTCTCTCTCTCTCTATATATATATATAGATACTGTGTTTGTGTTCTTCTATTTTCAAGACATCTCCCTGTTGAACTGTCATTCACATTCTCTCACTCTCTCTTTCATTCTCTCTCTCTCTCTCTTTCTCTCTCACTCTCTCTCTCTCTCTCTCACTCTCTCTATTGTTCTATATATATATAGATACTGTGTTTGTGTTCTTCTATTTTCAAGACATCTCCCTGTTGAACTGGCTTTCACACTCTCTCTCTCTCTCTCTCTCTCTCTCCCTATCTATCTATCTATCGAACTGTCTATCTATCTATCTATCTATCTATCTGGCACTATCTTCTATTGCTCTCTCTCCTCTATCTTTCTCTCACTTTTTCTATTTTTCTCCCCTCTCTCTATCACTTTCTTCTATTTCTTTCTCTCCTCTCTCTTTCTCTCATTTTCTTCTATTTCTCTCTCATCTCTCCATCTATTACTTTCTTCTATTCCTCTCTCCCTCCTTTTCAATTTTGGCTTCTAATTATTCTTTGCGATGAATATCAAGTATTTCCGTCAGTGAATATGAAAAACACTTCAAATCAATTTTTCATTACCTTATTCAGAAAGACGAATGCTGTAGATTTTTTTCCGGTGACAAGTACATTGATATGTAAAACTTGACCAAAAAGCGCAGCATATCAATATGTAAATAATCACTTGTAATAGGCTTAGCTTCTTCAAAAGAAGTTATAAAAAAGCGAATAATTATTCAAAATATTTAGACATATAATGATGTAGCATTCCAGTTTCTTCTTTCAAGCCTTTTAACCTTGAAGACATTGAGTTTTATTCCTTCTTTTGTAGCATTGTCATGAATATTAATGCTGCACTGGTAAGAATACAGCCTTTCTGAATCTGATTGAAATTAAGATCCAGAAAAATAACATACCTACAGTTCGTTTTTTCTTTAAACACAGAACTTTGATCTCACGAAATATCCGTGCATGGGACGCTTTTTTATTACTAAGGCGGTAACTGGTAACATGAACAATGTAAACAAGAAATTTATATAATGCAATTTTTAATACATCTTCATCAAATACAAGCATAACTTCTTCAACTATTCGATCGTTGAGGAAAGATAAATATAAAACTTTCGCCGTTTAAAGATAGTTTTGAAGCCCGTTTTTAATTAGGGCTCGTCCCAGAGCGAACTCCTTTTGTAAGCCTTCGCCATGTTAAATAAACCACAGGCACGAGAGAAATTCACAGACATGCTTAACGAGGTAATTGCAAAGTTTCCATTTTTTGGCTTTTAATTACAACCAGATGCATAAATGATTTCCTCTTAAATCCTTCTTCAATAATTTTAACACACATTTTTTTTCGTAGACTTAAACTTTCAAATTCTTACTTCCACCATTGTTCCTTTTTTAGTTCTGGTTTTTGATTTTGTCTTCCGTTCATAAAATTTTTTCCGTACATCTTTATGAGATCTGAAGTCCGCAAATGAAAGAGATTTTCGTTATAGATCAAATCTGGCAATCAAATCATCAAAGATTCACGCAGAGGTCAAGGAAAGGGTCTTTTCATTCAGAAATTCAATTTAGGGTTTTTAATTACATGGATAAGAAATAACGGTATCGTCCAGATTTTTTTCTTATCGTCGTAAGATCTTTAAAAATTAGTTATATTTCATTTTGTTATATTTTTACTTTTTCAAATTTGTGCTCAATTTTTATAATTGCATTAAAAAAATGTAACGCGAGAGCATTCGAAATATGAAACTAGCCAAAAGAAAAATTGATTAATACAAAATCCCATCAAGAATCTATTTACAATGGCCTTTCGACCGTAATGTTCAGCATTAAAAAATCTATTCTGAAGATGAGAATGAACCGGAACCATGTACAAAGGGCAAATTTACTCCAGCTGAGTCAGGAATTCTCCGCCCCTTCTTTTAAAAAAGATGAAGGGCTGCTGGCTCGAGAAGGGTTAACTTTCCATTTTCGCTGATGTATCAGTTGATTCCGCAATGCAACAACAGGCTAGCACGAGGTTCCACTGCTTATCGATTTCCAGTTATCAACTTAAACGCTTTCGTAAATCCCCGTTTTCCGAGACCGTTGTCATCCGTAAACACTGTCAGAATACAGTATCCAATCCAACAAAAGATGAATAAACAGTGTACACTAATGATATGCGTTGCTGGTATAATTCCTAACAACAATGCAAACTCGATTTATTGTCATCTCTCATATGAAGTTCTACCTGTACTTTGTATACGAACAAAGACTATATCAAATAATGTAAGAAAGTTTTGAATAGAACAATATTCTAAGCCTGCTGAACTAATCGCAGAGCAATTGAGAAAACAAAGGGAGGAAATCACGTTATAACTTCAAAGCTTTCGTAATGTTGTGGATCATTTACCAAAACGTCAGGGCCTATATTCCTAGGTAATAATTGAATGTAACTGGAAAGTGAACTTTAAACAGTATTAAGACGAATACAATAAAGCCACTCAAGACGGCGGTGAAACAGGAATTCGCCACCTCCTGTCAGCTACATCTTCATCTGTGTCAAAAAGATGATTGTCTCGATTCTAGTATTACATTGTATTTTCAGAGCTATTTTATAAAATAGGCCGTCAAGAAAATCGATTTTTTAAATTTGTAGTATGAAAGAATCGATAAGCTTGATGTCATGCCCTTCAGAAGACTTCAAACTGCTGAAGAAGTTTAAGGCTTCGGAAGATAGGTTTTACTTTTAATTAGTATGCCAGAAAGCAAAAATAATGCAAGATGACAAGGTTTTTTTTTAAGGGGGAGGAGAATTTCTTATATTATAAGAAATCGGTAAACTAGAAAGTGGATAAAGATTAAATATTTACCCACTTTTCGCGGACCCGTATTTTGATATGGTTGGTTACGTCTTAATTTCTACTCTTAATGTGTTGGCTGTTAACCAAGAGGAGAAATAATGTCGCAAGTTATCAATTTTTTCGCTTTTTGTAAACTGTTTACTTTTTTATTCTAGTTCTTCACTAAGAAATCGATACACTTTAGGCTCTCTAGTTTAAAGATTTTAGTCATGTGAAAAACATATATAAAAAATATTTCCCTATTGTTGCTGAGTGTTGTTCACCAAGAAATAGGCAGAATTCTAGTTTTCAAAGTTACGTGGAAACTTAAAAAAAAAAGAGAGATTTTGACATTGCTGGGTACGTTTTATTTTCAATTCTTAATATGTGGGCTGTTACTGTAATAAAAGGGGGAAACAAGGTTCGTAAGATACTCTGTTTATGCTTTCTTGTTGGCGTTCGTCACCGAGAAATCGATAAACCAATGATCCAATTTTCAAAGTCATATTAAGATATACAACGTAGTAAAGACCAAATCCTTTGCCATTTTTTGTAGGATCTATATTTTTACATTGCTGGTATAATAACCCAGAGGAAAAATAATGTCGACAAGGATTTTGAAATTAACCAATTAGGAAACTAGCCACACAATTGAGAATATTTTTGTGCAAATTTAGAATACTTCATAATATTTTGAATTTTCTGCACTACAATGCATGTATTATGCTCTTGCTCAATCTATTATTTCTTATGGTATTGTGATGGAACAGGTGAATGATATAAAAACAAGTAAAATCTGTATTACCTTTTTAAATAAAAATTATATTTAAAAAAACCTTGTGTATATAAAACAGATTGATTTACAATGAGCTAAAAGTTTTTAGTTTAGACCAGTTATTTGTTAAAAACTTTTGTATATTCGTTTGTATATAAAAATAATTTTATTGAACCAAATCGTATTCAACTAGATTTAATTTTAATTGTTTAATGCCTAATTCTATGATTGGAAATCGAAAAAATATCGTTGTATCTTCTTTACCTGTGGAGCCATTACCACAATGAAAAAGAATATCAAAAAGACGACCAATCTATATTTTATTTGCTTTAAATGTTATATATACAATATATTAAATCAAAATGTCAAGGTTTACTGTAACTGTAATCTAAAGAAGAGATAACTCCAGTAAGTTAATCAATTTTGTTCTTCGTTGCATTCGGATCAAATAAATCGATAACTTCAAAGGTGACAATTTTTTTTCGGGGTTGAGATCTGTTTTGATCGTAGAAGCTGTATTTTGAGATTAGTGGTTTCATTTTGTGTACATTAATCCAACATAGGATTTTTAACTGTGTTCTCTTAGAACCCGCGATGGAACCGGTGAAATTGTTGTTTCGTTAAAGATGGCCACCAATATTAAATGACCTAATAAAAGAAAAGCGTGCTTTCGAAACGCTAAAGGCAATAAGCCAAGCTATTGTAAACTAGGCACCTATTTATTTATTTATAGTGATAAATTGCAAGATAGGTACACTAATTAAGTAAGGTAGGTTAATAGTGTTTTTGGTATAAAAAAAATGTACATTACTTTTATATAGGAGTTTAACTATACTCAAAAGGAATGAATGTGTTTAAATTGACATTTTTTTCGCGTGGGTGAATATTTTGTTTATCCACATATCAACTTACATAGATGTATCAATTTCACTGTTACAAATCCAAATTAAGATTAGGCTTTACTAAACCTAGTTAAACTTAAATATTTCCCAACTGTCCAGGTGTTTTTATTTTGAGTTAATTTATAAGAGTTTCAATATTGAACTTTTTACAAGTTTGAAGTTTTCCTACTTGTTGGCAGCATTGAATACAAGTATTGATTGGGACACCGGCACATGGTTGTGATCCTCCCTTTGAAGAATTTCTCGTACCAAGTACGACTATCAAAGCGGTTTGCTGCTTGATTTAATGCGTAGCCCTACCAAGATAAATGTGGTCGTTGATGTACCCGACCGAATTTCCCTTATCAAATACCGTTTTGATTATTTTTCTTCTTCTTTTCAGCCGATGGACTGCATCTTAAAACTATTTGAGTTAAACGATTCGCGCCGGTAAGCTTTAAAGTGGTTATTGATTACGTCAACTCTTTCGGGCTTTGCGGTTTACAATGGAAACCAGGAAGAATTGATTAGTTGAGCAATCATCAGTAGGAATGAACAAAAATCTTGTAAAATACTTTCCGCTTTGGTCTATAAAAGTAACCAATTAAAAATTTTTCTTTAAAATACAGAATCGTGTCGTTATTTATTAAAACCAGAATACTTAGAAATCGCTTATCTTCCTTTGAATAGAACTTTTTCAAAGCCAAAGCATGCCATTGTCCCTGTGTTTTAATTTCAATATTATTAAAAAAGTTTACAGCCTTATTTACACTATAATTTAATAAATGTAAAATTATATATTTTTTAAATTGAGAATTGGGTTGGGGTCTGCAAGGCGATGACCGTCCGGCTTAATCATATTTAGTCTGCCTATTCTTGCTGGCTTTGTCAGACAGGGGAGGCTACGAACATGGGTTTATCGATTTTATTAAACTGTTTTGGGGATACTAGCTCTAAAATATTAGACTCTGGTTCGAATGTTTTTAACAATGGGCCCTACTATAAGCCGAGAAAAAATGTTTTAAGTAATGTAAGTATTTTCAGATTAAGTTTTCTGCCTTCGCTGGGCATGTATTTCAAGGTTGTTATGTATCAGTCGATTTGATTTTTTATTTAGAATTGTAAAGATAATTATTATTATTATTAATTTTTAAGGGCGTTTTAACGGCTAAGGTCATTTCACGCCCTAACATTTCAAACCTTCTATCTTAGTTTAGCTATATCCCTTCTGAGTGCTATAAAGCTCTGACTCCTGTAAAGATAATTATATGGAAAATCGTATTAAATAAGATGGATATATAAAAAGTTACAAAAATCAAAATCTACTTTCAATAAAATACGCTGAAAATGTGTTTTTGTAAAAAAGCAACATTCCTTCCAATACTGTAGACATTGGATAAAATCCAAAGGAGCTATGAAGTTTTAAGTGAAACATCGGTCGTAGGGAAAAATGCCTGATGACATGACAATAATCTTTTTGGGCAATAACTAGGTTGAAAAATATTAGATACGTGTCTGAAAAAACTTCATAATTAATAAATTTTTTAAAAATTATTGTCTTCAGTTTCGATGTGCCTGCATTTCAAATTTATTATATATATATATATATAAAGTTACAGAAACCAAGGTCAAAAAAATTAGGCAATGAGGCAAAGTTGATATTCATTTTCTGCACCAAAAAGTTTGAACGTAAGATTTTGGGTAAATATTTTTTTTTCATTTTCAAATTTTTTTCTGTACCGTTTTATATAAATTGGGTTTACCAATAAAAACTCCTGGGGTGTAATGAATTAACTCTCCGACGCCGTAGAAAAATTTCAAATTTAAAAATTCACCAAAAAATTTCATTGAAATCGGTGATCCCACGTCCAAAACCTCCCTTTGTGAGCGTTATTTTAAAACCCTTTTATGTGTTTGTTAAAAGTGATAACTTTGTTCTATCAGCGTCTTCTAATACTTTCTCTATCCAGAGTTTTCGTTATTTCCTTTTGTCAGTTATAGTATCTGTTCTTTTTAAGCTATTATATTGCTTTTTTTTGTTTATGTTTACTTAAGCTTTATTTTTCTTTAAAGCGGTCTGCGGTCTTTTGTGGTGCAAGATTACATTTGATCGATTAATATATGACAGTAATTATTATCATGCCGGAAATGCCCAGTGCTTTTCTGCAAGTTGCACAATGAATGAGTGATTAACATCATATCCGCTTAAAAGTTATCAATTTTCATATTCAGAAATCTCTTTGTTTTTAATTAACATGACGCAATTTATTTTCAAATCAGTCTAATTTTACCTCAGGGGTCAACGACAGTGTTAATGAGGCTATATCATTCGACAAATCCTTAAAATGTGCGCACTTGACCAAAATGGACAGTTTATTGACATTACACATAAATTGTAAATAATTAAGTGCCGATTTTTTGACAGCAGAAAATGTGACCACGATTTTAGGCAAAATACAGATTTTTTTCTCACTTTCCGGCATATTTGAAATTTATATATTGTGTTTTACATTTTTTACAATTGAAGCATCGTTCGTGCGCTAATCAATTTATATACTGTCTTGAACGATCATTTTCTCTAATAAATAACCGCCGGAGGAGACAAAGGCATTTTTAAAAACCCAGCAGTACTGATATTTATTACACTTACACATACAATACTGTTTACAGAAATATTCTTTTCTTTGAACATGTATCGTACAATCCCACCCCTTTCTGTCTTTTTTGTTCCTTTCATGTGCTCTTTCTATCTCAGCTTGCCATCTAAGGTCTCAAATCTTTGGCTGTACCCCTGTATAGTATGATAGTGCAATTGATGATAACAGACAAAATATGTTCTAATTTTTTATTTGTCAAATTTATTTGTACAGATTTGGGCTGATTAAACCTGATTCTCCTATTTTTGTCCACTGATTTTTCTTTACTTTTGAGAGGTTCATGTGTAAACCTTGGAATTTTTAACCCAGCAATTTTGAGAAAATCACCGTCGTATCACAAGTTTTATTTATTTTTCTTAATTCTGAAATTGATCTTTTTTGGTTGACTAAAATTTCTGTCAATTAAATAAGATATTATGGGGATGTGTTTCGCTTAGTTTGAAGATGAGTTTTCACTTCAGACCATATCGAAAGCCCTTGAAAATAATAGAATAGAGTGATTTTACTGTTTCATCTGTTGCAATTTGGTCTATTGTTAAATATTCCGATCGGAATCCAAATTGGTAGTGTTGATTTTCTTTTTTTTGCTATATTTTTTAGTAGAAATTTTTAGAAACGCTTAGATCATGGTGACTTCTGCAATTTTCCAGATATTGGGAACATATTCATAATCTAATGGAGCGTATGCAAGTTTAATTAAAATGTTTTTGATATTTTTGTAAATATTTCTCCAGTGATAAGGTCATATCCTGGAATATTTTTGGAAGATAGGTTTTTCATTGTTTTGCGCTATTTATTTTGGCTTATTACTTGCTTCTTCTAAAGTAGTCGTTCTTCTAGTTGCCACTAAAGTTTTCATTGGGTTTGAAAATTTCGACAAAGTGTCGTTATTTATGTATGTATATATTTATGTGGTATATAATGTATACAAGGTAGACACATGAGTATACATACCACTAACACTAATAATCCTGAAAATTTAATTTACCTTGAACTGTTTCCACAGCAAAACCCGATGATAAAAGATGACTGTGTTTGTGAAAAAGCAAATATTCTACGTGGCAATAAATAATAGATAAACAAACGTAGAAAAATTTCTTTAAAACTTCAGTTTAGTCTGCACATATATACACAAAACCCAAACAAATACACGAACTAGATAGACTTAATAAAAAGCACATTAGGAGCATGATTCTCAGAGTACAGAGATTATTTTAGCTTAGAAAAATCAAGGGGTTACGTACGATCTCGTAACAAGGGGCCTGCATCATCCAAAGTTTCTTCGATCGATATAAAGATGGCAGAAATTTATAAATGATATAAGGAATTAGGAGGAGGAATTAGAACTGGAGGTTGAGGTGGCAAACAAGATGTGCCATTGGATTCATCCGGGTTTGCTGCCCGAGTTGTATTTCCATTACAAATAAATGGTCAGGTCCAAGTTGGATGTTTGCACTGAGAGCAGCAAGAGGAATAGAAATGTTGGGTGTTTCTTTGTTGCTTATAATATACACAATTCACTAATTTCGTGGTCCGCTTGACCAATCAATACATGACAATTAATTAATGATTTAAAAATGAAGTACACTTCACTAAAGCTCTCCGTCGCCATTTCAATTGTCGTCGAGAGTCCAAACCGATTACACGACATTTAAAAAATGGCAAAAGGAGAGAAGACTCATAAGGTGGGGTTGAGATGGGGAGTTGATGTCCGAGTGGATCGAGGTCACGATAGCTCAGGTGGTAGAGCAGCGGCGTATCTAGCCGAAGGTCGTGGGTTCGAATCCCTCTCGTGCCATTAACTTTTTTCATCTCAACTAAAAACCTTAATTAATTTTCAAATATACACAATGCATAAATAAAATTGTATATTAGCAGACCAATGATCAAGCAATCAAGCCGAGCAGTTAGCAATACTAAACTCTCGGGAATGGATAGTGCACTATGCTTGGTAGAGTTGGATACAATGCGAATCAGGTTGATTTGGCATATCCTTATCCAGCTACAGTACGCAATTCTTGTAGTCTGAGATAAGGTATAATAAGGCATTGAGATAAGGTCCATGTTGGCGGTGAGTGCATTGAAAGGACCAACAGACTGAAAAAGGAGGCTTCGGAAGACTCCACTCTGCCAGTTTTTGTAGGTTCAGTATCGATCAAGTAGAGCTTCCAAAACTAAGAAATGCATTAGTCGCTTATTTTATACTATTCAAAATTAAGTGGAGATTCTTCCCGAATTTCAGGATGACGCAAGTTCTCGGATGGAACCATACCGCATGGTCGGGACCAAGTTTATCTCCAAGGATTTCATTTACTACATGTTACATTATATATCTCAATCTGTTTCAGACTACTCTCTTGTACACAGGGGTTTTCCTTTGTTTTTTATATTAGCAGAGTGCGTTTAATATTTTGGGGGGAGGACAGAAATTGGCAACGGTGGTAATTGAACTCACGACCCAGGTCTATGAGCAGAGATTCTGACACGTTTATCGCTCGACTACCCCAATCCCCAAAATTTTAATTTATTGAAAAGCTGAAAGAAAATTTATGTTAGCTTGTCCCAATACTTTATTCTTGTTCATTGGACAGTTGAATGAAAAACGCCGACGATGAGCAGAACCTTACGAGGCAACATTTGTAACAAAAGGAATCGGAACCAATTGGCCTAATCCAATTCGACTGATTAATAAACTGTAGGAGATTAAGGACTTTTATCTTAACTTGCACGGCCCGTGAAAATACGCCGGCACGGAAAGTTTAAATCACGTATGAAATGAAAAAATGGCTCATTTGACGCTCAGTTAAGTCTAATGATGTCTTTTACAGAGTCATTTGTTTTGCTAAATGAACCAAAAACCTGTTACGATATCATGAAGATTCGGGCCTCTTTTAGCTTTCTAAAATAAAATATCGATTCTAAGAAAACTAATGTTTTAGACAGTCATATCAGTTTTTTAAGCAAAATTAAATTAAATGAATAAGGTAATAACATTTGTCTAAAAGTGTATTTATTCTATAATATTAGTTTGTTTGATTAGGTCAAGTTATTATTAGTTTTGTTTTCCCTCACTATAGGAATTATCTTACTGATTACATCTCTATTGAATATGGAATGTTTGTTTCCCTTTAGACTCGCGTTATTTTCAATAAATTTTATCGCATGCAATGCAAAAAACTCTTCTGAAATAGATAAGCTTTATTATTCAACATTTTAGACCGGGACGTGTCGTGAGTTAATCATTATGTTTCAAAAGCCCGTTCGGAAATTCGTACCGACTTCGATAGACTTAATACTTTTAACTACCTACTGAGAGTATTATGAAAATGAAGCACACCTCTTGCAGCATACTCTTATGTTGATCTAGTATTCAAACACTTTCAAAACAAATCACTCGGATCTGTTGGAAATCGTTATGCTAAATCTGAAGAACCGACTTTGGCAACTCTTCAAGAAGCCAATTACAATTTGAAGAGTGATTCAAAGCTGTCCACAACTACACTTTCAATTCTTTTGTCTTGAATTCTTAATGATTACAATGAACGTTTAGTTAAAATTAACATAAACCATTTATAATTGAACTATAATTTTAATCCTAGTACAACAAATTGAAACACACTCATCGGTTGGAAAAAATTTAAAAAATAAGTGACGGACCCAGCTACCTTGGTCTTCTAATCATCGTTTGTAATAAAAGTTTTTACTTAAAAACTGATAATTTTGATCTTTTGGGTTTATGTTTTGGAATGAATCTTTCGAACATAAATATTTTCTCACTGGACATCAATAATGTGGTTTGTCGTTGAATAGCTGATCACATGTTTTTAGAATATGCAGCGAACATCTGACAAATTAACAGGGTAGGGTCCAATATATTATTTAAATTTTTCAGTTTGAATAGGAGGAACAATGACAGAAACTGAGGAAGTAATGACTCGCATTCGCTTATGTTCTCCACTTCGAGGAAAAACAATGAGTCGTGGATATGAAGACTAATTCGTCCCTAACTCTAACTATACTTAACCTAACCTAAACCTAACTCGAACCGTACATAATTTAGCCACATTCAACCTAACCTAACCCAACCTATGTGCAGGCGACAAATAAACTGCTCAAAATGAATACGGGTATTTGTACTTTATTCATATTCTACTAATTTTAATTAAATTAACGGAAATATTCGCGTTAGTTGGATAAAACAAAATAGAAAATACAAACAAAAAAAACATTGATTAATCCTAATTTTTAATAATGGATTTACTCATAATAATAAACAAGAAGATTACTCATTTTATAAACAAACACCTTTCCTTCAATCCGGTTGTATTCTCTTTAACCTTTGTTAACTTTAATTTAATGCAACAACAAAAAATTACCGCCTGGTTTTTGCAGGAAAAAACAGCCAACTTTGTAAATTCATATTTTTTAAGCCTTTTATATCACAGAAGTGCGCTGGTTTCATTTTTTAGAAAATTTTGCGCTGAACAAAATGGCTTTTGAAATGGTTTTCTAGCTTTAGTCAATCATCAGTAAAGTGTAAAATTCAGGAATTTTCTTATAAAAATTTTCAATTGAGCTGTGGAGCCAGGAAATCGTGTGTAGAGCGGCGCCCCATAGCAATAAGAAAATATTATTTGTTCAAATCATTTGATTTGAGTATGAACCTAAAAGTAGCCCAAAAGGCAAACTAATTTCGCTCGCTTCACGGAAAAAACGATGAATGAAAAACCATAACCTTAAACTAAGCAAACTATAGATAACCTAACCTCCCATCCCTGACACTAATCATAACTTTAAAACTAAACTAACCTAGCCCATCCCTAAGCCTATCCCTACTTAACGTCTTTCACTTTCTATTTTGTCTTTCATCTTTTAACTTCCAACCTCTTCTTTCCTCAAGTAAGAGAAGGTAAAATTCTGAAACAAGGTTTTAGAGTAGCTTTTAGATGTGCATATTTTCTTAGAAACATCAAAACCTCGAGATTAATTCATATAGAGAGACGTGTTTGTAACTCAACCTGATGATGAGCGTTTAATAGTTGAAATTCGGATCATTGTAAAAAACAAATCTGTGAGTAGAGGCATCCTTTCCAAAAAGTGAATCTACATACTCACCCAACTTGTTGAGACAAGCATCTGTTCTTTCTGTCTGTACAGAAGGATCAGAGGGTTTGATCAAACTTCAGTTGGCAGTTTCATAGATCGCATAAAACTCGTTTTCATAATTTGATAAGACATCGAACTATATAAATAGACGAACGTAAACGGGCTGCTGTAAATTGTTTCTAGGCCAGAAATCAAACTCTAAGACGGAGTTGTTTCCATTTAGCAATAACCTGTGATAATTTTTATCACAAATCACCATCCGTTTTCAATGTGGAGGATCACATAAATGCCTATGATAATGGCATTTCCGCCCGAGGTATCTCAATTCTCTAGTTAAACGGGGAAATAAACACAACACGAATCACAATATGCAATTGCACGTTCTCCAAGCACGACGGACGTGCACGGCCTTTTTTGTTGACAGCCGGGTGTACGTGACGCGCTGGGTCAGGTTCAAGGACTGGGAGGACCTTCGTTCAAATTTCACAACGGGCCGTTAAGGAATGGGAACCGGTTCTACTTAGGTCAGTTACATCCCGAACTTGCCACACGCAGCGTTTTGGAGACTAAATTTATAAAAAGAACAATAAAGAGTTTAATAAATTTAAAAAAATAATAAAAGTAACAAATTTACTCGCTTTTTCACACGAGGTCCCTGCAGACGGGAATATGGATCAAACGAAAGCGTATCAACTATGAATTCAAGCCAGATCCACCACTATTGCCACCAATAAAGCCAATTTTACCAGTACAATTGTGGACACTCAATGTTTTGGTAGTTTCTAATAAATTGTTAAAAAAAATATCGAAAATAATGAGACATATTTCTATGCTTCAAATTCAAGACAATTTTTAGAATAGATTGATATGTACACTAGGTACAGTTTTGTATTCGTATACAATTACCCTAAAGACACGTATGCTTTTGTTATTCGCCTATTTATCTTCACAACATAATAACTAGATTATTATTAAACATCCCTTTAATTAAGCCATGCAAGCAATGGGACACATATTGGATGAAAAACAATCCTGTAAGAACTAATAATTGGACATTCAGAACAGATTTAGACAAGCGGCAAATTCACCAATCACAACGACTGTTTATTTTGTTCGGCAAAATTTGGGCCAAATTGAAAATTAAAACATTGATTTATAAACTCAGTTGAAATTAATTTTGTAATCGCTTTAAGCCAACCTAGTTTCACGATTATAAACTAGTAAACACGTCTCCACCAATTTGTAAATAAGTTGTGATTCTGAGAGATTACTTAATCAACTTGCCTTGAGGCACGGTTTAATATTCACCACCATGAAGTTTGTACAAAAAAAAGGTTATTTTTCTCATTTATTTAACTTTTTTACGTTGTAGTTTGGTAGTTTCTAATTAACTCTGAGGGCCGATCTTTGGCGCAATAGTTTCACATCAACTAATCCCAATAATAGCACTTATATACAGTAATACTTACAAAAAATACAAATACATGAGAAAAAGAAGTCTGAAGCTGGTATAACTGCACTACACTAACTTGATAACAACTCACTATGGCCTCCTAAATAAAAATTTCACAATATAAAAATACATCAAATACGATGAGTATGAAGTCCAATTCTTAACTAACACTTAAGCTCAACACCTCTCTGCAGTTATTATTCCCATCCAGACATCCTAGACCTTTACTTGATATTTCTCTCACACACTCTCTCTCACTCTCTTTATCTTTTTCTCTGTAAATTTCTTATTCTATCTATAGATATGCATCTTTATTCCCTTCTCTTTGAATATCGTTCATTCTCTTTTTTTTTCTCTCTCTCTCTCTCTCTCTCTCTCTCCTAAATTTTCTCTAAACCTAGAAAGCCTAATTAGCTTTCTACCTCCTACCGACTGATCAGTCATTCACCCATTATAGGTAAAATACTGGAAAAACTCCTTCATCCGCCTGACCGATGAGTTACCTAGCACAATTTCCCATCAATTCAGCGTTTGAAATACTATTGACTATATAACAAGCGTATCGCATTGTGACGTCAATTTCACATTCTTCGGCTTTAAGAGGATTATCCTGGTAGGATGTTGGTTATAAATCAAGCCTTTGACCAGGTATGTCACTGAGCTCAAGCACCCACAAAACTTAACTTATTTTAAAGTTTCACTAGTTCAAGTTTACTATAAGAATACTACAAATACTTTAGTTGATAGTTTCATTAAGGGCGAGAAAGACTATTAGGTAAAATTGTCTGTTTCTTTCTCAGGAAGTACATACAGGATTCCCTCCAATCCTACAAAATGTATAGTATGATCTTAAGGCGAAGACCTCCCTTGGTTAATGGTGGGTCATTACAGTTTGTCCAATGGATCGTTGGCGCAAGTATTTTATACAGATTATATTTACCCATCTTCCCAGTAGGAGCGGGTTTCTTTCTCGGTTATCTTGTCGTCAGACCATAGAGGTTGGCAGTTTAGCGTAGTAACTAACCGTGAAACGACTACCATCCAGATCTTGGATGGTGGATTAAGAATTATTGATTATTGATGCGTAATGACACCTGACTTTAATCTAAATGTGCTTTACTCATTGAAGGACAAACATATCATTATTTCAACTATTCATTGCATCGTATTTTAAGAAAATTAAACAGTATTAACCAGTCAATGAATAGAAAATTTTTTCCAAATATTACTAAACCAAAAACATTGAGATTTGTGTAAATAGATCAAAACTAACATTTCTGATATCTGGCATTAGAGTGCTATTTAATAAAGCTTTAAATTATTGATCGTATTGGTGTTGCAGAGAAAAATCCCCTTCTCCCGACTTGGCAAAGTAGCTCTGCCACTCCCGATTAATAAGACATCTTGCCTATATCCTCTCGCTGAGATTTTTCTTTTTCCTACACTGAACTATGAATTCGTTTTCTGAGAATAAATTTGATCAAACATAAATATTATGCCTTTGAGAAAGCTTTGCTTAAATTTTAGTGATGACAAACGTACAAACAATGAACTTAAACACAAGCTCTTAAATATATACACCCCCAAATAGAAAGAAACCACACACGCAAACAGTCAAAGAAAAAATTACACAATCCAAACGTACACAACAATACGCACATGCCGCGTGTCGTCAAAAACAATAAAAATATTACATAGCTATACCTGCATATATATAAGTGTCTGTTTGTAATGTTTGATTGTTGTCTTTCATTGAATGTATTACAATTAATTAAGGTTTTTTAGTTGAGATAAAAAAGTCAATGGCACCAGCGGGATTCGAGGTCACGATAGCTCAAGTGGTAGAGCAGGGGCGTATCTAGCCGAAGATCGTGGGTTCGAATCCCTCTCGTGCCATTAATTTTTTTCATCTCAACTAAAAACCTTAATTAATTGTAATATATTAATTGGTCAAGCGGACCACGAAATTAGTGAATGTAATGACTTTCATTTAATGTTGAAATTGAAGCCAAGTTTTGTAAAAATGCGAATAAACAAACAAATAATTATATAAAGAATTGATTTCTATATAAAAATATGTATAGTTGACAGCCACAAAGAAGAAAGTGGTATAGTAAAAGAAAGAAGAATGGGAGGGGTCAAACAAAGGGTATGGGGGAGAGAGAGAGAGAGAGAGTGAGAGAGAGAGAGAGAGAGAGAGAGAGAGAGAGAGAGAAAGAGAGAGATTGTTAGCGTAAAACCTGTAGGTTGTGGGTCGGTACGGTAAATATTTTCAATGTTAGTTGAGAATTAACTCTTAACGCAGATATGTTTAAAAACTTAATATCTCATAATTTTTACGAAAAACCAGAATGCCTAATGACCGGAGAAAGTAGTACAAAGGTACGTAAAAATTTTTTCATGATCCTATCCGATTTTATTATGCACACTGGGTAGACAACTTTTTTCTCTCCGTTTTCAAAAGGGCCCTCGTTTCATAAACATTAACTGTAATATACGTCCTTCGCAGTCTGTGAAAACTAAACGAGAGATTACCATGTTAAAATACCGAACAGCTTTGCTTTTGGTTGAAAACGAGGGTTGACAATAGCGGAGATCATAAGAGTTGAAAGTATTATTTTTTCTAATAATACTAATGTTGAACTAATTTCTTTATATTGCTATGCAACTTTGAAGAGTAATGTTTGTTTATTTACTGTGGAAAATATTAAATTAACCATAACTTTCGGCATACACGCCGGTAGTCGTTGTGACAATATTCTCGCTCCTTTACAATAACAACTCAAAACGAGGAACTTTGCTAATACACTAACACTGCTAATAGGCTTAAAGGCTTAGATAAACAAGAGACAAAATAAATCTATGTCTGTAATTATATATCAACATTAAAATACGAAGAACGTCTCTACGTTTAAAAAAACCCTCAGTGTTTTACTTTGTCATTTTGTTTTTTATTGTTTTCATATTGTTAATTTGTTTTTTAATTAACTGCAAACAGCTATAATACTGTTAGTAGTCTTACTATAATACTGTTAATCCTCTTGCCACGTAAATTTAGCGTAATTTTTAGAATAAAGAAAGAAATAATTTAATTTTAAAACGATATATTTTTACATCGTATACACAAATTATTTGTGTGAACGTGATTGCCTCCTCAATTTTACGTTCCCGGGTGGTGTGCATAGATTGGGTTAGGTTGGTTAGATCTGGGTTAAATTTCGTTAGGTAGTATTAGGGTTAGGTTACCATTAGAATTAAGCATGAGTTATGTATGGAGGGTTAGTGTTAGGTTGTCTATTCATGATTCAATATTTCAAAATATACAAGCTTAGTTTGCCTTTGTGAGCTAATTTTAGTTGTATACTCAACGACTTGATATAGTTTATGAATTTCGATTAGCAAAATATCATTTGATCAATCGAATAAAAGCGGTGTAAGAAACTACGCTCTTGTACATCATTTTCACAAATGGATAGAGTCAGCGTCCTAGCAGCACTATAATTACTGTCATTGTCGAATTAGTCTTGAAATAGCTTCTTTTCTAATCTCCTTTCTGTGGCTTAGAGGGAGGATTTCGAGAAATCTGTTGCGTACTATGGAGTTCCACATGGGTTGGGTTAGGCTAGGTTAAAAATGGTTAAGTTAGGTATGGCTAGGGATTGGTTAGGTTAGGTAATTGACGGTTAGGTAGGGTTAGGATACATATCCATTAGTCAATGCGAATGAGAAGCGCGAGTGACTACTTCAGATGTACTTTCTGCTTCCGTCATTGTTTTTCCTCTGCAAACTGTACCTTTTAAAATACATAATACATACTGAATCCGATCATTCTGTCAATTTTTCAAACACACTTTGCCGCATATTCAAACTCACGACAAATCAGCTAATCAAATACAAACTTTATTAATGATTTTTATGAAGGAAATAATTATGAATATGAATGTATGAAATAATTTACAACTCCCAAATTCCAAACCTTTGAAGTTTCAGTTTATAATTAACAATTGTCACAAATAAATAGATAGGGTCTCAAAGTTAAAGAGTAGTTGATTGACATTCTGGTTTAAAGGATGTTAGATAAGCGTTTTACGATCGTTTTAGCTAATTAAACTGATCACAAGCTAGAAAATTGGATGTCAGGGTTTAAAGATTGATTTATTGATTTTGAGTACAAAAACAAAAGGTAGAAAATGTAGAAAGGTGTTGGAAATGCCTTTTTTTCGATCTGATTTGCTAATGGAAATAATCATGAAACAGTAGACAGAAACACTAAGTATAAAGATTCATCGATTGATAATATTATTTTAAAAAATGCATTTGTATATAGGTGATTAATATAAAAATTATCTAGGTTATCTAGATAGGCCTATTTACTGTATCACGATTCTTATTGAAAAAACCATAAAAACTATTGATCGCTGATAATATTTATTCATGGTGACTTTGCAGACTAGTAAGAATTAATTAATTTTTTTTGCCAATCGAGCTATATTATACCAATACGCCAACTAAAGCCCGGATCTTCATTGGGCCCCCCGGCGATTTTTTTATTGGAGTAAAAGCAATACCAGCTCCCTTTTTCAAAAGGTGTGGACATAATTGGGTTCAGGTGACAAGAAAAATCCATTAGAACTTTAGCCGAAAGACAGCATCCGCTCGTCAAAAAAAAAAATTTTTAACTTGTTTTTGCATAATCGATTACGATCCTCGACCAAACATGACTCAAAACGGAATGGACCAGGAGAGAAAGCATGAATCCGATCTGTGAAAAATATGATGTGTAAATCGTGTTTTTCTTACAGTAATGATTTTAGAAAATAAAAAATACTCAAACCCAGACAAAAGTCAATCGTTATGCTAGTTTTAAACTATTTTCAAATGGGAAAAAAATATTCCTGTTATGCCTCATGGACATAAGATCACGGAACCGTGTAAAATAGTTGAGAAGGAAACCACCCCACAGGAATTTCACACTCACTTAAATAATGTTCCTCACCTTGTTTGAATTAGATTTACATAACGTCAACAAAATCATGATATACTCATTAAACATATACTATGTACAGATTTTTATAGTGCTGTGAAAAGAAATGTTAGATTTTGATGAGTTAATTAATTATTACTGAAAGAAAGGTAAATACAGCCATCCTTACTTATCCAACAGGGAATTCTTTACAGATTGATCGCATAAGATCACCTTTAAGGAGCATAAATCTTCCAAGTTCTATTTATTGCCCAATTTTATTTAACATCTGTATAATATTTTAAAGGTAAAAATTAAATGCACTAGTTTCGTGGTCCGCTTGACGAATTAAATTATTTCAATTAATTAAGGTTTTTAGTTGAGATAAAAAAGTCAGTGTCACGAGTGGGATTCGAACCCACGACCTTCGGCTAGATACGCCGCAACTGTACCACTTGAGCTATCGTGACTTCGATCCGCTCGGACACTAACTTCCCATCTCAACCTCACCTTTTTTTGAACTTTCCCTCCTTTTTGCCATTTTTCAAATGTCTTGTAATCTATTTTTGTATCTCAACTAAAAACCTTAATTAATTGAAAGATATTAATTGGTCAAGCGGACCACGAAACTAGTGAATTTAATAAGTTAAAATGAAGTATATCTTCACTAAAGCTCTCCGTGGCCATTTCATTTGTCGCCGAGAATCAAATAGATCACACGACTTTTGAAAAATGGCAAAAAGGAGGGAAAATTCAAAAGGTGGGATGCCGATCGAAGACACGATAGGTCAAGTGGTAGCGCAGCGACGTATCTAGCCGAAGATCGTGGGTTCGAATCCCGCTCGAGACAATGACTTTTTTATCTCAACTAAAAACCTTAATCAATTGAAAGGTAAGAATTAAAACTGAACCGACTCTCTTTGCAGATGATAGGGCCATTGTAAGAGCCTCCTAAAAGGTTGATTCTATATGCTGATAATTATCAGTAATTTTAAATTTTTAAAAATGGAGAATCAGATCAAATGGTAGCAAGACTGAGGCAATACTGTTTACTCGACGCAGACTACAAATGGTCAATAATGTCAAAATAAATAACTCGCCACTACCTTCGGTTAAGAATGCTAAATACCTTGAAATGTGTCTGGATTCCAGATTTAATTTTAGTTACCATATTGAAAAAAATGCTCAAAAGCATGAACCATCTTAAGGAGTATTTACACGCTCTTTAACAAGCATTCCTGTGTGATGATTATAAATCCAATTTTGCCAAGTTCCCGGTTGTTTATAATACAATAAAGAATTATTTGATTGTTTCCACGGTGGACTGCGATAGATATGCATGCGAACCTAAACATTATCTAGTTTAGCAACAGATCCCTATAGAGCAATTGTACATTTTTATAATTCATGCATAAATAGCCTAATTGTGCGTACGTATAAAAAATATTTTTATTGATCATAGGGAAGACTAGAACTACTGTAATATAAGCATATAAGACTTAAGTACATATTGTTTGATAAATAACGAACATGTGTTAAAGGGAAATATAGTAAATATATAGCATCTAAGGATGATGTGAAAATGATTGTCAATTTTTTTGTATGTTGTAACCTCGATCAAAAATTGGATAAATGTCTCTCTCTCTCTCTCTCTCTCTCTCTATATATATATATATATATATATATATATATATATATATATTCCTGTATCAATATATCTGTATTCATTCCTATTTAGAATAAATTAAAGTTCATACTATTAATAAACTTGTGTGTGTGTGTGTGTTTCCTCAGTGCAGTAACCCTGCACTAAGGTTATATATTTCCACCTGCTCTCAAATTTGATTACCGGTACTCACACACATACTCAATCTATTTCTTTCTTTCTCGGTATCTGTCTGTCTTTTCTCACTTTTATTGACTTACCCTTGTTGATCTGCCTCTCTCCCTCTTATTTCTCTATCTCTCTCTTTCTCTCTCTCTCTCTCACTCTCTCTCACTCACTCTCTCTCTCTCTCTCTCTCTCTCTCTCTCTCTCTTCTTTCTCTTCTTTCTATCTGCCTCTTCCGGATTCTTCCTTTCTGTCTACCTATCCCCATATCTAATTCTATATCCATCTGGAAAAATATGTTTGTTTATCTATTAACTTCTTTGATTGTACAGCCTTTAGAAAACGTACAATACAACAACACTTTGAACTGTTAATTAACAGAAGTGATGTATTTTACATAATTTAATGTATTATCTATCCTAGAATGAATATATTAAAAGATGAAAGGACGGTTATACAAAAAAGTCGTTTAATTGCAAAGCTTTCAGGGCACAGAATTCCGACATTTTAAGCTTAAGGATGGTTCTAAATTGCAAAGTCAATCTAAACATCTTGGGAATGCAAAACAGGGCCACCTCCAGATTTTCAGGACGGAATAGAAAAAAAAGAAGAAAAAAACCTACTCACGAGAACGAAACCTTCTGCCGTATTAAATATTGTTTGCATAATTTTGCGATGAAATATCAGAAATCATAAAAAGGAGCAAGAAGAAACTCAGAATCAAAACAGGTTTCTTGGCAGAACACTGGATAATTGTTTATATAAGATTGCAGGTGCTAGTGTAGTTTCTCCAAAGGTAAAGGAACAGCCAGACAGAGAGACTGCCGAACAGTAAGTAATTCCTGGGGAGGCTTAATGTCTAACTATCAGTTGAAATTTACCGACGAGGGGTCAGAACCACTTTACAATAGTTTATTTCCATATTATCATAAATCAAAATTTTATGGGTTATGGCGGAATTCGAACAAAGAACCGCTAGATTCCAAGTACGAGTCGGGTGCCATAACAACTCGGCCACTGCGGTACCCAATTAAAGTATGCCGCCTTCGAATGCAGGCCCCTGGATTTGAACCCGGGACTTTTAACATTTAGCGATGAACAGCGTGTCAACCAACGTCTAAACCGTTGAGGCCACCGAAGCCCCAGTTAAATACTGTAAATTAACCGATCTTTCTGAACGACGGGATGTTAATTGTAATTTAATAAACCAGTGACAATTTTTCTGTAGCTGAACTGATGAAAAACTCTCAAATTCTTTTCGGGAAGCTAAAATTCAATTAAAACTGTTTAAATGAAAGCATTATTAACGAGTTGGCTGAGCGAGGGGATTGGGTCGAGGAATTTACACTCCTGCCTCCAGAAAACCGATGGCCCCTCATAACGATAAAATTTACCTTTTTCGATCGAAAAAAAACAGTGCAAGCAATAGTGATAAACAGAACAGATTTTTACAGTGAAAAGTTGAAACAAAGGATACAAAGAGAAAAACAAACAGACCACTGTCTGCCCTTTTGGTTTATCTTGAACGTGGATTAACTGAGAGCAAATTACGGCTGGAATATAATTACGTGTTATCGGTTCATCTTAGCAGCGGGATTAGCTTCTACCCGTGTGTATGTTTGCTTACTCCTTTTATTCTTTACGAAGTATAACATTTGGCTAAAAATACCGCTAAAGAATGGCCGAAAGTGTGCGTTAGTGAAGATGCTGGCTTGCAGTACATTTTGCATTATAGTTAATTAAATACGTGAAATAAAAATATATAATATATTCATTAACATTTCTCCTTAAACAGTCTGCTATAAAATGATCTGTCTAACTTATTGTAAACTACATAGAACAGAATACAATTTAATAAATTATGTTATTAATAAGAAATATATTAAATTAATACCATCTATCTCTGTTTTTCCCGCTCTCTCTCAATGTCTGTGTTGTTCATTATTTTGGTGTCTTTCTCTATATTTTATTAAGTTTTGTTATTGTGAATCTGTTTAGCGCTTTTTGTCTCGTCTTTCTCTGTGAGGACATCTCTCTCTCTCTCTCTCTCTCTCTCTCTCTCCCTGTATCATTTTCTGCATATCTATCCATATCTGCCTTTCGTTCTCTTTTATTCTCTCTCTCTCCCTCACTCTTTAACACTCTTTAGCTTTCTGTCTCTTTTCTTCTAGTTTACTTCTCGCTTTTTTATGAATATGCTATTTTATCTATATTACAAATACTTTTTTATAATATATTTTGAATTTATTTGAGATAGAATTTATTCAAGATTTTCTTTCTAATAATATACTCTTAAATGAATAAATAATCTTGAATTGATGTTGTGGGGCGTGAACTTGACCCTTGGAACCACGGCTGTTGCCGGTAAGTGCTACAAAGCCAGGTAACGCTTATAAATATTTCCAACTTCGGGGCTAAGTGCACTTGCGAGAGCTTTTCCCCGGACACCACTAAAACAGGGGCCCAAAACTTCCCGCCCCGCACAACAGGACGTCGATCAAAACCTTAGGAGCGGATTCCAGGAAATGTCCCACTTCCCGAAGAAAAAGGAATCTCTCATGTCACTTGAATCAGCAGTGAAAGTTCTTTAGCGCGCCTCTAAAACGAAATCAAGGCCAGCGAGATGTCTACTCGATCAATTGATTCATTCAACATGGCTTTACCAAAAGACTGATAATGGACAAGATCTAAAAAAATCTGATAAATTCGATTATAAAAGGAAAAACTTAGCTTTTATCCAACTTGTATCCGCATAAATCCTTATTATAACGGTTTCTTGTACCTTCATTTTACCAGTCTTTTTTCAATAAGTAGCGACTTTTTTATGGAGCATCTTTAAACATATTTGCTGAAGACAATCAATCATAAAAATAGAGAAATTACTCTACTACTGTTACTCTAATATATATTCACTTTTTTCTAAATAATGTGTCCTAACAATGCGATTACAGCAGAAGGTTGAGACGTCATTGTAAAGTGGTCAATGCTGAAAAAAATTTCTTTGGTTATGCCCTGTCTCCTATTTGGTCATTGGTGTCCTTAACGTCCATGCTGTTGGGGGACAAACAAGTATATCGCCCCTGAACCGTTTAAACGGACATTAGAAACGCAACAGCAATGCGATTTTCAGCAGATTGCTCAATTCCTTCTTTTTACAATAAAACAGATTTCTAAGTGCATTACAAACCCAAGAACATTAGTAAAACAATAACCGTTATTTGGTTTAATTGTTTATATGGTTGATTAATTTGTTTAAATGCTAATAAAGTTTCTTATAACGCTTTGACCCATTAAATAATTAATAAATGTAATTCTTTCAGCGTAAGTTATTTAACCTGTCTATCGAAAATATCTGAATACACAATACTTTTCTGGTGCAGCGGCTATTGCTGCAACATTAATTAATTAATAAAAGCATGCTGAAACATTAATTTTCATTAAAAGCGACGACACGTATGATTTGTTAATATAGATTGAAAATTCTCTTGCATGCTTTCCACCACAACCCTCTATTTCTATTGATCAATAGATCGGACAAAACAAAATAAAATATTTTTTTTAATACTCCATCACAAATTGGGAAAAGCTTATTCCTCTGAGAGTAGGAAGTGGACGATTAATAAATATTTAATTGAAGCCTGCTCGCCATGTATTGAGCCCTGTGCATATTTTCTTTTCTACAACTTTTTTGGTTATTCGATATATACGATTTAAATTGTTTTATTATCTGCAAATGTGAATGTGGTGGTTTCGGGATGTGACGGCATGTCAGCTGTGAACACCTGGTATAGTGTGGGGGCCAGAACGCTACCCTGTGGAACACCAGCATGGATAGGGAAATAAGCAGAGAGGAAATGGCCTTCGACGACTTGGAAAAGATCGGTCAGTGAGGTGACTGTGCAGTACGAGATAGTAGGTGGATGGAAGGATGCCCTTGAACGCGAACAGCAGACCGGGGCCAAACTCGATCTAAAGCTTGGCTTACGTCAAGAAAGGCCCCAGAATAGTACTGTCCCATCTCAAGTAAGAAGGAAATAATGTCTACCATGCGTTGACACGATACAGCAATTCTCTTGTCATTTCCACTCGAAACCTCCAACAACACCTCACACTACTAGAGTCTTGGTGAAAAACGAAAAGGATAAAATTTAACACAGACAAATCTATTTGCATTATCTTCATTCTGCGTAAAAAGACCCTCCCTCTTTTCTTAAATATTATCCCGCTCCCAACTGTGGACAAGGACACTGTACTGTACTGTACATCGACAAACGCCTGACGCGGATTCCTCACTGTCACGACTGAAAAGTCAGCGATTATGACACCATATAGAACTCTTCCACGATTTCTTGGCAAACGTTCTAATTTACCTCTCAAAAATACAAGGCTGCTTTACAACACCATAGTTAAGCCGGTATGGACTTACGGACTGGAAGAGTGACGTTCATCAAACATTCCAACATCCACCGCATTCAAACTGCGCAGTCCTAAATACTACGAAAAATACTAGATGCTCCATTTTATGAATCGACCTAACTACACATATATACTTACATATCCTTTTCGTTCAAGATGAAATCCCGTTACTGTAAATTTCATAAAAACCTCCGAACCTTGTAAATCAGCACATCAGAAATCTCGCATGCCGAAGAATCCTTTAAAACCCTCCCCGCCGACTGAAGAGACAATGGCCGCGAGATCTCCTAGGAAGTGATGGTGATGATAATGAAAGTGATAATGACACAAGTATCAATTAAACAGACAATATTTTAGTAACATTGGAGTAATACGAATGGGTATTTTCTCCACCCTCGGTTTTAATTTTGCATATATTACCTTGCTCATTGTTATTTGTTACCTAATTGAAGGTAGTTGTAATGTACTACAAATTAAAAAAAAAGGTTTATTGTTGTTGTTTTTCTCAAGATTCCGAAATTGATTTCCAGTTTGATCTCCCCCGATTATATTATGGGGAGGGCTATGAAGCAAGCGAGGCCTTTATGGCCCCCGGCACGTTTTCTCGGAAGCCCTTGTCAACGTTCGTGAGCGTCATACTATGTGCATACATTATACATGGCCCGGGGCGACGGCATTCAAGAAATGCCCTCGCCTCCATGAACGGGGCCCGTGGAAAAATTCCAAGTCTTTTGTTTATAGAACGAAGAAGGGGGCTTATCGACGTTAATTAATCTTGTACGCGGCGTAATTAAGCGAAATAATTAACGTCGCCGAATTGTCTAGAAATAATGGAATAGCGAAAGACATTTCTGTTAAAGGCAGAACGTTAAACTAAACAAACGATAAGATGTACCCAGAGGGGTGGGTCTGACGGGACAAAATTTGTGCCAAAAATCAGTAACAAGTAAACAACAAACATTCACATGTTTTACACACCTTAAACAGACAAATATACATATACATATAATACACGTACATATACAATCTTCATATACACATAATACATGTATTACATTAGCAAAATATTATTAGAATGGTTATAAACAAGAATTCAGTAGAATTGTCAGATAAAAAGAAAGAGAGTGAGAATGAATGAGAGTGAGAGTTAGAGTGAGGGAGAGAGAGAGTTTGAATGAGGCATAGAAAAAAGAAAGATAGACAAATTAGGAGCGACAGAGAAAGGGAAAAAATGAGAAAGAGAGAAATAAAAGGGGTTGAATAATACTATTAGAATGTTTATAAACAAGAATTGAGGAATAAAAAAGAAAGAAAAAGTGAGAGAGAAAGAGAAGAAAAAGAAACAGAGAGACTAGAAAGAGACACACACAAAAAGACATACATGTAATGAAATAAGAGAGGGAGGGAGAGAATGAGTGTGAGAGAGATGGAAGGTGAGAGAGACAAGATAGCCTGAAAAGAGAGATAGATAGATAGAGAGAGAGAGAGAGAGAAAGAGAAAGAACGGAAGCGATAAGACAGAAAATAAAGAGTAGAAGGCAGAGAAATCTTCTGAAATATTTGTATACAAAGAGTGAAAAGAAAAGAGAGGAGAGTGAGTGAGAGAAAGAGAGAATGTGTGTCTGTGTGTGTGTCTGTGTGAGTGGGAAGAAGCATACTTAATGAAAATAAGAGAAGGAGAAAAATATCGAGATCTCTTTTCCAGATAAATTATTTTTATTATTTTATAATTATTTTTTGTTTTATATTTGAGAGAAACGTTTAAGCAATAAAAGTACATTAGTGCATTATTTATTCTATAATAGTTATTTTTTTAAACAAAAAGTGATCTATAACTCTGTTAAACTTTAATAATGAACAATAAATAAAATAAAGCTTTGTATAGAAATTATAACACAATGAAGCCTGCATTGCGAAAAAAAATTTAACCGCTCAGGCATGGACTTTGACGATTATGAATATTAATATCTTAATTATTAATATTCATGATATTCGCTGTCCGGCTTTACGGTGTTACATTATTCAATTTTTAAATCATAACTCAACCGCAAATTGATTCAATAAAAGTTAACATTTAGCATAAAACCAAAGCACATGACTAAATATTGCAGGACATTTTCTATACATAAATAAATAACAATACGATAAATTTCTAATTTTTTTAAATAACAGATCAACGGGCGATCCTAGTAACATTCAAGTGACATAATTAATCAAAGTAGGGAAAGTGATATTCATGTTTATTCAGCGAATAGATGTGCAAAATCATTTATAACTTACGTTACGTAGGATCCTAAATATGAACAGAAAAAATAATTCAAGTGACCGAGCCTTTTTTAATATTTGTCTACAAGCAAGGTAAATTTATTTTCGATAAGTACGTACGCGTAGATGGCTCCCTTACAAAGCACTCACGTCTTAGCCATGAGATTGGTTAGGGATGGTTAGGGAGTCTGTTTCAAATTCAATCCAATAAAGTATGGTGTGATAACAAAACTAACTCTTAGAGGGCTCCCTCACAAAGCAGTTACGTCTTAGGCGCAATTACAATAAGATTAAATTGTTCAATAATTGTGGCATTTCTTGCAAAATATCTTTGTTCAACTAACATGAGATCAAAGAGAGCGCTCGCGTAAAAGTACTCACGACTAGGCCGTAAGAACTGATCTTTTTCAAATCCTATCCAGAAAAGTGTAGCGTGATAATAAAACGAAATGGGTTTATATTTTGTGTCAAATGTTGTTTGTCCAGCTATTAAGAATTGAGAAAAGTACGCTTAGAGAGCTCCCTCACAAATCACTCATGTGTTACCCACCTGTAATGTAAAAAATGTAGAGATAGGGGACAGGGATAAAAGAGGCGGTCTAAGGCTTACTACACTTCGACCTGAGTAGATCTACAGTCTCCTCGCGTATCAACTTGTCAAGAGCTCTGTCGATGGGTGGTCCTAGGAGGATCTGACTCGTAGAAGAAGGATCATCCTCGCCCGATTAAGAATAGGCCATGAAAGTTTGTCACATGACAATTAATTAAGGTTTTTAGTTGAGATGAAAAAAGTCAATGGCACGAGCGGGATTTGAACCCACGATATTCGGCTAGATACGCCGCTGCTCTACCACTTGAGCTATCGTGACCTCGATCCACTCGGACATCAACTTCCTATCTCAACCCCACCTTATGAGTTTTCCTTCCTTTTTGCCATTTTTCACACATCGACACTTACTTTTGGGCCAAAATCCGCGTATGTGTCCGACATGATATGCCCCACCTAATTGAAAGGTGCAATTCGTTGGCTCCATGGAGAGCGCTCAGGAATGCCACCCGATTTGAGAATTGTGCTTGAGCATGTATGAGTATTTGTGATCTCTGTTCCGATTCTTGGACGAAACGGGGTTGTCCTATTGTATATAGTAACATAGTTGTGAATACCTAGTTTGTATGAAGAATGAATGTATTTATTAGCGTGAATGTGTGATATGAGAAGGCGGAATACCCCATCGTCCCTCAGTTAGCTTGGGTTTGGAACTGCATGCATTGGTGGTGAATTGACCTGATTGTTGACAGCGCCCCCTCACCCCGAGCCCAACCTCGGTGGCTGGACGGATAAGACTGAGGTCTGCCACCGGATTGCCAACACTCGGGGTGGGTGATTCTCGAGTCCGCCGGCAATTTACTATAAATAGCAATGGCTGGAATTGCCGATGGACTACGGGAGGTCAATAGGCTCAACTCGGCACATGCTTGCTTGTATGTATGTATGTACGGACTGTGTGGATTCGGTCCTATATAAATCCAAGTCCGAGTCAAAAAACAATAATTTTTTTAATGATAATGAACATGGATACTCGGTGAAGCCCAAGCTGCCTTCTGGCATATTGGTTTTTTCTAGATCCTTAGTTAAGTGCAATGGACTCGATCCTTCTCCTAAGATGTACTAGTTCATTGACTGTAGTTGCTACAAGTTCTGGGTTTTCTTTGTATGCCAGGTTATGTCTCAGTTGAGCATTTGCTTCCCATTCGAAGTTGATATCGGTGGCTGTTTCTTCCTCCTCATTGCGTAACTTACAAATGTGTTCATCATTGAAGATAACCATGTAATATTCAGAGCCAATAGCTGATATTTGGTCCTATCACTCCTCGAAGTTTAGCCCTCTCTAACTGTAGCAGAGAGTTTGCGAGTCTTGGAGAAGGTGGTTATAACATAAGCTTACTGTGCCTAGATCTGTAGAGTTTATCCACTCCCTCTTTTGTCTTTTTTGGATCCATTCTGTTTCTTTATTTGGTTTGGAGGCATCTGTACACCTACATGTTACTACTTACCACGTAACTACTACCACTATAAAACTGCCGGTAGTCTACGAGAAGCCTCGGCACATGTTTGTATGTACGTACATGTGCGGATTTGAGCATATTATGCTATTGTGCTCCTCTGTTTTTTATAACTCACTGGCCAACTTCAGGTTGTTAATCAACCTCCATAATAAGATGTAATGTAAATAAGATTAAATTGTTCAATCATTGCGGTAATTCTCCCAGGGATTTTCTCGAAAACCGTTCTTGGGAAAATTATGATGTTGGAATATGACCAAATAATTCAATAATTAGAGAAGAAGAAAATCTCGGGGAAAGAATTTTTTTCAAAGTAAATTTGGGAAATATGTTGACGTTATGATATTAAATTGATTAAAATTAATAAGTGAGTTTTGAACCATTTAAATAAATCAAAGTTTTAAAGATAAAATAAAAACCCAATTGTTCAAAATCGTACCATTCGTTGCAAAATGTTGCAAAATAATACAGTAGCAACAAGGTATTAAGGGAAATACGCGTTGGGCCCTCTCGTAATAGCCCTGGGGAGGATTTCTCCAAACTGGCGTTAGCATTATGTTGACGTTAGAACATGACCTAACTGTTCAAAATTGTTCTATTTGTTGCGAAATTTGTTTCTCTAACTAGCACGATATTAAGGAAAACACGTTTAGGTAGGACCCTCGTAAAGCACTCACGTCTTTTCCCGGGGGGAGGAGTTGCCAAAACCGGTGTTAGCACAATGATTACGTTAGAATAATACACTTCTGTTTGAAGTTTGTTACTTTATAAAATTGTCTCACATAAAAAAATTATGCGAAGTGGATTCTCCCACAAAACACTTAATTCATAGTATAAAGAATTAATTTTAGGTTTCCGATTTAAATAAAGTTTTTGGTTATGTTGGTATTTGTCGATATGTCAAATTGGTCAACAATTGTGCTACTTTGAATAATCGAGGGTTATTGTACACGGAAAGTTAGCTAAAATCAATCGAAGAATCTAATAGGACAAAGTATAACCGCATTATCAGACAAAACAAATTTTGTAACAAATTTCCTTATTTAATATATTTTTAAGAAAAAATCGCTTAGATGTTAGAACAATTTCAAATAATTGGAGAAGAAAATATGGTTGGGGGGATCCCTCACAAAGCAATCACGAATTTTTTAAATTTTTTTTTTCTTTTCCCTCTTGTGAAGAATTTCCTCAATCTGATGTTAGAATATTGTTGACGTTAGAATACTATCAAATTAGAAAAAATTGATGCAACACTTGTTTGTACAACTAGCACGATATCAATGAAAAAATGTGTACATTGTTCGCTCAAAAGGGAATAAAATTGATCCCACAGAGATAAAAAGTTTTTGCACAAAGAAAAGCTCGTGACTCGTGAGTCAACTGAAGAAATTTAGTAACAAATGACACATTTTTTGAACATTTGAGTTTTATTTGAAGAAATCATTTTCAATTGTTTGCTTAACTAGAAGGAATACGCTTAGAAAATTCCTCAAGAAGCACTCACGTCCTTAGCCATTTGGAAGGTTAAACAGATGCTAGTATAATGTTGACATTATAACACGATTAAATTGTTCAAAACTGTGCCGTTTGTTGCAGAATTTGTTTGTACACTTTGCAATAATATGGAAGAAACGCGTAAGGGTTCTCTCACAAAGCCACAAAAATCTATTTCACAGGGATAAAAGCGAGTGCTTTGTGATGAACACCCTAAGCTTATATTACTTAATATCTTTCCAGTTGAGCAAACTACACATAGTTTGACGTTGAGAACAAACACTTAGGGTGAGGAGATTAACTTTATGCAATACATATTTAGACACCATGGTGAATATCGGCCAATATTTGCCAAATGCTACTTGAATTTTTATAAATAATGACTGAATAAAGAATTGATTACGAATAAACAACAAGAAAGAAGGAAAAAAGTGAAACAAAAGGAGGAAGGGAGGTAAATAAAAACGGGAAAAGTAGAGAAGGAGAAAGAAAGAAAGCGAAGGAAGAGAAACGATGAATGAACGAGAAATGATTGGTGATAGTACTTAAAAATCATTGTTTTACCTTTTAGGGGGGCGACTACCAAGTAATTAATTGGTAAGAGTTCCAATTAAAGTTTTCCCTTTTTTTGTAATATACCCTGATACTCTTTCATGTTTTCTTAACAACCCTTTATTTCTCTTAGGTTTTTGCCTTCCGGTTGTAGGTATTCTGGGATTTTATCATTTGCCCCAAATTATTTAATAAATATCCTATTTGTTCATAAATTCGTTTGATCGGTTAATGAGAAAACGACAGGGAATTTATTTTGGACTCGTCCTCCCGTATCGGGGGTAAACACCCATCCAGTTTGACATATAAATACCAGACCCCCCCTCAACAAACAGACATAAACCTAATTAGAAAATGAACGATTTTTCATTAACTAAAGTGCTTTAAAAACTTTTTTAACTTCAATGTGGACAATATCTTGCCATTGTACGGATAATTAAAAGCTAACCGGGGCCGAGGAGAGATTGTCTCTGATTTTGTGCAGGTGCCGCTTACAGCGTTGTTTGTGCGAAAACGTATAGAAAAGAAGAAAAGCTTATTTCCGGAGACGTTAGACAACAAACATGTCTTGCTCTCTCTTGGAAACAAGCACATAAAAAAGATGTTATGGTATCTTGCTTGCCAACTTGAAATCGGAAGACTGTTGAACATCCTTAATGCATCGGCTTTAGGAAGCTTCAAATCCTAGAAAACTCCATGGTGCGTTGCTTGTTCGGCCATTGTATCATCAGTATCATTTATTTTGGCTCCAATGTTACGCCGAAACCAACATAATACTGTTTTCTTATTCTGTTGAGTGAATTTAAATGTTTTTCTTACAATATCGCAAAGTAGGAGTCCGGGTTTGAATTGCCGCAAATGTTTTTAATGTTGTCTATTGAGCTTTTATTATCTGACTTTAAACATAATCTGGTAACTGGTAATGTCGAGATGCACTTAACGGCTTTGGCTATAGCGACATTTCGGCTATAAAAATGGATACTTATTTTCGGTAGTGAATAAAGTTCACTGAACCATTTTGGGGATGAAAAAGAGCGGATAAAACTGTAGTTACACGCATACAACAGATAGTTTAACTTATGATTTTATTGAAAATCGGACAAACATAACGTATAAAGAAAGATGGTGTTATTGAAAGGCAGAATGGTAGCACACCCAAGGGTTGAAGCACTTGAATAATGACTAATTTATACAAATTATTCAGCACAATTCTATTACATCATTCACTGTATTCAACTCTCCTGTTTAAAGGTTTTCTTGGAAAAAGTTTTATTAAATGAAAATAAGCAAAAGGGCCAAAACGGCATGATTTGGACCTATCGTAAGGCAGTGTTTAAAGTCGCCAAACAATCTAAGCGGTTTAATCGCCAAATAAATAAATCGATGACGTCAACCAACTTCTTTCGTAAACATGTTTACTTTGCGGTAAGCCGTGGCGAAAAATCCCACCATCCCTTATTCGAAAGTCATGTAAATAACACTTTGACACAGCGTCGGTCATGTGGGATTTTTTCTTTCGACTCCCGGCCTCGCAGTATCGATCACAATGAAAGCTAACCATTGTACGGCTGAAGAACAACGTAGGGCTGTTCAAATAAAATGGCTTTTTGTACATTTAAACATCAGTTGATGAATAATTCAGCGCTGATCCAAAATTCCATCTTGAGAACAATGACTCAATAAAGGAGGTTACGTGGAACTTTTTAATTTCAAGAGCTTTAAATAAAGACCATGTAGACTTTCATCAAACCAATTTATTTGCTTTTGCCCTTGTAACCTTTTGAAATAATAACTTTTCTAAAACGATATTTTAAATAAAAAGAATCAGCTTTTAAAAGCGTATAGCCGTGCTTTAATGAAAACTTAAGGTTATACTTCACCGCGACTACTAACTGCTTCATTCTCAAAACTTTAATGCCTCCTAACATCACTGATAGGCAAAAACTTCCATCCAATTGATTTTGTTTCATTTTCTCGATAAAAGAAAATTCTTCCCTTAATTTGACTTATTGTTTTTACCAATAAATATTTGTTTGGTGTTTAGTGATCGTTAGTCAATGATTATTCGGAGATCTTGAGATGCGGTCTGGTGTGACGTAGGTTTTAGAAAAACATTTTCTTTATCTTGCCAACGTTTCGGTCTTTATTGAGATCATCTTCAGGGCTCAAAGTGTTTGTTTTCTGCGTAATTGTGCATTGTGTGTCGTGTTGAGAGTGCCCAAGTTGGGATCGAAACGTCACACCAGACCGTATCTCACGATCTCCAAATAATAATAAATATTTGTTTATGGTATGTTTTAAATTTGGAATATCAATTAGAGGTAAACACACTTAATCATTCATCCAAAACAAGAATAAAGGATTTTTCATTGCTTAGTTTTTTGGTATTTAAAATGTTTATTCAGTCTCATTTGAATTCTGAAGCAATAAACTATTTAGTTTTCATTTTTTTCTTAATTTCAATTTTTAAACTTAAAAATGCCACTTCAGTGCTGAGGATGTTGCGCGTGGTGTGGTACGTTTTGATGATGGACGTTCCAACAGTGCGGCTATTGCCATGGGAGTTCCCTACGAAACACTGCGAGACGCCGTTAAACGTTTTCCAGAAACTGGATCCTACCATAGAAGTCCCGGTTCTGGACGCTCTAGGGTAACAGAACCAGAGGACGACCGTTGTTTGACTTTGAGAATTTTGCGAAACCGGCACCTTACTGTTGTACCCTTTACAGCGATACTATAACCTGTCATACAACTCTCTCACCCTTTAAGCGATTCATCAGGTCCAGGAAATTCGAGGGGTCCAAATTTCTGAACGCACTGCTAGAAGAAGATTAAAGCTCTTCGCCCCGTGGACCAGAACACACAGAGTTGCACGGCTCCCATTTGCTCGAGAACACATCCATTGGTCTTTAGACGATTGGTCCGCTGTACTTTTTACAGATGAGTGTAGATTTGCTCTACGAATTCCAGATGGCGTGAAAGAGTGTGGAGAATGCGAAATGAAAGGTACGAAGCCTGTACTTTTTCCCAGAGCCGACCTTTTCAATGTAGCTGTGGTGCGGGAGGGAATTCAAATGAAGGGTCGCATAGAGTTGGTTGTTGTTCGTGGAGTGTCTTTGACGGTCACTCGCTATGTGGATGAAATTTTGGGACATAATGCGTTCCCTACCCTCGATGAAATCAGCGACAATCCTATTCTAATGCACCACAATGCCCGTCCACATGTCGCCCGCATAGTACAAACTTCAACAGCATAACATTAGGTCCTTAGCCAAGCCAGCCCGTTCTCTAGACTTGAACCCCATCGAACATTATGGTATAACCTCTAAAGACGAATAAGAGCACGTCCATCCCTTCCTGATACACTCCATGATCTTGAAAGGACTCTTCGTGAAGAATGGGCTAACCTCCAGCAAAGAGACATTTCCAGACTTTAGAAAGAATGCCGAGGCAATTTCGAGATTTCGAGATGTAATTAAGGCTAGAGGAGGAAATACGCGATATGGAAATGTTAATTAAAAATCTAAAACAAATTTTATATGTCCGTTTTTTTTCGTTTTTCATATTCCTTAGAGCAATTTATAGTATTTTTTTACTTTTTTAGACAAAGACTCAATTACTAAACGTTAAAAACCGTGCAACTTTGATTAATATATAAAAATATATACAAATCAAGTTATATTACAAGTGGGTGGAATTTTTTGCCTGCCAGTGTATTATTATAAAGACCGGTATTTCTCAAGGACATATTCTGGCACGACTCTTTTACATGACCTGCAGAGATTACCCTTTACAGCGATACTATAACCTGTCATACAACTCTCTCACCCTTAGCTTGAAGAATCAAGGTATACGAAAACAAATCCTACAATAAAGTATTTATCTAAAATAAATAACCAACTTTTCTTCTAGTACATAACGACTGTACATATGCAAAGAAGATTAAGCTAACGCTACAGTTGTTTAAGAATGGGCTGGCGTAGTTTATAAGTTTAGGTTTTAAGTTTGTAAATTCAAAGACGTGTAGTAAATGACCGAGGAGGTACTATACCGAAATATTAAGTCTGCATGAACTAGTTAGGCGAACTTCGCATCCTGAAACATTTTAATCCACTTTCCACTTAATAAAAGCAGGCGCGGGTTTGATTTAGAAACCCTGCAAATTCAGATTTTCTACAGGGTTTTGTTATTTAATTATGGACAACTTTTTAACAGAATCGGTAGCTGATCGAACTGCTGCCATGGTTACCGTTATTTGGCGCTAACCCAGCACATTCTCTAAAATAGAACGGGGTTTCAGATGGACGCCAGGCCCCTGACCCATCAGGGTGAGACCTTTTATTTGTTCCTACCCCCAAGAAAAACTTTTCGCTCAAAATCTATCTAACAAAATAATCTAGGCAAAGAAAAATACGGAGTGAATGCCATCTTCGTTCCAAATCATACCAACATATCCCGGTAAATACTGCAGGAAAAATGATTAAAGAATTTCATAAAATATAAAACTCACCAGTGATTCGGAGGAGCGATTGGCATAATAAAATTCGGTGCGAACCAAACGGATCTCAGCCCTGAAAATACAAACAATATGATAAACAACATTACCAGCAAAACTATTATATAAAGAAATTCAAATGTTTATTTGTCTAGTCTCTCAGTTTATATATGTGAGTGTGTGTGTGTGTGTGTGTGTGTGTGTTAACCTTCAATACATTCGGTTATTTCTTATGGTGCACAAATATGGGGTCGTACAACTTCAAACATCTTTCCGTTTCCCTACATGTACTCCTACTGCATTTGTGCACGTTGAGACTCAACGTGAACCTGTTCATGTTAAACTACATCTAACTATTTTGTAACTCTACATCTAAACTAAATGATATGCGGGATGAAAAATGATCCTAAATGTGGCAATTCAATCTTCTTGATCAAAGTCAACCTCGTGTGGAATATGAAAAAAACCATTTAGGAAATGTGCAAATAACGGTAAAGAATTTGCATAAAAACTGATGGGAAATATTCTTTTGATCAGACACCTAAACTCTGATTGTATGGAAAATAGTTATGTAAGTAAAGGTCTTTAAAACTACAGAGCATCAGTCAACATGTAGTTTGATACCGCATTGTAAGGGCTGTAAACATAGAGAGGTTCATTAACAAAATGTTCTATTAAAAAGATAGAATAGATTCATAAAAATATAAGCTGCTATTTTATACAAATTTTTGCCTTTTTTCCGGCCAGTAGGTGAATAAGGCGATATTTTGGTTTACAAGACATTATTGCGCCTGAATTTTGAATGCTTATTGTTTTCGAGCCGGTCATTAAGTATTTAAGTTATGTGGCACGGATCAGTCTCTAGTCAAATACGTACTTATTTGTAAGGACTGTAAGTACGGAGAGGAGTGATGCTTCTATTTATGATGGTAGGTTGCCACAAAGGACTTTGTGCTCATAAAAACTAATGTTTTATTAAAAAAAGAAATCTGGTCAATCTTATTGAAAAGAACCATTCAGAAAGAGTGCAAATAGAGTTGAAGAATTGTCATAAAAACTAACGGGAAATACTATTTTGATCAGACACTAAACTTTGATTTTATGGAAAATAAAGTAAATTAGGAATGGAAACAGCTAAAATTGTTTTAAAAGTAAGGTTTGATTTTTAAATCTGACTCCTTTGCTTTTTAGAGTTGCCAATGTCGTAGCTATTTCAAATTGATGTCAAATATAATTTATTCTAAAAATTAAGATTGTCTACAGTTAAATAAGTGCATATAAATGCATCTGTGATCAATGATTCACTGCTTTCAACGTTTTTAAAAAGTGCTTATCGTCTGGGAACAGAAATTGTCATTATGATAAAGACAATCGCGTTTTACAAACTACAACCCGGCCTTCCGTACCCGCAGCACCTTCGTAAAAACTAGTAGAAACATTTAAAAAAATAAAATCAGAAGAAAAACCCAAAATAACGTCTAATTTTGTTACTTTTGACATGAAGAGAAATAAAGATTTTTACTTAAAAAAGACTAACTTTTCTGGTTGTTGACGAGACAAAAAGATTTACTGAAAACCCTGTAGTTTACTATAAAACTATAATAGAAATAAGAAAGTTTGCTTTTATTTAATATTAACTTGTATGTTAAATTGGACAACTGGCAATCACTGTTGTATTTTCGTGCATATATAAATAAATATTTCTATCGATTATGTTACAATTAATTTGTGTGATGTGTTCTCTTAGCTCAATGTTGAAAAATGTTTACCGTTTAATGTATTGGGTTGTCCGGAAAATAATGCAGGATTTTGGTATTAAACAAAAAAAAGAAACTAGTTACTTTAAAGCAATGTTCTTTAATCAAAATAATTTCCCATACTCTCAATACATTTCTCCCAACGTGTTGGTAACTTANATTCATACAAATGAGTAATCCTGTAAACGTAAACAGAATATTTTATATAGATTTTTTTTAATGAAAACTTAAAATCCTGCATTATTTTCCGGACAACCCGATATATATGTTAAATCACAGTTGACAGTTAAGTTGTTAAACTTTTCGCGTTACGTAACATGTTTGCCTTGAAAGTGTTTCTCATCCAGATCGAATTGTACAAGACTAGTTTTCTCCAGATATGTTGAAAGTTTTATAAATGAAAAGTGCCTTGGATAGTTAAATCTAATAATCTATATTGGATTCGGTTGTAATTTTAACTATGAACTTTACGGTTAAGCTATTAAAATTATCCTACATATGTCGGTCAGTACGATTTCTTGTAAAATATGTTAACTTTTTCAAATTAAACTCAAATGAAATAATTTAAACAAAAGACATTTATTCGTGCAAAGCACGAAAAAAGACATATATCATCATGTAGGTCTGTTCTAGAAAAACAATCTTTAACGGCCAATATCTACTCTAATCGGCCCATAAAATGCGTATCGGCCGACATTCTGATCCATGTGTGCACAATATATACAGGCTACCGCATAAGTTGAAAGAAGAGTAGAGTGAAAGTCAACGGTCCATATAGAAACTAGGGCCTTTCCATTTCGTTGATCTTGGCCCGTTATTTATTATTATTCTGAGTTGGAAGGGAAAGTGAAACTTGTTCAATCGAACTTTTGACGACCAGCTGATGAGATAACCTTTTTAAGATTTTGTTCCACATCACTCCTCCGGAGTATGTGACGAGGGAAACGATCATTTTATAAAAGTTTTAAATAAATTTCAAAAATGCGAGAGTTGTTCTAGATTGTCTTATGATTATTCTCGAATAAGAAAGAAAATTAATTTAAATGTTAACTTTTTCAAGGTAGGCATCGTTTAAATGTATAGTAAAAACTTGTAATTTTATCGACTATTTAATTTCTTAGTTCAAAACAAAATAAGCATTAGTATTTTCTTCGTCGTGATGTTACGAGAGAAAATTTAATTTAATTAAAATTGCTATTTTGATTATAGTCAATAATGATAAAAATCCCTATGTGTCAGTGGCGTTTGACAGGAAATCTTTTGACATTTTTACGGTTGAATTTAATATAATATTATTGCATGTTTTACCAATTACTTGTGAAAATATTTTATTAATGAGGGCTATATTAAATACGAAAACTTGCAAGATATTAGTTCAGAAGTTTCCAATTCAAAGCAATTGTTTATTATAAAATTCAAACTTCTCGTGTTTAATCAATTTATTCAAAACATTGAACAAAGTAGATGGCTATTATGTGTTCATAATAAAACTTAGCCGGTCTTTCTAAGCTAATGATTTAAAAGGTGCGACCAATCTGTTGCCATCATTGAGAATGAATTGATTTTCTGAGCTGACAATTTATAGTTTAAAGTTGGACTTCTTTACTCAGGACTTAAAATAAAATAGTCTATCTTCTAATCTGATAATTCAAAGAGAGTAGGTCTTCTTAGCTTATAATGTGTAGTTTAACGTTGGCCTTTCGTACTCAGAGCCATAAATAATGAATTGGTCTTCTGATCTGATATTTTAAATCATTGGCCTATTCTACGTCTATAATTCAAAATCAGCTGCTCCTCTGATTGTAAGCTGATGACTTAACTATCAAACTGGATTTTCGTGCTCAGAGATTTAACAACACATCTATCTTACGAAGCGGACAATTTGATGTACAGGACTGGGCTATGCTAAAAAAATTACTGAGCTGGCCTGCCTATGCTTATTTTTTTAAGTACTGAACTGATCTTTTAAGATTATAATTAAAGAAAGCTTTTACGTGGATTTTTCACCTCTGTACTTTTTTTGTTTTAAATTAACTGAATATTACAATTACTTACAATTTTGGGTAACAAGTAATAGTACATAAGAGTAAAGAAACAAAACAAAATTTTTACATGGTTTGCAAGGAGGATGTTAATGAAGTAGATTGGAGTGCAGGTGGACGGAGTATGAAAGTAATTTTTATTGATTCATAGGTGTTTAGTTCAATTACCTCAGTTCCTGCACCATTATCTATTAACTGAAAATGATGCTGCATATTACGGGAAGAAGTGACACAAAAGGTGTATGAGAAGAGAATTGCTGGGTCATCAGCAAAGGGTAAGGCTGTAAGTGACAGGAGGTCTTATGGTACACCGTCTTCGATAGGATGGTATAAGGAAAGAGCAGTTCCATAGCTAAAACGGAAATACCGGACATCGAAGTAGCTACATGGCATAAGGTTGATGGGAGGATGTCCTTGGGCAACGGCAGCAAGCTCGGATGGCACACCCAATCAGCATGAGCCACATCAAGGAATGCCCCCGAACTGCCCCAGCTTCAGGGAGGATGAACTCTGTTCTTAAAAAGAATCGCACTTCTGCTTTATGAAGAAAAGCTCATATTTTTAAACACTTAACTGAACTTCAGTAGCTGTAAAGCGAAGAAATTGATTCCAATAGTTAAATCAGGATCAGCATAATATATATAGCATTTGAAAGCAGTGGTTTCAAAATTCAACAAAATGGGGCTGACCAGGTTTGAAATTATGTTAATAAAGTTGACTTCTAAGCTTATAACTTAGGTAAATGAACCGTTGGGTTTGATTAGGTAATTTAATGTACTCTGTTTGTGAACCCAATTTTAATTTTGACCTAATTGAATCTAAAACGCTAGTTAATTATGAAAAATCACCTAACTGGTTTGAGGGCACGGAATTTAAATTTAAGAGACGGGCCGTCTGTCACTTTACTACGGATTAACGGTTAGTTCCGCAATGTCGACCCGCTAATTCAAATCTATTCCGTTCCACCCGCGGAGTAAAGTTCTTGAATATTTTTCCTCTTTAATTTTCGACTAGAAAAAGTACGCGGTGCTATTGTTGTTTGTTAAATCCTATCCAGCCCCATGGCAGTTCTTGCCATTCTCAATCCAGGATTTGCATTACTACGGCCCAAACCCAACCCAACGAAAAGGAAAATATCTGTGCGGAAAGTACATATAAAACTTTCATGATATCGCTCATTGTTATTTCTCCGAGTTTTCGATTCCAGATTACTGCGTCTCATCTAAGTCCATTGAAATATTTATACAAAGGTTTATATAAATAAATCTATATTGGTCTCGCTAAAAAGGAAACACAAGTTTCAGAACCATTAATCTTTTTGGTCTCGTCCTCTTTGAATAAAGTAGAACAAGTCAAATTTCAAATGTGCATTAAAAAACGATCTTAGATGAGTTTAATTTATAGTGCATGTTTAGCATAAAAATAATGTTTGAACTTGAAATGATCTCAATTTATTAAACTTTAAACCATACATTTCAAAATTTTGAAAAATAATTCTCAACGTGGTAAAGCATTTTTTTAAAAATTGATTTGTTACCTAAACATGACCGTATACTTTACAAATATGTGCACATGATTAATCTATCACACAGCACAACCCTAGAACTAATGCCAGCACTGCACCGGTAGAGCACCATTGCTGGCACTCAATGTGTATGATTAGGTGTCAAGGCGGTTCCGAGGCCACCGTCGGTTGAGGCGACGTGGTGGATTGTCAGGATGGGAAAGAGTGGAGAGGGCTCGAGCAGTATTGTTAGGATGGTTCGAAAGGTTCGTATGGAAGGTTTGGAATCTGGACCGGATTAGTTCGTTGACAAAAGGAATGCTAGTGACATAATAAGGTGCTTTGACAGTTTGTCTACTTTCGATTGGAAGGACTGATTGCGCTGGATATTGGAAGGCTTGGCTCCCCACAGTTCCATTCCGGATGTCCATATAAAATGTAAAGTCTTGTCTAGGGTTAGCTTTGTCTTTATTGTTAAAGTCGATTTCGGTCTTAGAAGTCTTCGTAGTAGTCCAAGTCTTGTATTAATTTGTTGGCTTTTTAGTCTCGTGTGTTTTACACAAGGCCAAAAAAGAGAGAAAAAAGTCTCGTGTGGCCATCAGTCTGCTGTCGAAGTATAGTCCCAGATATTTGCCTTGAGTGAAACTGGTATCTCTTTGTTGTTGATGTAGAGGCAAGATTGCTTTTTCAGCGTAAAAGTACATTGAGTGCATTTTCCTTCGTTCAGACTTGTCCTTCATTTTTTACACCAGTCTTTGAAAAGCTCAAGGTGTTCCTGGATGGTGGAGGTAGCTTGGACAGGATTCGATTGAGAGAATAAGATTGCTGTGTCGTCCGCGTAGGTGGTGATAATAGTCAGGATTTATTGGTAGGTCAGCCTAAAGTATTCATTAAAGTTTCAAATCCATGTGAAGATATTAAGTTTCTTTCTAAATGGCTTCACCTCAGATTGCTTCTTAATTTATAATTGTAGTTTTAAAGCTGATCCGCAACGGTTAGGCGTTGGCATGGCGCTCATCACTGTAAGTATGTCGGGTTCGAATGCAGGGCCGCTGGATTCGAACCCGACATACTTACAGATGGGCTTTTTTTTCAAAAACACCGGCACCCAGAGTATATGACCTCTGCTGTTGCGAACCCTCATTAAAAAAAAACCTCATTTCTTACATATTCTATAAAAAATGTTTTAAAATAGTAACGTAAAGTAATTCTTGTTATACAGAAGGGCTTAACTTTTAACTACCTCGTTGGGCGAACGAGGGATCAAATCACCCTACAACACTTATTTCGTTCTATTTTTAATTAAAATGCCAAGGGCATGCTGGGATTCGAACCCGGAACCGGACCGCGGTCCTCTAACCAGTATGTTCTATACACAATTGCGTCTATCCTATTGTTTATAATATAAACTCACGTATTATAATTTGTATTCAAAATCTTACGGTCAGATATATTATTTTATAAGGCCTAATCCAATTGAATTCTTTTAATTAATTTTTTAAACTAAAGTAAATAAGCATTTGTGGTCTGTTTTGTGAATAAATAACTATTATAGGTTTTCATAAATCTTCATCGCCGTTTCAAAATAAAATTCAAATCTCAAAAAATTCAAAACATCGATTTATAATATTACATTTTTTTAAACTTAATAAATAACGTGAAAGCTCCGGTTTTTACTTTCGGGTAACAATGTTGCCGTCGCAATTTGTATCGATTCTGTTTTTTACAACTGAAATCACATAGCAAATAGAATGGAAAACAAGACAAATAATTTGCAAATGTCCCTGGCAGGCTTGTTTTAATTAAAAGTAATAAAAGGACTAGTAATAAATTAAAGAATGTGCTAAAACGAACATTTGAACAACTTTTAAACGTACTTTATCATTATTCACATTTAAACCAAGTTGAACATTTAACATTTTGTAGAAAAGATGGAATTTGTCTTGAAAAATTGAGTGTACAAAGAAAGGAATTCCAACATTTTACATAAGGTAAGTGTTAAATATATGTATTTCTTGGCTCGAAGGAAAAGGGCGAATGAGAAACTGCTCTTTTTTCCGTGAATTTATTTGAATCAAAACAAAGACCCCGAGAATGCTATTCTTCAGACCCCTTGACCCCCGATGTATATCGAGTGGTCCGGTACGAATGAATGAAATATATGTTGTATTTATATAAATCTTTTTGATTTTTTATATATGTTTTATTTATTTATAATCCTTTAAAACGGATGAAATATTGATTGAAAGATATCAGTGGAGGGTTGTTTAAGAGATAATTAAAAATATTAAGGGTGGCCACTTTTTTGCCTCTCAAGATGGATGCGTCTAAATGTCAATGCCTCTGGCGGTCCCAGGGTGATTTCCCACCTGTCATTAGGGGATTTTGTGAATGGGAATGCCACACACACCATGTAGACAGTAAATCCCCCCCTAAATTACAGTTAAAATGCATTCTATTTAATGGTACATGTTTAAATAAATAAAGGATATAATGTAGTCAGTGATTTAACCGGAAAATCGGCCAAAGCAAGCTAGTTTCTATTTTTATACAGCGTACAAATAATTTTAGATTTATCCGTCGTTCATTTTCTCCATGGAAATATGGCCATGTAGATTCAAAACGGAAAAGCGATTTGTCACGGGCAAACCTAATTTGGAAGGGGGTTAAAAAAGAAAGTGTCTGTTGAATTGAAAGTTAATTAATTAAATCCAGATCCCACCCGGGCCACCTGAGGTTATCGATAACGAGCAACTTGATAGCCAACCCATTAATCTTGAAACGTTGTCCCTTTTCTAATTCATTTTGCATCAGATCTTATATTCCTAAATCGATTTCGCATCTTCTGTGTGCATTAGAGTTCAAAAGTCAAAAATCAAAATTGAAAGAATGTTTCGAGATAAAATCCATATTGGGGGAAAAATATACTGTAAAAAGATTGTACAGGGGAGTAACTTTCTAGTGTTACCATTGATTTTTCAAAAACCAATCAACCTAGAAAAAAATTAAACAGTTTTTTTTAGCATAAGCTCTACACTCAAGCATAGAAAGAGCCTAAAAAATGAAATTACTACCCTTTCAATTGCAGATAACCTTAACCTAATGTAACCTCAATGCCTTATTCTTACCACTAAACCTATCTAACCTAATCTAACTCTTCCTTAACCCTAACCTTAACCTAATGTAACCATACCCTTAACACTAACCCTACCTAGCCTAACCTAACTCATCCCTGGGCCTAACATAACGCTAGTTCGCTAACAAGGCACAAAGATGTTTCCAACTGCCACATCCACGACAACCTAAATTTTCCCCTTATAAGAGACGTTGCAAGATCCAACTACAAAAAAGTACACTCTAACCTCCATCGCCACTCTAATCCTTACGTACAAGAACTTTTCTCTCGTTCTTTTTCAAATACTTATCTAAAAAGTGAAATTGGTTATAATCAATCAAGTGTAGGTCCATTCGATTTAAATGTATTTTAACTCAATGTGATCGAGGTCCAAGATGGTTGTTCCATTACAAATAAAATATCCAGCGCAAAACTTTGTCGATGTTAAAAACAATTTAAGAAAGCGGAATAAATTTATTTATAATAACTGTTCTTAGTTTTTGAACTTTTTAGGAAAACCATAGGTGGCACTTGTAAATTGAAATCCTGTATAAATATGGAGCCGAATAAGGCGAGATTTTAGATCATGACTTTTACAAAACACGGGATGCACTCATTGTCCAAGTTCAATGAGGCGTAAAGTAATACTTTCAAAGCGCTTCATTTAAAATAAGATTAAGCCCTCTGTAAAGGGGGCTTGTCGGACTAGTTCCAATATAACGCCAACTGGAGCTGTTGATAAAAGAGGGAAGTCGGCCTCATTGGAGAAAATGAAAAGCTGCGTTATGTTTAATTTAGAATGAAAGATCGGGGAAAGGGCCCATCCCATTCCGTCGAACGGAATTAAAGTGAGAAAGCCAATATGTTTCGACAATAGGAAAGAAAATGTTGGGAACCGAATCACGAACGCATTTACTCCACGCACGGAGATAAACATACAGCATATTTACAGTACCGACGCAGTCCAGAATCAATTTCAACCCATGTATATATTACGTAGGGTGGGCGACCAAGACTCGAGGGGTTAAATGCCTAGGTAGACTCGTACACCATCCCTAAAAGGTCCGGGACTTGGTCGGCTCACGTGTCCTGCATAAATCTCTTGGACCTGTTCACAAACCCCAAGATTTTGGACCATTTTATCTCGGGGAGTGATTTGGTGATGTCCGCTCCTTCAAAGATTTCAAACCTGGATCTAGCATACCTATCACACTCTGTGAGGTAGTGCCTTGCCGATTCTTATTTTATTTCGCAAAAACGGCAAAAGGGATCTGGTAGGATACCCATTACGGGGAGGTGTCTTCTCAGTGGGCAGTGGCCCGTTAGAATACCTATCAGCCTCCTAATTCCCTTCCTTGAGATAGGTAGAGAATAGCCATTTCGATTCTGCTGGTTTGATCGCCTTAACAAACTCTTTCGATTGCCTGTGTCCGGGGGATAAATTACACTCCTCAAGGAATTGTTTTTGCCCAATTCATTAATACTCTCTTTCACTGTGCTCATAGAGTGAGGTAATACCGGTTGTGGCCCGACATACGCAGTATTAGAACCTTCTTTGGCCAAGCTATCCGCCTTTTCATTGCCATGGTGTCCTTTATGTGCTGGTATCCAATTAGGGGTTACCTTGTTCTCAAACCTGGAAGAAATCCTATTGATAAGATCTACGGTTTCCTCCACCAGACTTGAGGTGGACAAATCGTTTTGTAATGACCTAAGACTAACCTGACTGTCAGAAAAAATTCTAATACCCTTTCCCTTAATTTTATTTTCCATAAGTGTTCTACAACACACATTAATGGCCCAGGTTTCCGCATGAAAAACGGAGGTGTTATTGCCAACAGGGAAGGGGATGCTGATTCCTAATTCTGGTATGTAGATTCCTGCACCACTCTTCCTTTGATTAGTGAACCATCTGTGTAGCAGTCTATGTTACGATGGTCATCATCCAAACTATAATTATATTCACAAGGGGTGACTACCTGAAAGTACTTTTTCCCCGAAGGGGTTTTAATCTTTTTATCCCTAACGCTTAATAATTGGCCGTTAAACTTACTCAATAATTGTGAGATTTTCGATTGACCTATGTTATTGCACTTACGATTTCAGCTGCCTTCGCTAATTAATCTGTAGTAGCTGATTAGTGTTCTGACCTTAACCTCAATGTGTAGAGGTGTAGTATTGGTTACGATTTCAAGTGCTAGGGTGGGTGTGGTAAAAATGGTCCTGTCATCAATCAATTTCAACCCATAGGGATCACACAATATATAACAACCCCACATCAGAGAAATATTTCAAGTTCATTACTCGGTTCATTAAAATCACAAACTTTTTGATGCGTCCCTTCGTTAAAAGAAATCAATGTTTTTTATTCATCTCTTTACATTTTTTATAACAAGCGAAAGCACATTAAGAGCTTAAATTGGAAGAAACAAATGCTATAAATCCTTTAATTAAGTACAAGATTTTTCTTTTAGGTTTAACGATGTTTGCTACCACAATTAATATTTTTTCCTAAGATTAATTAATTAAAAAGAAAATTACTAAAGGCACTAAATATGGACGAATTTTTCCTCGGCGAGGCACCTTGGATCAATAAATTTCATAAACTTCAAGAATGTTTTTTTACGTACTACTAATTACCTTCTAATGAATTTACTTCTATTTGTCTATTTGTAGAACACTTTCGCTAAAATGTTACGTGGAAGATTTTTTTCCTGGTCAGTGTATTTTTATTTAGGAAAGGGAGAAAATCGGATTTCAGTAGCTTTTGCTAGGCTGCTAGAAACGACTGTCCGCAGAAAAAACGTTTTATTAAAAAAGGACCATAACTTTTAGTCCTAACGATGCAATCTATTATTTTGTACAATATTTTGGCTTTTTTCCAGTAGTTCAAATTGGCAGTATTTTGGTTAAAAAAACTATTGCGTCAGAATATCAATCATTATTGCTTTTCACTCAGTCTTTAAAACTATGCAGCCAGTCTGTAGTGTGATACCGCTATGTAAGGGCGAGTTATAAATCTTCTACTTATGTTGATATGCAAGATGAAAAAAAGAATCCTAAATATGTGGCAATTCAATCTTCTTTATCAAAGTCAACCTCGTCCGGAATATGAAAAAAACCCTTTAGGAAATGTGCAAATAGCGGTAAAGAATTTGCATAAAAACTAATGAGAAATATTGTTTTGATCAGTCACCTAAACTGTGATTGTATAGAAACTAGTTATGTAAGTAAAGGTCTTTAAAACTATCCAGCATCCGTCAGTCTGTGATACCCCTATGTAAAGGCTGTAAACATGGAGAGGTATTATGCTTATAATTATGTTGCTGAAGATGCTGCAAAGGATTTGCAATTAACAAAATGTTCTATTAAAAAAGAAACTTCCATGATTTTTACTTATAAGAATATTGTACAGCTACTATATTGTACAGATTGTTGCCTTTTTTCCGGCCAATAGGTGAATTTGGCGATATTTTGGTTTACAATAAATTATTACGCCTGAATTTCGAATGCTTATTGTGTTCGAGCAGGCCATTAAAATTATGCGGCAGAGATCAGTCTCTAGTCAAATACTTATTTGTAAGGATTGTAAGTACGGAGAGGAGCTTCTATTTATGACGGTGAGCTTCTATTATGACAATGGACTTCGTGCTCAGCAAAACTAATGCTTTACTAAAAAAGAAACGTATAAGAGTTTTAGTTAACGATATAATCTATTATTTTAAACAAGCACCTTTGTAACACGTAAGTAAATACATGAAAACGGAAAATGAGTTAAGTCCAATTATTTTATATTTATATTAATTGTTTATGAATGTAGGGCCTTCAGGAAGACATAAATGCCGAAAGCATGGTGGGAGTGTCAACAATTGTCATTCTTGGATCTCATCTCTTATCCCAAAACATAATATTAATCAGCTGGACAACCGTCAAGCCTATTTTGCCTTTTCTTCCAGCCTATATTTGAATTTGGTGATATTTTAGTTCTGAATGAAATCCATTACGTCGGAATTTCGAATGTGTATTGCTTTTGAGCCAGACTTTTAAAGCTATGCGACACGGATCAGTATATAGTCAGCGACCGCTGTGTAAAGGTTATAAGCAGGGAAAGGCATGATGCTTCTACTTACGTCAACGAAAAAGGGAGACTGCAGACATGGGATCACCGATTTTTATGAAATATTTTTTGGTGGTACTAGGCCTACAAATATAAGCCAAGTGTCCATTCATACCAATACACCCTGGAAGCCTAGAAAAAAAAAAGTTTTAAGAATTTCCACTATTTTTTTATGTGGTTTTCTGTCTTTCTTGTTCACGGTTAACTTGGAATTAGCGACTAAAACGAAAAGACTTAAACAGATGGTTGTTACAAACTTACAGGATGACAATCCATGCTCTCGATGAAAAAAACTTAACAAATCACACAGTACTACAATCGATTTTGACATACATAGAACAGAGATAAAATGCTAAACATTCCAGTAACCAACGTTTGCAAATCCTTTAAATTCAATGTAAAAACTCTGTATTTTGTCGCTAATATTATCCTACACACCTTAAACTACCTTAAACCTTAAAATACCACTTAACTAAAAATTAATTCCCCACAAATTTATCAAGACCTAATCCCTACAACTCTATTAAACGACTTAAGCAGAAATCGTTAACAATATAAGCTATTAACAAGTAACTTTGAAACACATAAGTAAATACATGAAAATGGAAAATGAGAGTTATTTTAAGTCCAATTATTATATATTTATATTTATATTAATTATTGTTTATAAATGTAGAGCCTTCAGGAAGACAAGACAATTATTTCTGAGGAATAATATTTGCCCTTGTCCAATCTCTATTATTATCTAGAGCTCTTGTTACGCTTAAAAGCTTAAGGTTTTTATCAGATCCGAAAGGTTTGTTCAGGACTGCTGTGTGTATCCTTCAGGCCTAGCTTTTCTTGTCCCAGGATTGGAAACCTAAGCCTGTTGTTGTTTTTATTGTTTTTTCTTGCAATTTTTTAATTTATTCTGTTCAAGCTTATTTTGGATACTGTTCCGGATTCGTACGCCTACCGAGTCTGCAATATCCAGTCAGCAGACCTACTCTATCTAATCACACGTCCTACGTTAGTAGTTCTGTTAGTTCCGTTAATTGCTGTGATGGTCCTTTGATGAGCTTTTTTAAATGCTTCTGTTTTGACCCCCGGTTCTTAACCCATTGTTTTCTGAAACTACGTTTTTGGCAATTTGGTTTCCCGCAAAATAGGTGTCCTGATCGAACTTTCCTTGGGCGAATTATAGAGCTCCTAGAGGCTCCTCTGCCCAGTATGCACGGGTACCAATACAGGGGAAATTTTGTTGTTGTCCTCAATGTCTGACTCCACCTAGATGCAAACCCAAACAGCTCTGGACTTAACCGAATAGTAGTTGCCTTAGTGCCATCGGTTGTTTCGATATATATAATATTCGAGAAGATATTCCTTTGTAATGCCCAGCCTTGTCACAGTTTTCAAAATTTTCAGCATCCGCCAGAAAGATAATAGAATATTGCTCAAACAGTGGCTCATGGATCTACTCGGCCCCTAATTCTCAGCAGCGAGAGGGTCAGCCTTGGCTGGTTTCTCATCACATGTGAGCAGTGTTGAGCGTAGTGCCAGTGACATGACCGAGTGAATATCATAGTACAAATTTGTAAGCTGAATGAATTTATATACAAGATACAAATAATCTGTTTTTTTACATAGAATATCCGACGTTGTATTGTTGAATTTTCCTTTGAAATTGTATGCTGTATAAACCTTGCCTATAGCCATATCATCTAAAATTATTTAAAATTCACGTTTTTATTTCATCAACCGTCAAGAGCCATTTTTCCAACTAGCCAACAAATTTTCTGCATTTATTAATTTAATTTTGAAAGTATTTCAACAAACTCCGCAGGGTGCCACTGTAGCTACAGGAATCAACCCTTATGAAAAAAACAAAAACTGGAAAGCCTAAGGTTCGTGGAAAGTTTCAGGACGTAAATCAACACCAGCTATAGATTATAATAAAAATTTAAATAAAGCCTCAACCCTTTGGGGGAGGATGGAAAAAACCACTTACCCCCCCCCCGTTTTGTTAGGCATGAAAATACTGAAATTAAGGTGTACCCGTCTTAATTTACCTTTCAAAAAACCTCCACACCGCTGCATAAAATTCCATAAATTATAATTGATTGATAAATTTAAACAAAATTAAATTATGGATATATAAACTTTAAATTTAATAAACCGTAATTAGAGTAAACTAAGATCCACCATTAAGAAATAATTTCATGTTTTAACTAACCATCAATCAATCATTATATTATGATGGGCATTTTATTCTCCAGATACTCAGATCACAAAAACTGTTTGTAAAATAATCATGCTGTATCCCCCAAAATCATTTGTGATCAAATGATAATTATTCAAAACATATTTCTTGAGATTGTTTTGACTGCTATACCTAAATATTACACATTACACGCATATTCGTACACATGCTAAATAGGCGCATTTATAGCAGTTTAAATATTTTGAAGGTCATTCTTTTTGTTGTTTCAATTTCTCATTTCCTACGGAGCCAAGGATTATTAATCAGTATATTTTTAATTACAAGTTCCTTTTCCCGTCTGTCTTAAAAAACCGTGCGAGTTACACCATGTATAGCAATCCCATTCGTAATTGACTAGGTGTTTTGTTTTGTTTTTATCTCTTGAAAAGGTAAAAAGTCCTTTTAATCAAGCGATCACCGATTGAAATGAGCGATTGGCACCGGTTCAAGGCGTACTAGTTCTGTTAAAGTTTAAATTTACGGACAATGTCACGCAAATCACCCCTCGAGTGAGGCGTAGACGGCCAATTTTCCGACCGGATCCCCTTCGATTCAGACGGAATGGCAAAGATTAAACAGGACGTGCTAAATGTAGAGTCATTTGTAGGAACTTAGTCTCACCGATCTTGGCTTTTGTATGGGGTTTGATCGATGCGGCGGATGTTCACGTATACAGATAGACATGGTCTAAATTTATTACATTATCTGACATGGGAAAGAATTGATTCACAGAAACATCTGGAACGTTTCACCTATCTTTCAAACCGGGTTAAGTTTTAATCATGACGTCAATAAGAATAACACCGTTGGTTTCCTACCAGTCAAAAATAAAGTATAAAAGAAATCAATTAATCGTGTCCGACGATACACAACCAGCGAGAACGACGGACAAAATGTTACTAAATATTGGGTTATTTACATGAAATATCCGTTTCCAAGATTTTTTACTAAAATTACTATATAAAAACAAAATCATATTATTCGAAGTATTTGCCTTTATTTTCTACACATTTTTCCCAACGCGTGGCCAACTTTTTGCCGGAACTGAAGAATTCTGAACTTCGAAATGAAAGAAAATCTGAAAACGCTTTTTGGACATGAACATCAGTTTCAACAATTTTTCCTTTGACGAAATTGTCTAAATTCCTAAACAGGAGAAAATCTGTCTGGAAAATCTGGGACAAGTCTGGAGAAGAAGATGGGTGTTGAAGAACTTCGTAGCCAAGCTCTTTCAATTAGTTTACAGCATGTTTTGAGAATGAGGCCTGTCGTTGTCGTGGAGGAGTATAGAACCTTTCCGATGTACCAATGCAGGTTGTTTTTTGAGTAATTTTTTATGCATTTCGTCAATTTCCCTGCAGTACGATGAAGAGGTCATTCACCTCTAGGCAAAAAGGAGGAGTGAATAATTCCAGCCATGGATCTTTTGGGCGTAAATTTGGTTTTGGCATGTGTCCTAGTCTTTCGTCCATGCTTCCACCACTGCCCTGACCGACGCTGATTGTCATATGCAATCCATTTTTCGTTGGAAATGATTATCCATTCGAGAAAAGGCTCGGTTTTTAGCCTGGCGAGCAACGAAACGTATGTCTAAAAGCGCATTAATTGCTGTTGCTCAGTGAACCCATGAGGGACCTATAGATCTAGCCTACTAAGGGACGTTTCCTATGATACTTAATTGTCTTGACATTGTAACTGCAACTTGGATTTAGTTGTGCTGCGAGTCCTCTGACTGTTTGATAGTGATTTTCTTCCACCTGAAGCTTCAGGGCATCGTTGTCAATTAAAGTTGGAAGTCTTCCGCGGAGCTCGTTTTCCAATTCGGGAAACCTTCCGAAAACGTAGCAAACCAACGGCGAATGGTCCGTTCATTTACATTGATGTTTATTGCATCCTCAGCTGCCGAATGACCGAGTGAAAACTAAAGTGTACTACCGAGTGTAAAGGAATATTTCACGAAAATCGCGTCTTTCCATGTTCATATTTGGAGGTTTACTAAAAAAATGTGTAATGGATTTGGAAGATCATAATTATAAACAAACGTGGAGGATTAATAACTGCTTAATTATAATATGTAAACAATTGGAAGTAAACAACTCGAAACCGCTATATCCTCCCTGAATTTCTGAAAATATAAAACTGAACATTTCATCTGAAACACAATCGATATCCTACATAAATCAAAATGACCTATTAGTAACAAATGATAATCAAACCTGAGTAAAATTGTATTGGTAAACTTTACGGGCCAGAAGATGTTTTTCTCCCAGCAAAATAAACAGCGAGAATAGGCGGACTAGCGGATGTCTCAATAAATATGCATTTGTTTACAACATCTTGCCGATTCTGGATTAGCAAAGATATACAAAACAGGTATTAAATTTTACACTTTTTTTTGGTTTCATAGAAGTTTTGTTCAAGCAATGTTTTTGAAGTGCAACTTTGTCAAACAAGTTTTTTAACAATAGGATTTTTTATTTTGTTTGTTTGTTTGTTTGTTGTTACATTCACTCCCGTAGATACACATAGTACTTGCTGCCAAATTCTCGTTGAATTGACAATAACGGATTTAGAAGATAAACTTAATCATTTTCACTATTGATCCAGATCTATGAATGCATATTAGACGATCGGCAACAGGGCGATATAGAAGTAAGGGAAAAGAAAGGAGTGAATATATTTATTAGCGGGAATGGAGTGTATGTTTAAAGTAGTCTGTGTTTAGTAGTGTAGGTATGCATGAACGATATCGAGCCACCACATGTCACCGGGGTGACGGTCCACCACATGTCAGTTGTTAGGATAGGGGTGTGTGTGTGTTGGTATGAGTGAGGACAAGTTACCTACGGAATACTAAGTGCCTCTAGAATTTGCCAAATTTGAAAGTTATGTTTTACTGTGAAATTAGCGTAATTAGTGTAGGGGAGCGGGTCATGAACTGAGTCTCAGGCGAACAAAGAATTTAGGTATCTTGCCAATAGATGGCATAAATATTTACATCTGACAATCTTAAATAAAAAGTAAATCTTTGAATTGAAAAGGATAGCGGTGGGAGTAGTGAACAACAAATGGAGACACCTCCATCCCCAAAATGCGAGGTGCCGATAATTGCCTTACCTGCGAGGAAAAATAGGCAACAGCTGGTATTCGATTTGATTGGTTGTTTAATAAAAGCACACAGAGAGTAAGTATAGAGTGGTTGAAAAGCTCTATCACCCTATATAATAACTATATCCAATTCAACCGTAGTGCCCAGTCAGGCCGATATCGATTCACTGGATTTTATAAACTGGAGAGTCAGGCCTGATACCTTCGGTAGAAATTAAAATCCGGTATTGAAGGAATCCAAGGAGGGCTGAGCAAACGGTAATTACTGAAATATCCCGAGTCTGATTGCTGTTTTTTCAGCCTTTAATTAAAAAACAAAATCCTTTAACTAATGTTGATCATGCCCTGACATTACCAGACGATAAATGACAATATAGCATATGATGTATAATCGTCGTTGTAAAACAGTTTCACCCGAGGATAAGCCAATGAAGCAAGACCGCACAAAGAACGAAACTAAAAAGAAGAACTAAAGCATCATATTTTCTTCCATTCAGCCGTGACACATAATAATAAAGACGATGCGTTCCTGGCTAACGTAAAAAATGATTCTACGCTCTTTTCAAATCCATTTGAATGAAATAAACAAGTATAAATAATAGTGCCAATGAACAAGAACAAAAAACGAGGATGAACGTTGATAATCATTATTTTATTACCTACATTATACTGATTTAAACAAGGTTGTCAACCACTCGTGACACTGGCTTTTTTATCTCAACTAAAAACCTTAATTAATTGAAAGATATTAATTGACACATGAAAACTAGTGAGTTTTAAATTAAAGAGAGCTACAATCATAGCATACCTTTAAGAATTATACCAGGTTTTCAAATATACTCACATGCAAAAAATTTCTAGTAAAAACTAGATCCCACCATTAAGTTTTCAAATTGAGATTGTGCAAAAAAATATTACAGATGGACTAAACGTTGACCATATATAAATATTCTAAGACAGCCAAGCAGTACAGAAGATCTTAAATTCCTTCACTTTAATTAAAATCTGAATTCCTAACAGTAACTTTAAATCCTGGGAACACGCAATCTATGATGTGGGTTCCAGGACGCGAGGGGAATAAGGCTTTGAGAAGTTTTGGCAAACTAGCAAAAGCAGGAGCAGCCTTTACTTCCACCAAATAGACACGACCCAAAGCATGTTAAAAGCCGTTCAGAATAAATGGATGGAGAAAGAAATGACCACACACTGAACGAATTCATAGGTGCAAAACAATCAACGATTTTTCTCAATAACTCAACCAGAAAACAAAAATCTACCTCTTTCTCAGAAGTCAGAGATCGAGGAAAATAATAGGCCTTTATACTGGCCATGTCCCTTTTAATTGCTACCTAAAAACAATGGGAAAAACTGGACGGAAACCTGCCACTCTGTCATGCAACAGCAGAGACCTCGGTGCACTTCGGAAAGGAAGTAAGCCAAGTGGAATCCCGGAAAGTGCTCAACTATCTTAAAGGTAGAGTAATTTCTACGGCTTGGATATAAAGAGGATTAATTACAGAATAGATATTGTAGGTCTCAGTGCAAGAAAGGGAGACTGCCGTCACCAGAGACCCCAGAAGAAAAACTTGACTACCAAGAATCGAAAAAATGTCTTATTTATATCTATCTTAATAGTCGTAACAAGTCATGATAAGGTAATTTGATCCTTACCGATCATCTTGGTCTGCCAGCCCTCACCATCCTTAGTGTGTCTGTGCCGAAACGCTTCTGACAGACCCACCGAGGATAGATAGAGCAGGACGATCGGTAAGGATCAAATGACATCGCCCGGCAGACACAGGAAGGAATCTCACGAAGTCATGATAAGATTGTATTGGCGGAAGGATCATACTTTTCATCTTTTTCTACCTAAGTATAACTTGTTCCATACAGTGATGCTAAAAGATTTACATTCAACAGCTCGAAAGGTAAAAAACCCAAACAATCCACTTGGAACAATAGAATAAAAGCCAAAGAAGCACTGAAATCATTCGAAGAAACGAAATCAGTTTAGCTTCACCTTACTTAATTTATTATTGTTTTACTAAAATTATTTCATATTATTATTATATTATTATTTTTAATCCTATATATTTCCTTTCTCAGATTACCTGTTCCCGATTTGAAATTAGTTGTAACGTATAAATTAAAAATAAAGATATTAAAAAATAAAAAGTTTGATAATATGTGTTTTTAATTGAACATTACACAAAAGTAAAATATTTTCACGAGATCTCCTCTAATGTTTCATTTGTATAACTTGACATGAATTATTGATCTAAAGTTGTTCGTTTGGTAAAGTCTCACAATTGAACAGTTCAAATATGGGCATACAAATATTAATATTGGTATGATCTGAACTACGTCAACTATGGTAAATGTTAAATTTTTCACTATCTTCTCAAGAAAGTTTTATTCTATTGAATGAGACTATGGTTTCCGCAAGTATTCATATTTCGAAATGAAAGGCCTAGGCTTTAAGGTATAATTGCATATAATAAGAAGATTTGATGCTTTTAAACCTTAGATATTATTAAGTTTTAATGTGTGGTGATTAGTGACCGTTAGTCGATGATTATTCGGAAATCGTGAGATGCGGTCTGGTGTGATGTAGGTTTCAGAAAACATTTTCTTTATCGGGCCAACGTTTCGATCTTTATTGAGATCATCTTCAGGGCCTGGGATTTACATTGTTTAAATTTAACAATTACATGTAGGATGTGGAAAAAAGTGAATTTATGCAATGCATTAACATATAAAATTTTCATCACATTCCACACATCAAACATTTTTACATAGTCTGATTTTTGAAGTGAAAAGTGCCGACGAAGGGAAAAAACCTTTGGTAATGGTACAGCCAGATTATCCTTTCAGGATTATATACACGGAAATAAATAGGAAAAGGAAAGCTAAATTGTTGAAAAATTAGACAATGTTTGTAAATCCCAGGCCCTGAAGATGATCTCAATAAAGATCGAAACGTTGGCCCGATAAAGAAAATGTTTTCTGAAACCTACATCACACCAGACCGCATCTCACGATTTCCAAATAATCATTAAGTTTTAATGTTTGAACCCGTTAACAAGCCCTTCCTCTCAAAACAGTACACCCTTTTTTTTTGTTAATTCAACGATTAACATTACGAGTGAATTTGTAGAATTTAAACTTTATTATCGTAAGGGATTAAAAGAACTCTTGAATATTTAAAAAACGGCGGCATTCTTAATGCATTGAGTTCCGCATTAGCACAACACGTTAATTCCGTAAGTTTCAGTTTCAAAAAATACGAGCTTGTTTCTAAACTTAGCCCGAACATTTGCAAGGAAGTTTTCATAATTGAATAACACAAGTCTAAAAATACGGTATGATTTGAATATGTTGAAAACAGGCTTAAAAACGGTTTTCCAAACTTTTCCCAACATTTTTGTTTAAGCTTACTGTCTAAAATGACATGTTTTTTGTTTAAATTGAGCTTCATTGCAAAAAAAGGGTACAAAAATACCGTTTTTTAATATAGGGTTTTTATTATTATTCAAGTCATTTTATACTGATATACTTTATAATATATCGAAATAGACGAATAAAAAAACCAAATATTATCGTAAATATGTAAATGTATTTTTAAAGCAACTTCTGCTTTGTTTCTTTGTGAAAATCATGATTTTAATTTAAGGCTAAGATGTAATATTTATAACTCCAATAACATACTTAAACTTTAATAAATTGACTTGGGTTAATAGGGTTCTAGATGCTCGATAGAAGCTGTCATTGTCAAAACAAGCATTGTTAAAAAACTTAAATATACAATTAATTAATATTTATGAAAAGTATTGGTTCAGATAAAAAAGTCAGAGTTATGAGCGGGATTCGCATCCGCTCGGACACTAACTTCCCATCTGGGCCTTACCTCTCGAATTTTCCCTCCTTTTTGCCATTTTTCAATTCAAATTCGAGAGGTGAGGTTGAGATGGGAAGTTAAGTGTCCGAGCGGATCGAGTTCACGATAGTAGCGGCGTATTTAGCCGAAGGTCGTGAGTTCGAATCCCGCTCGGGATGCTGACTTTTTTATCTCAACCAATACTTTTCATAATTATTAATTAATTGAAAAATGTTAATTGGTCAATCGGACCAAGAACTGTAGTGGACTTAAATATACAATTGATATATTATAAAAAATGCGCTCGTACTGTTACAAATTAAAATGAAAAACAAAAAAATTGCTTTTTTGGTTAAAAAAAATACATTAGGCTCGTTCAAATATTTATCTTTATACAATTGCTAGACGGACACATATATATGGGGCAAAACCAGGGCTGTTTTATCGTATGTACTATATTGAGAGATATCTCGTTTTGTCTACATTGAGCATGACTGTATTTATTAGTGCGAATGCCTAATGTGAAAGGGCGGTGGACTCCATTGACCTAATATGAAAATTGGGCTTAAGCACGGCTACGAGTATTTTGGCTTATTTTTCCCTTTTTAAAGGAAATATGGCCGTTTTATTGTATTTCCTAGTATTGATAGAAATATTGTTTTTAGTATATTGAAAGTTAATATATTTATTAGCGTTAATGTGTAGTGTGAGAGGACGGTGGAGAAGTATGTACCCAATTTATGAAGTACTCGTCCTTCACTTGAGTGAATTGTATATACGCAAGAAAGAATGAGTGAGAGTGTAAACCGACAGGTTGGGAGCTGAAATGACGTAGCTGTTGACAACCTCTGGAATCTTACTAAAGCCAAAACCCGAGGGAGGTGATTTTGTACATGTATGTGACCTGATCAGCGTGTGGTTATACAAATCAGTAATCATTAATCAGTTAACTTTATCAAAATCGCTGAACTGTTCCCCAAATTATTGGCAAACTGAACTTACGCCCTCTTTAATGTATAATTCTGAAAACGTACTTTAACTTTTAAGGATTCGAAAATCGTAAGATGCGGTCTGGTGTGATGTAGGTTTCGGAAAAATATTTTCTTTATCGTTCCAACGATTCGATTTTTATTGAGATCATCTTCAGTGCCTGGGATTTATAAGCATTGTTTAAATTTAACAAGTATATGTAGGATGTGGAAAAAAGTGAATTTATACAAAGCAAAAAATGTATTTTTTATATTCAATCAAAGTATTTCTACTCACTCATTTACCCTTCTGAGTATATATTCCCATATATTTGTTAAATTTAAACAATGTTTGTAAATCCCAGGCACTGAAGATGATCTCAATAAAGATCGAAACGTTGGAACGATAAAGAAAAATGTTTTTCTGAAACCTACATCATACCAGACCGCAGCCCACTATTTTCGAATAATTATTGACTAACGGTCACTAATCACCACACATTTTAACTTTTAAATATTTAATTTAACAAAATCAAAAAATAAAATTCATTAAAGCGTTGAAACTTTACGCAATCGATGTGGGTTTGAATATTACATCGCCGGTGATATCATTTTCAATCGGGGAGAGAGATGGGAAAGCAATAGCATTAAATCATCCGTCGAAATCGTATCACCGAGTAGTGACAGGCAAATCTCGGAGAACACTTAACAAGATCTATTCTAAACCCTAGGATTCGTGTATACAACGTATGAATAGTTTTGCTGCTTATTGTGCAATAGAACTATAAGATAATCCTTAATTAGAATTTATTTTACTCAGTTCCATCATGTGTGCCAGAGAAAACATGCGTCGAGTAAATTCCGTTATTACGTAAAAGACTATATTATTGTAAGAGAAAAAGCACAATGTTATTTGACACGATGAAATAGTGAGAGCATAAAAACTATTTATTAAATTGATAGATTTATATGATTTGTCAGACATTCCTTGTAAATCCACAGTTTTAAACGTATAACATATTCTGAGATTTTCAAAGTATGCATATGTCTCTTCTGAAAAATGATTAGTTAAGGTGTTTTTATTCATCAGTTTCGCTCGAGATCTTGTACTTTTAGAAGGTGTTTTGCCAATTTAATGAATGAAGAAAAAATACCATATGTTCATCATTCATTGGTTTTTTTATTACCGCAAATGGAAAACCGTTGCTCAGACGGCTAGCAAAACGTGTGTTTGGTATGGTTATCGTCATAACGCTTTAGGAGAAAGCGCGGACCAAAAGTAGTTTGTTCGGTTCAGAAGCGGAAATTTTGATATGGAATACGTTAAGCGCTTTGGACCTTCAACCTGGTGAGTAAGTCACACATAACCCGCACTCAATGACACAAGACATCGCAGAGATACACATTTCGGAGTAGCTGGATATGTTTATCAGTGGGATATTTTGGTTCCTAACATATTGGCTTAGAAGAATTTATTGGACCGCATCTCCATCTGTGATTCCCTCATGAAACACAATGTATTCGTTTATGACCAATTTAAAAAAAGATTGATAACTGGGGATGACATTTGGGTCCTTTAAAAAAATGTTCCGAGAGGAAAATCCTTGGAAAAACGCAGCGACATACCGTTACCAACACCAAAAGCCAGATTACATCCCAATCCGTTAATTCTAGTGCATACTGCACAATTTGTAGCGATTAAAGTCAGCAATTAACCAAAACGGAAAGCTTTGGCTAATCCCAAGGGGATTACTTTACACCACGATAACGCCTGCTCCTGCCTTGCTAGAAATTGTTGGAGCTTGTATGGGATGTCTACCCCACACAACATATTTGCCTGACATTGCCCTTTCAGATTTTCACTTATTCGGCGCTCTGAAAAACTCCATTAATGGGAAAGCTTTATTGAGAGACTTGAGGACCGCAGGAAACACATCGCTCAAAGAACAGAGGAAGTTAGGGGAGGACAGAATTACAAAATTACATGAAAGGTGGCGACAGTAGTGAAACAAAATGGTTCATATATTGTTGATAAATTTACAAGAACCTGAAATTGTTATTGCATTTACTATAGAAAAACGCTACGGATTATTATGACCTGGTACATCTATAAAATAACGTGTATATTTATGATTGGTGTTTTTTTCTTAAAACACATTACAACATCTTTACATTAATTTGAACATTGGTAAAACGTCGTTTTGCATTACAACCGTACCAATAAATGTGAAATATAAATTGTTTTATACTGTCTGACGATCCATCTTGTTATGGCGGCCAAATTGGGGATGGAAAAGTTTAAGTTAAATGACAATCAATTACAGTTCGTGGTCCGATTGACCAATTAACATTTTTCAATTAATTAATATTTATGAAAGATATTGGTTGAAATAAAAAAGTCAGTGTCACGAGCGGGATTCGAACCCACGACCTTCGGCTAAATACGCCGCTGCTCTACCACTTGAGCTTTCGTGACTTCGATCCGATCGTCCCATCTCAACCGCACCTTTTGAATTTTCTCTCCTTTTTGCCATTTTTCAAATGTCGTGTAATCGGATTGGATTCTCGGCGTCAAATGAAAAAGTTTCTTTTAAATATATTATTTTGTTAATTACAATTAATTAAGGTTTTTAGTTGAGGATAAAAGTTTTTATAACATTACCACCAATCCAGAATGGACGGAAATTCGTCAACAAAAATTGAGAAAAGTAAGGGACTTAGTAAGCAGCCTTATCTGACCCCCATAATGAACATTAAAAAATTATGGTTTTTAGTTGAGATAAAAAAGTCAGGGTCACGAGCGGGATTCGTACCCACGACCTTCGGCTAAATACGCCGCTACTCTACCACTTGAGCTTTCGTGACTTCGATCCGCTCGGACACTAACTTCCCATCTCAACCTCACCTCTCCAATTTTCCCTCCTTTAGTGTCCGAGTGGATCGAAGTCACGATAGCTCAAGTGGTAGAGTAGAGGCGTATTTAGCCAAAGGTCATGAGTTGGAATCCCGCTCGTGAACTGACTTTTTTATCTCAACCAATACCTTTCATAAATATTAATTAATTGTTAAATGACAATGTTCAACATTCCCTTTTTGTTTATATCAGACTTCATTTTTTTGTTTGAAATCTGTCTTTTTTACTGTTGCTCTACCTATTTTACTCTGTGTGTGCCTGTGTATTGATTATTATCAAGCACAATTTTTCTACGTTATCCTGAACGTCCATTTAAATACAGCTAAGCAGTCACTCTCAAACGGTGCATGTCAAGGACAGCGAATATGATAAAAATTTCAGTAAGTTTAGCTGTATTAATACCACTTTAATATGTGTTACAAGAAACACTAATTTCTTTATGAATTTATTATTTCAAAAGGGCAATTTGGTTTTTGTACAGAAAGGGTTTTCGTTATTTTCCAAATGAGCCCCTCCTTTGATTTTATTTTTATACAGCCGTTTTATTTTTACATTCGCCCTTTTCAGTGAAAAACTGATGGACGTTATGGCAGGGCAGTGCATAAAATAGAACACCTAGTATCGACCAGACTATTCCCTTTAACTCTCGTCATAAATAATGTAACTCGGTGTGCCCAGTTTCGCTTTTAGCCATTCCTAAATGAATAAATACTCGATTTTCACCACCAATTTTTAACACTTCGTCAAAACGAGCCTGAACGCCTGGTGATGTAAACAAAGGCGAATCGCTGTAAAAAAATTTATTTTAGAGAACACCATGTTAAAACTACACGATGCATTCATTTTTTAAAATATTTGAATCGATGTGCATGTAATGAAATAAACGCAGATTTACATTCAATCCATAAGTATTAAGTTTTTAATGATTCTATTTATTAATTTATTATTTTAACAATAATACGGGCAAGAGGACGTAGGATCCGAGCTATTTTGTCCATAAAAAAAATATTTTAAATAATATAAGTACTTTTATAATGTAGTTTTCTGCATTTGTTGTGCATTTATTTAAAAATCATTATGTACCATTCATTTTTTTTTCGATTGGCGGGTCAGTCCTGCCGGTCGGTCGATGTCATTCAAAGAAAATAATAAGTAAGAATATCTTACTATCTCGTTGAGTCACGAATTTTACTTTTCAATACCCCATGCATGACTAGATGAACCATGGAGACTGACTCGTATTTGCCGCACTAGTGTTTCTTGATTCAAATGCCGGCATAGCCCATGGCTTTTTAATTGGGAATAACAGGAAGAAGTATCTTAAAGTGGTTTGACCTATCATCGCAGGTAACCCCTTCTCTATAACAGCAACAAAATTTTGAAGTAGTGACCAAGTATTTATTTTCGTTTTTTTCTTTCCCCCTAAAACACTCCTGAATGCTAAATTTTTGTGAAAAAATTGGTCACAAATCACAAAAATTATTGCAACTTCGATATGACTCCGCCGATTGACAGGTTAAGATAGAGCTCTCTATAATCTACAAGTAGTGGCACAAGCTTAGATTTCTGAGAATAAACCACAACTACTGGATGGTTGTGCGTGTATTTCACAGTTCTTAAATAGCTGTAGGATAACTAAATAATATGTACGATCGTAGTAAGTTAAATTTTATATATATANTATATATTACAAATTGTTAAATTACAACCTATAGAATACAATATCAATAACGATATTATCAAAATAAGATAATATAGTTTTTATCTGTAATAAGTTACGAAAACCAAATTATGCTTTAGTACGTTAGGCTAAAAATAGGTTTTCCTGAAAAACTTTAAAGCCATTATGTACGAATTTTCATAGTAATAGTATATATACATTTTTGGCTGAAAAGCCGGAAGCAGAATTTTTTATCTTATGTCCACTGTTCCACTTACAAATTAATAAATTTCTGAATTGAATCCAAGTTCTACAGCCGATGGAAAGTGGTTGAAGTAGTGAGGAGCGGTCAGGTTAAATGTACTTGAGAAAAACACCTTTTTCATTTTATTGCCGACATTTCCACCTTTATTCGGATCATCTTCAAGCATTGTGAGCCTCGCTTTACACTAAACAAACATGACACTACAAGAATAGTATAACATTTTATTAAGAACATTATTATTATTATTATTAAGAACATTTTATGACTTGAAGATTGCCCGAATAAAGTTCGAAACGATGAAAATAAAATGAAAAATATGTTTTTTTGAAATACATCTAACCTGGCCGCTCCTCACTACTTCAAGCATTTATTGAACTATTGGTCGCTAAACAACACATCCGTTAGAAAGCTTACTATTTCTTCTTTCAGCCTTTGTCAACAAAATTTAGATTTTATGACAATATAAGTCAACAAAAAGTGTTGTTGTTAATGTTACCTAGAGAAGTAAAATCTTTAAAAGAATTTACATAATGTTTTAAAATCTATTTCTAGGTTATTGTACTTCATTCGATTTTTTTAAACTTAAGATAAGAAAATAATATGCAAGTTTGTATTAAATGAAATTTACATATAAAAGTGATACATTTTATATTAAAGAAATAAACAGTATAACTGCAGGTAGAAGTAGAATACAAAAATAGAACAGAAAGCATTCCAAATTTGATGTAATCCTGATTGCCAAAATTTGGGTGCATAGCTAGAAATGATTATTCAATTAATTTATCAAAACGACACAAGAGAGCAAAAACATTATGTATTTACTAACTAGGCTGGGAAATTTTTTGCCTAGTTACTGATGTGTTTCATGGTATATATATCAGTAGATTATTGTTCCTAGAATAGGAAGGTAATACGCAGCGTATTCAATGAGAATAAACTTATGAAAAGTTACGAAAATGAAAAAACGCTTCCAGTAAATTAGGCATAATTTTAATATGATGATTTAATAACATAATCCCTTAATATGAATTTGTATAGCAAACAAAACGTACAATTTCTTAAGCTGGATCAACCGGGGCATTTGTTTTCCTCCGATGTCTCGTGTTTGACTTAAAAATTCACTGCTATGGATTTTTGCAATGTCCACAGTATTACTACCGTATGAAAACTGTATTTCTCTTTTTGAGCCTATTTCAACAACCTTTGGGTTTTATGGCAATATAAGTGATAAGGATGAAATCAACAAAATCTTTACAGACGTATTATTTTATGGCTCCAATTATAATTTTATTACAATTATATTTTTATTATAATAGTTCTAAGCTTCTGTAAGGTTTTTTGTAGCTCAGTGGAGTCGTTTCAAAATGATCACTGTTTTTGTGATTTTCAAAACAATATCAGAAAAAATATTTTTTTAATTACCCACAAAATTTCCTCTAGATCAGTGGATTTATTTCAAACATATTTACTTTTCAAACACGAAAAAAATCTACAATCGAGCAAATTTATCTAATGAAATGCATTACATAACTATTTTGTGACCGACATAGGTTAAATTAGGTTAAAATATTTTTTTACTAAGAAACAAAGTAACTAGTTGACACCCCAAATAGCATCTGAATTAAAGTTTTTGAGAAAACAAATTCAGAGGTAAATTTAACAATCATGGATCGATTTAAAAAAAAATACCTATTGTAGTTTTGCGCGTTAAAATCAGTATTTTAGATGAGTCAATTCCATGACGTATTGTCATTTTATTGATGACTTTCTGACGCACATCATGCAAAATTCATTGTTCAACCTACCAACAAGTTTTATAATAAAATAAAAACCTCTATATTACAGTTTTTATTAATTTCACCGAATATTAACGTTTAAACAATTTTCTATTAAACCGGGGGTTAATGATGATAGATGATATTATGACAAGGTCAATGATATAATTGATTGTCCTAGCAAATGCAGATAATTTAATCGTTCGAACGGTTTCGATTTCAAGAAGGGTCTCGGTTAAGTTTAAGCCCCACCCCCACTAATCAAGCCAAATGGTACCTCGTTTGCGCGAAGCCCTTACCCGTCTCGCTTAACATCCTCTATTCATATAAAAACAAATTTACACCCTAGATCTAGGTTCTTTGACGAAACAAACTGATCATATGGTTGATTGGTATCGGCGCTTAGAAAGCACTAACAAATAGAAACGGCTTAATTTTCTTCCGAGCCGCCGACATCGTGTCCCTTCGTAACAACCTGTAAACTAAACTTGGATGGAACTAAACTTCCCCTGTGATACGAAGTTGGAGTACCATGAAGGATTTTCGATTGCATGTCCCAGGCTTTCTTCCGAAGAAAAATCTATTGAGCTAAACTTTGCAAACCACCTACAGCACGCCAGCTAACATCGTCAGGCGCAATGTACTATATCGATTATTTTTTCTTATCCTTATTTCTTTTTCCCGAAAACAAGAATTTTAATTTGCTAATCAATTTTTTACCATTTAAGTAAAAGCAGTTACTAACTATAAATACATGAGCAATATATAAACTATCAAATTGATCTTAGCCACCCAAACAGAGTGATCCCATTAATAGAAACTTTGCATTTAAACTGTATAATAGCCTATCGTATATGACGAGATGCTTTGTAATGACATACGTTTCTAAACATTTAATCCCCGGCTTAAAAGTTGTTAATTTCGTCTCATTTGTATCGGTGTAATGTATCTTTTGTAATTCACATATTTCTTTCCTCCTTGGGAACAACTACGAGACACAAAAATCTAATTTTGGACTACTTTTTTCTATTCGAACCGTGTGTATTGTTTTAATTTAATTAATTTTCTTCGGCCATTAGTTTAAACTTGAATTCAACCGGGGTCACAATGCAAATACGCATCTCGGTAAAGGCAAAGTTATCGTGTGTTTCCGTCTAGCCGGGGGCGTAACGAACTCACAATGTTTTAGAGGAGTTTCAGACGAATCGCAACTCTCTGCGGCCTAGCAACACTTCAAAAACAGAGTTTTTGATTAAAAGTTAAGGATTTTACTAAACAACGCCACCCTCGGATGAAACCTGAAAGGCTTGTTTATTTGTTTAAAAATTAGAAATGTCCATTCCTATATCAAAACGTAAAAAGATAAAACTTTAATCAAGCCTCCTTCACAAAAGATTAATAATTATCAAACAATCAACCTATATAGGAAACATTAACAACCAAAAGTGGACAATATGCCATTCAATTACAACTCCTCTTTACCACGACCGTCGCCAATTTGATCAATGGGGAAAACATACGCCGAGAACTGACGGACCGAAATGGCCAGGATCTATAAATCTAAATTATGTTTGTTAAACGAACAACTCATATTTTAGCAATTAGACTTTTTCAAAATTGAAAAAATTATAATATTGTTCAAAACGGACTGAAAAAGCATTATAAAAATAATAATTTAACTAATATTTTGGCTATAAATTTTTATTTGTTACTTATATTGGTTTATGGCTGTTTGTACTTATTACATAATAAAATATTTCCAAATAATAAAAAATACAAATAGTAATGTAGCAATTATTTTTATTTTATGATTATCAAATAAACCAATATGGGAATTGAAAATACCTACCTACCGACTATTAGCTTGTGACATTTATGCTATTTCTTAATTATCTACAATATTTGTAAATTATACTTAAAATTATATTGAATAAAAAAAATTAATAACAGTGAAGGAGGATGATGAATAATTTAAGTACAAATGTTTTGACTTGTAATTTAATCCTTTTCTGTCAATATTATCTTCTTTATTTCATTATTGTTAATAAAATAACTAAAAAGTAAAACAGATGTGAGCAAAAAGACTTCACAACCACTGATTATTTGTAAATGTTATTGCCATGTGAGTCGATCATATTTGTGGATATTGTCTTTTTTTATTCAAAAACGTTAAAAATAGGTAGAAAATAAAAATGTCGCAAACAGAAAGACTTCTCAACATCCTGTGGCATTTTAAGTTGTAAAACTGCATTTTTCTATATTCAAATGTATATATTTTAAATATAAATTTTATTGGCATGCTAGTCGATCATATGTCAGCAAATTGTTTTCTTTACTTTATTCACAAGTGTTAAAAATAAGAAAAAAGTAAAAAAGTCGCGAACAGAAAGACTTCTCAACATCCTGTAGCGTTTTAAGTTGTAAAAACTGCATTTTTCTATATTCAAATATATATATTTTAAATATAAATGTTATTGGGAAGTGAGTCGATCAATTTTTGTGCAAATTGTGTTCATTATTTTGTTCAAAAACGTTAAAAGTAGGTAAAAAATAAAAATGCCGCGAACAGAAAGACTTCTCAACATCCTGTGGCATTTTAAGTTGTAAAACTGCATTTTTCTATATTCAAATGTATATATTTTATTTCCAAATTCATATATTTCCTTGGATTTTTTTATTTATAAAGAGTTAAAAACAAGCAAGGTAAGTTGAAACTGTATTTGTTTCCTATATACATTTAAAAAAATTGTACTGGCATGGGAACAACAATTTTATTCAAAATTCACGTCTTTATTTGGCATTTTATTCATGACCCGTTGAAAATAAAAAATATGAAAGAAAGACAACATCTTTTACGCCTCCTATGGTGTTTCAAGTTATAAAAAATTGTTTGTTTTTCCACAAGCAAGCTGTATATTTTAAATAATTTTTTTTATTTCCACGTGAATCTATTTGTTTTTGTCCAAATTCTTCACTTCTTCCACTTCTTTGTTTGACCTTTTATTCACAAAACAAGATAACATGACCACAAAGATTCCACACCTCCTATCGCGATTAATCTAATAAAAACTGTAATTTTTCATAAATAAATTTATATATTTTAAATACAAATGTGGCCGGCATGATCACTTTATTACAAATTCACGTCTTTATTTGGCATTTTATTAATGACGCGTTAAAAATAAAAAAGTGAAAGGACAACTTTTAAGCCTCCTGTCGTGTTTCAAGTAACGTAATAAAAACGAGTTTATTTGGTTTTGCACGTACAAATTATATACAATAAACACTATTGTTTTCTTCCAAATTCACTTCTTTGTTTGACCTTTTATTAATAAAACAAGATAACATGACCACAAAGATTCCTACACCTCCTACCACGACTTACCTTGTAAAAACTCTAATTATTCGTATATAAATTTAAAATTTTTAATACAAATGTATCTGACATGTAAATCAATCATTTTATTCCAAATTCTCTTCTATATTTTCTTTTCTTAATACAGTGTTAAAAATAAACAATGTGAAAAAATGATAAACTCTTACAAGCTACCTATCACGTACCAATTTTTGATTTAAGCAATAAAAACTGACTAATTTAGTTATTTTAACTAAAAATGCTAATTAAATAAAATGCCACATGAATCATTTTTATTCAAATTATCCTCTATATTTTGTCTTTTATTCATAAAACATTACAAAATAAATAAAAACAAACACGAGAACTAAAACCTTTAAGCTTTCTATTGAGTTTGATGTAGTAAAAAATGTTTTTACCATATACCAATTCACACATTTCAAATGCAAAATGTTTATTAACTTCGTTATTTTTATTTTATTCATAAATCGTTACAAATAAAAAATAAGACACGAGAACTGTCTCTATCGCGATTTATGCAATAAAAACTGTAATTTTACATATTCAAATTTATATATTGGTGGTTATATTATATATATAGTGGTTTTATTTTATTTCTTGTAAAATTTCAAAAAATATGTAAAGAAAAGAATTTCCAAGCCTCCTATCACGTACGAATTGTTATAAATCATGTACAAATAGAACTCTTTATTTTGTTGTGTAGTCGTAAACGATGAAAAAACAATGAGAACACGAACACAAAAAATTATAAGACTTCTATCGCTTTTTAAGTAATAGAAACTGTAAATTGCCGTATACAAAATTATATTATTTCTAATTATTTTAATGTAATGAAAGAATTTAGTATATTTAATGACAATAAAAATTTTATTTTGTCAGGATGAGACTACAAAATAATGTCAAATTAGGGATGTGAGGGGGGGGTTGCCAGGAAGGAGCGTTGTTTAATTTACCGTCGAGGGGGTGAGTTGTAACCTCCCCTTTCTGAACAGTTTATCCACGCACTTGGGCTGAATACAAGAAAAATCCTTTATTTTTAAGAAAATTTTATAATTTATACGCCAATTTTTTTAAAATATAATTTGTTTTTTTAGAAAGAAGCATGCCATGCTGACGAAAAACGTCGAAATGGATGAACCTCGACGTTCATCACGAGTAAATCCTCTCACCTGGGGAAAATTTGACGTAGATCGCATTGTTGGCAGGCCGAACATCGACTTGAACCGGTAATCACGAGACGTATCGGCACCTACGAAGGCTGTAGACTGACCGGTTTTGCGTATGGATCCGGAGGGCTTTCTCCCCTCTTCGAGTCGGCGCAGTGTGGCCAACACCAGTCTGTGTGGGAATTTATTTTAGATCGAAATGGGGAAATTTCACCAATTTTTTTTGTGTGCAAAGTTTTCACAGGCAATGAGATCATAGGCGGATTTTCAAAAATTTTAAGACCACAAGGAATAAACAGGAAAGTTCACTTTTCTATTTTCAAGACGAATTCTATTTAACATTACTTTTTTCATTTAAGGTTTTTGGTTGAGATGAAAAATTAGGGTCAAATAATTAATATGGTCAATTATGACCAATAAACAAATATGGATCAATTTGCCATTTAAAATTTGAAAAAAAGTTTTGCATGCAAAATTCGTTTATTTGAAATACTGACTGATGGTAGTTAAATGCATTACCTAATTATAAATATTATCTGCAGCAAACGGACAAATAAAAGATTGTTGATCAAAAATACAGGGGGGCAAATATAAATTTGGAAAATGACGTGATGGTTATTTTCTAGGGGGGTTTCGCAACAGCAGAGGTCATATCGACTCTTGGAGTTCCAGTGGTTTTGAAAAAAGCTTATTTTTTAAGTATGTTTGTTTCGAATTCGGGGCTGTTCGACGTCAATGCCTTAACTGTTGTGGCCACCGATGCTCCGATAAATTTATTAAAAAAGTATTCATATCCTCGGAGGCTACCTATAGATGGTGAGATGTTTTGTTGTTTGGGTACCGGGACACACAAGTCTGGAGGGCAGTGAAAAGGCGGACGAGGCGGCTTAGGCCGGGACATTCGAACCTCCGGACTTAACCACCGATATCCGGCCCACTGACACTGCCACCTTCTTTTAATCATGTTTTTATTGCATTTTTAGAGTCAGATGGCCGGATATCGTTGGTTAAGTCCGGAGGTTGGAATGTCCCGACTAAGAAGCCTCGTCCGCCTTTTCATTGCCTTGCAGTCCTATGAGTCCTTGTGCCCAGACAACCACTGTTTTGCCGAGACGCTCCAGTTCGTGGAAAATCTCCAACAAGAGAGTCGACGGAGAACCCGTTACGGACAGCAGTAACCGCGCTCAGAGTGTCGGTGTACACTAGGTACGCAGAGCTACCATCACCTCGAAGCGCGGTGCCAAATCGCGTACAATTCTGCCGTGTAAACGCTACAGTGGACCACTACTTACCACTAGTGAACGTACACTCGCGATACACAGCACACGCAACACCCTTGTCGGTGTTAGACCCTTCAGTGATGGCGGCCGAAAACCAACGTATCTCATTCCAAGCTCCAAGGACTTAGCTCGGTAAAGGTATGGCGGCGTAGTCGACTTGGCTAGCACAGCGAGATCCCGGGTGAGTACAGCTGGGAGTATCCAAGGTGAAATCAGCTGATTGTCCAGCTCAAGTGCCGTTCCCTGCCCTCACTAAGCATATTACTAGGGGTCGCGTCCGGGTCTGAAGTCGTTCGTACATTCTGCTATACTGGCATCTGAGGATTGAAGGTAAGACGCAAGCTTCTCTTTACGAAGTTGGGGCGGCAGCGCTCCTAGCTCACAGCACAGCCTCTCGAAAGTAGCATATTTAGCTTCTGCAGGCACGTTTTTTCGGCACAGTATCGAGACAAATCTTTTTAGGAGGGTCTCCCTGTTCGTTTCCCACTTTAAATGATCGACAAATTTAAAGAATGTTATAACTTTTCTTTCCTTTACCTTGACGACCTCAGGGTGTGGCTGCCATCTTAACTTTTGATCAACCGTGAGGCTGAGGAAGCTAAGATTTTATGTCATTATAAGTTAGATAAATAAGGATAATATCAACAAAAACCTCTCAAAGGTTTTATTTTATATTTCAAATTCTAAAGTAGGTTTGTGCCATTACATGTAGGCAATAGAGTTAGTCACCCCAGTAAAGTGTCCTATGGATCAGTGGAGTCGTTTCAAAGTTATCCACATTTTTGTGATTTTGGAAAAAAATCAGACAAAAATTTGAAAAAAAAAATTTCCCCAAGAAAAGGCCATAAGGCCCAAAAGAACCATAAAAACGTCTGGGATTTTTTCAATTTTTAGGGATGGTTAGGTTTTTTCAAATTTACTTTTATTATACTTTTATCATGAAGACCAAACAATGCTACAGTACAAGACTTTCAAGATCAGTCCTTTATTAAATTCTACACATTTTCTTATTACTAATAATATTAATTAAATTATTAATTATTTCTTATTGCAATAATTTATAGCAGTTTAAATCAATAAATAATTTAGGTTAAGATAACTTTTTTTCATTTATTTATTTATTGTTATTTTAAAAGCAACAAGAAAAAATTATGTTATTTACAATGATATACATATAGACATGAACATACGCAATAATGTACGCACGTTAGGATGTCATGATTGATTTGAACGGCCGCCAATCCAGTGAAAGTGGCCGTAATTGGCCATTATGGCGTGAAATCAACAACAATCCCGCAGTAGCTGCAGCTACACACCCACACGCAGCTACAAAATGCAGCAGTGGTTGCTGTTATAAAATCAGATCGTGCCTTCAGTCAATCACCTGCGCTTCAATCTTCTGTGAGGGTTGAAATGAAGTGTTTGATCTGGACAGGTTGTCAGGTAGTTTGTAGTGAAATTTATCGTAGTGTCGGAATGTAATAGGAGATCAGCCGTAAAGAACAAGTAAAGTAAGGGAGTAAGTGTGCTTCCCTGGAGGACGCCGGCTAAAATGAGAAAAATAGAAGAGGCAGAGGTGCCTTGGGTTACTTGGACGTAATTTGTTAGGAAGGATTTGAGGATAAAGTAGTACTGCCTTTACGTTCAACAACAAGTCCTCGTGCCATACCCGATCATGGTTAAGATAACTAATATTAAATTAAAAAGTATTTGTATACAGGGTGTCAGGCTACATTCTTCCATAGACTCAAGAATGCGGAGTCTCAATGTGAAATTTCTCCCTTACAGATGCTGATTGGATCATTGTACAGAGAACTTTTGTTCATTCTGAAAGTACGAAATTTGCTGGCAATGTTTGTGACGAGAATGGCTTGACACCCTGTAACCCGTATGTGTTCAGTGAGCAAATCTTAATTTTTTTATTTCTTTTCCTCGAATTTATTCTCTTAAAATATTACCTTTCGTACTTTTTTGACTCTGTTATAGGTACTACCTTTTGAATTTTCAGAAAAAGTCTCTGTAGTGCCACTGTCAGATGAAATGTGGCCCCAAGGCGATCAAATGTACAACGTACCATGCGTGGCTGCTGGTTGGGGGCGTCATGAAATGGGCGGCAAATTGGCGACGCACCTCCAAAAACTTGACGTAACAGCAAGACACGGAGAAGACGGCTGTGTGTGCGATTTGCCGTAAGTCAAGCCCCGTTCAAAATATCATTTCCTCAATTAATTGATTATTCGGTTGTAGATTCCAAAACAAGCGGTTGGTGTGTATCAGCGGCAAAGCGGGCAAAGGACTCTGCGCTGGTGATTCGGGTAGCGTTCTAGTCTGTAACAAAAAAGCAGTCGGGGTCGCCCATATTATTTATCTTGAAGAAGCTTGTAATCCCTTTAGAATACGAATGCCCAAGCTATCCTGCAAGCAGTCCCTTTCTGCCTTTATGTATATTTGCCCCTTTTTGGATTGGATTCGCAAGCATGTGCCCGATGTCCCTGGTACACCTATCAGTTGCAATGGATGTAAAATATCTTCATCCTTGGTCAAAGTTGTCGTACTTAATATTTTATTGAAATTTCAAGCAATAAATATATACTTATCTTAATACAAATCCATAATAAAATTTTCTTGTTGCATTATGGCTACATTTTAAAAATGTTCCAACAATCAATATATAAAAAATATTGTCTTTTTTATTACCAATTTTATTGTAACGTTTGTAACATTGATAATGCAACACAAATAATAGAGTGTTCTTAATATATAGATTTAAACTTAATAGAATTGGAGTAAAGATACCCCCCCTATGCGTGCTGGTCAATCGCAATACACTAAAATAAAATAAAAAATAAAATAAAGTACTAACTTGTCAATGGTTAGTTTAGGACCAGGATTAGGCTTAGATTTGGGACGTATAGAGGCTGACGAGGGTAAAGCTCAAGTTGTGATTTGCGCAAATTCCAAACAGTTCAATAGTTCATCATTTTGAGGGTGCACGCCCAGAACTGAAACTGATTCTTTCATGAGAAAACGCACTGAACTGGCTGTTTCTCAAACCTGCATTAAAACCCATGCAACAACTGTTAATGAAAACTCACTACAAGCGTGGTACTTGATAAGTTTTCGAGTTGCACATGCACGTAAAGCTCATACCATCGCTGAAACCCTCATAAAACGGTGTGTTAACTATAATGTATCTTGTAAGCTTGGCGAAAAAGCAGCAAAACCTATATATTCGCTGCTATTGCGTATTCAAACAATACTGGCAAAAGACGGATACTTGATTTATCAAACGATGTGAAAGAATCACAGGTTTCTCGCATCCAACACAATTCATTTCCACTCCAAATCGTTGAATCAACTGACATCGTGGAGTTAGCTATTTTATTGGCTTTTGTTATGAATACTCAGGATGTTTCGAGGAGGATCTTCTCTTATACAAACAACTTCCTGCCAATGCAATTGTTGCCAAACTATTCCGTTTGTTCGACGATTTTTTTACAACTAACGAAATTCCATGTTCTAAGTTCATTGACGTGTGCACAGACGGTGTAAATGCAATGACTGGCCGAACAATCGGAGTGATTACTAAAAAACAAAAAGATATATCGAAGGATTGCAGCAGCAGTGTGTTCTCCACAGATATGCTTTAGCCAAAAAACAAAAGAAATGCTAGCCTCTTTTAAGAAAGTTTTGGATGAGTGGTTAAACCAATATTGTCGTTTTCAATTTCCACAAAGTCAACCTATCCTCAAGAGAATACGAATGTTTGATATATATAACTTCAGACTCCACCTTGAAATCTGCTTTTGAGTCCGATATTTAACCCCAATTTTTGGCTCCATCTTGAAAACAAACTATTTCAACCGCTCATTGAAAAGCAAAGCGTGTTCTCTTTCCATTTGCCACAACTTTACCCATCTGAATCCGGATTTTCAATCTATAAGTAGAAGCAGAAGTGCTGAACCCGACATCCATCTCCAGCTATCAAAAACTATACCCAACATATCCAAATTGTGAGGGCTAAAACAACCTCACTCTTCTCATTAATTCATTAATCATTAATGTTCAAATTATTACTTTTGCATTTGGCTCAAGTTTTATCTATTTACCGTCCATTTACCTACCGTCCTGTCCAATTTGATTTTTGTGTTTTGGATTTTGTAAATGAAGTTAAATATGACAATCTAATATTTGTTTTCATAGTGATATCCCCCTCCATCACTTAATTAGAAATGAACCAGCTAATTTATAAAATTTGAATTTATTACATACTATAAATAGAGGTCCGCCCTGGATTCTGTTCTTTGAAAGGGGTCCACTGGCTAAAAAGTTCGGTAAGCCCTGGACTATAAAGTATTCTTTGCTGTCTCTAATATTTAACCCAATCATGGCTATATGGTCCTAATTCAATATTGTGTATATAATTAATTAAGGTTTTTAGTTGAGATGAAAAAAAGTTAATTGCACGAGAGGGATTCGAACCCACGACCTTCGGCTAGATACGCCACTGCTCTACTACCTGAGCTATCGTGACCTCAATCCACTCGGACATCAACTCCCCATCTCAACCCCACCTTATGAGTTTTCCCTCCTCATGCCATTTGTGTATATAATTAAATTTATACACTTATCCTATTAAAATCAATTACCTAGTTTTGTGAGACTCAGGGTACTTTAAATACCACTCAGGGCCCATCCCAATTTATATACTATTACAGTTCAGAAGGTGGCAGGGTATTTTTAACCACGACGTCCTCGCATCATTCATGCCAACAAATACGTTCATACAGAGTATAACTTTTATTAGAAACACCTTACTATCATACAGCAAACATATATTAACCAAGACTAGTTTGGAGGGTCTTGTATGGTTCTCTTAATCCTACCACCAACGCATCCCTACACATTTAAGCATTTCTGCTTATAAATGCATTCAACATGGGGGTAATCACCGGGATTTTGATATTATGCCAATGTATATATTATGACCCTTTCATATCATACTTCAAACATATATTAATGTACACTACTTTGGTGGACCTGTATGGTTCTCTATATTCTGCGACCAACTCGTCTACACACATTTAAGCATTCACGACCATAAATACATTCACACTTAGGGGATTTTAATATTACACCCTTTCATATCATATTTCAAACAAATATTAACCTAGACTAATTTGGAGGGGCTGGGAGCAATTCCATCACTGACTTGCCTACACATACTAACGATTCTTGACAATAAATATAGTCTCACCCTAATGAAAGCATGCGGTTTCCTATATACACCCATAAACTAGATTTTTTTTAGAATTGAGGTTTGATGTATTAATCCTTGTTGGCATTTTTTATTGTTGCAAATTGCAATAATGAGTTGATCAGTAAGTTTAATGTAACTTTTGATAACCGTTGAATTATATTGTGATGTTTACTTACATCCTAAAATTCATAATGCGTTATTTTATTAATAGATTATTATTCGGAAATCGTGAGATGCGGTCTGGTGTGATGTAGGTTTCAGAAAAACATTTTCTTTATCATGCCAACATTTCGATCATTATTGAGATCATCTTCAGGGCCTGGGATTTACAAACATTGTTTAAATTTAACAAAAACATGTAGGATGTGGAAAAAAAGTGAATTTATACAATGCAAAAAAATATTTTTCATATTCAATCAATGTATTTCTACTCACTCAAAGTGTTTGTTTTCTGCGTAAGTGTGCCATTCTTGCATGTCGTGTTGCCAGTGAGATATTGCTGTTTTATGTTTATATATGTTGGATTTTGAAGGGGTGGGGAAGGAAGTCGGTATAGAAAGACATGTTTTAATAGATCTACCTCTCTGAAATGCAATTTTTTAATTCTCTATACACCATATATTTGTTATTTTACATAATTCAGTATTGTTCTGACTACCACAGGATTATAATGGTAGCGAGTACTTTTTATTCCAAAGTGATCCAAGTTGTGTCAGTCTTAGTTTCATATTACAATGTATCAAGTTCATATTATAATTATAATAATTATACTAATAATGTCTTTAAGTAAAAACACGGAATTAAACAAATCAAAATAAAATAACATTATACAAAGTTAATCTAAATTATTTATTACTTTTATTGGAGAAATTCCATAAATTAGAGTATCTTAGCAAAACAGTGGTTCTTGTCTGGGTCCCCAGACAAAAATGTCTGCAGGGTAATGAAAATATAAGCAAGGCTACACCTACATACGAAGGCCAGGAATTACCAACCTCCAGCGCCTCTAAAAATGCATTAAAAAATCAATCTTTAAAAAATTGGCCAAATTGGCAGAGAAGTTTTGGGTGTCAAAAGCACTGTCAATATGTAGCACTTGGAGGAGCTCACTCATAGGAGAGGGGACATTCTCACATGATCAATAATAGGGATGCAAGGTTGACACCCAGACACTTCTATGTGTCCGATGTGAGAAATGGATGAGAGAAAGGTGGCAATGTGTGAAACTTAAAGGGTGCCATTCCTTGGCTACATATAGAGACCATGTAATAATGTCCTCCAACATGAAATTGTGCTTGAGCATGGCAGCATGTACATGCGTGTGCATATTTGAGCTTATGTAAATCAGTTATTTTACTGATATCTTAGAGATTTTATTCCGTTTCAAAAACTTTCGAACCGATACTCAGCCCCGTCTGTTTTCTGTCCCATGTGAATGAATTTAATAGAACTTATTATTTTATTAAGAAAAAAATTTGATTATAATTAAATTACACAAGTTGTTTTATCAATATGTTTACTTATTTCACATATGTTGTGTTTTGCCGTTCAATGCAACTTTTATTATTACAAATTATTTTCTTTTTTGCTTCTAACTCTGTAGGTTCAGCTAATAATGGAAACAATAATATCCGTCCAAGAATTTCAGGTGGTGAAAAAGCCAATATTAAGGAATATCCATATGTAGTGTTAATCACTTATCCCTTGGGCTTATGTACTGGTGCTATAATCGACCCTTCTTGGATTTTGACTGCAGGACATTGTATTTTTAAGTACAACATTTGTAATGTATGATTGCTGATATAAATGTAAAGTTATCAACAAATAAAGAGAAAAGTTTAGGTAACCGCTGGAATGGATGATGAAACCACTCCCTCTGAGCATGTTCAAGTAAGGAAATCAGAGAAATCATTTACCCATGAAAAATACGACCATTCACGTGGTCGCTATACAAGTCTAAACGATATAGGACTTATTAAGGTATATTTACTATATGTCTTTTTAAAAATTGGGTTTACACATTTTAAAAAATAGCACATGATTTACTAAATAACAAAATTGAGTTAGAATACTGGTAACCAAATATCATTAGAGCTTCATATTATTGTGTTTAACGGACAGAGTTCTTGGGTTCATATCCTCTACATGGGCTGGAAGGTAACGAACATGTAGAGTAGGCAACGAAAGCTGGCCCACTCTCCAGATCAAAAAAAATATGGTAAAGAAAGTGTGGCAGTGTCAGTTATCCGAGAAGCTTTTGCAACCAATATGTGGCCCCTATAGAGTTTAAATTGCAGACGTAAGATAATCCTAACCCGACTAATAATCAGCCATATGTGGTTGACACACAATGCTTTTTGGCCAAAAACCATTTATGTCATAGGCCAAAATGCAGCGAAAGGTTACTCGATGGTCACATTTATTTAAAAGGTGTCATTCCTTGACTCCATATAGAGCGCGAGTAGGAATGTCACCCAATATGAGAATAGTGGTCAGGTTAGGCAGAATGGCAACTCAATGTTAGGACAACGAAGCAAAATGTGGTCCCAGTTTAAGGTGAGGTTATATCAAATGTGCAGTAGGGATTGGGTAAGATGTCCATCCTATGCAGATATGCCCTGTTTTTCCCATGTCCACTTAGCACCTGAGTAATATGGAAGGCCAGCTTGTAAAACGGGCTTATCTATCCACAGGCTACAGCTGGCAAAAAGCATAGTGATTTTTGTCTAGCGTCCATTAGAAGAACCCACAAACAAGACTCCCAGACCTTCGTACTTTCAACTCCAGTATTGCCCTGAAGTATGAACAGGAAACCCTACAATGTTCCTTGGATAGATTTGTATTTAATAAGATTTGCTTTGCTAAAGAATCTGCAGCTTTATTGCCTTTTACGCACTTGAATTCAAACTGAATTGAAGTTTTGAAGAGTGTGTATACAATTCCTAAGGTATTTGACAAAATGAAGGTAGATTTTACCATTTCTTAGATTGTCCAGACTTACTATCCTTTCAGTAAATATTGCCACAGTTTTGGTAACATCTTTGTCTTATTTTGCTGAAGCATAGGCACACATTTAAAGGTAATGGCCACTGTTCACCACTTAATGACACTTTCGTCAGTGGGGCGCCAGTGGCTGCAACAGTTTAAGTATTGACATGGTTGACATTGGTTGGCTCAAAACTGTAAGGTAAAAGTCCCAGATTCGAATCCAGTGGCTTCGCATTCAAACTTTGGGGCTTTTTTCAAAAACAGCGGTACCCTCGAGGGGGACTTTCATAAGTAATTGGCATCTTCTCTCTTCATGTAATGGGCGTTGAAATATTAGGTGTCTCCAAGATTGAGTGCGTTTCATGCTACATGTGCATTGTTCATCTTCCACTAAGATTCCATAGTCTTGTAAGTAGTTGGTATTTCTATTTTTAGCCTGTCATAAATTGAAGAGGAAAAACTTTAGTGTACTCCAAATATGGCTAGATAACCATATTTTCTCCCATAGTGATTAACTTCTCTGATGCACTTTTGCCACAGATAGTGACTAACTGTAATATATTGTCAAATTTAACGGGTAAGTTCAAATTGTGTGTGTGTGTGTGTGTGTGTTTTTTTAGAGCAAGAGTGCCAAATATTACCCATATTAGTACCCTCGACTGTACAGTGTATAAATGTGTAGAGATTAGTGACCGTTAATCAATAGTTATTCAGATATTGTGAGATGCAGTCTCGTGTGATGTAGGTTTCAGAAAAACATTTTCTTTATCGAGATCGATCGATCTTTTATTGAGATCATCTTCAGGGCTCAAAGTGTTTGTGTTCTGTGTAATTGTGCCACCCTTGTGTGTCGTGTTGAGAGTGCCCACAAGACACGCACGGATGGCACAATTACTCAGAAGACATACACTTTGAGCCCTGAAGATGATCTCAATAAAGATCGAAACGTTGGCTCGATAAAGAAAATGTTTTTCTGAAACCTACATCACACCAGACCGCATCTCACGATTTCTAAATAAATTATGATTAACTATTAATTATTATTAACTCTGAACATATTTTCATTTTTGTAGGTTGATGAACCTTTTAACATCACTGATTATGTTGCCGTAGTGGGAGTGTCTGGTAAACCATGGCCTCTAGATGGAACAATGTACCAAAGATATTGCAAAGCAGCAGGTTGGGGCAGTTTGCAGATCGGTCAACCACCTAGTTTAGCCTTGATGAGGTTAAATGCCACTGCTAGGCATGGTGACAAAGCCTGCAAATGCTTACCAACGTAAATCATATTATTTTTGGTTGTACACCTTATACATATGTATTATGTCTTTTATGTTCTGTATTTGTGTTTTTAGTTACATCGAAAAAAGGGTGGTGTGTCTTAGAAGAGGAAAAGGAGGAATTTGCCCGGGTGACTCAGGTGGTTCTTTGGTCTGTGACAAAGAAGTAGTAGGTGTTGCACATGTAATGGTTTCAACTACTTCCTGTAACTTCTTAAAAATAAGAGAAGCTCCATTACTATGCAATACATCTACTTCTGTTTATATGTTCACATGCCCTTACTTAAACTGGCTACGAAAATTCGTACCGAATATACCTGAACGACCAGCCAGCTGTAGAGGAGTGACTCTTTCAGGTCATATGGTCACTGTTATATTCTTGAACATCCTTCTTTTTTTGAAAATAACCTTATTGAAATACCTATAAAAACAACAAAATGACATTTTTACTTTTAGTTTTAGTTAGTCTATATATATTTTTAATTGCATATGAAACAATACTATTCCTTATGAGTATAAAATTTCCAGTCTTTAGCATTCAATGAAAAATTAATATGTAACATGTTAAATTAAAATAGTAAACATTCATATGTCTACATTTATAATAGCATATAATTCTGAAAATAACAGCCCACTCTAATGCACAAATAATCTTCTATAATATAATAAAATTAAAATAATATCACTTTATATAGTTTATACTGACCGATCAGCTTCTCATTGTTTATGTAGAAGATATCGTAGAAACTGATTGATAACCACATTAAAGGAACAGCATTGAAAATTAATCTTTTAACACTAGGCATATGCATATCAGACAGGGAAGTCTAAGACCAAACCCTTGATGATTTAAACAGGCTACTGTCCAATGCATTGCATAACAGGGTGATAGCTTTGGTGAAGTTCATGAACATATTAGTTGCTTTTAACTTTTTTTCAAAATCCATACACCAATAGGAAGAGGAAATCCTAAGAAAGAGGATAGTAATTATATGGCATAAAATAATAATTGCAATAATCACCACTATTGTAATCAGTGTTGGTTTAGTCAAGGGCTTAGTTGCTTGGAATATGCAGAGCATGCTACAGAAGTCGTCATAGAGAGGGTGCAAAAATGGAGTAAGGAAAAGAATGCCCTTCTCCGACAAAGTGAAATATCTGGACATCATTTTGCCCAAAAGCTTTGCAGATTAAAGTCACATAAAAAGTGAAAATTGTCATTGGTAGATGTAAATGCCTTTGTGGGAAAAACTCAGGACTAAATCCAGAGAGATTCCTATGGTTATTCACATCATTTATTAGACCCATGAAAATTTACGGATTAGTAGTTTGGTGGATGAATACATTACAGCCGAGGGCAGTCAGGATTCTCAGTAAAGCTCAGAGACTAGCATGCCTGGGCATTACAAGGGCAGGAAAACAAACCTACTTGCTGCCTTGAATGTTCTCTGAATCCTCTTCATCCAGGGAGAGGCTAGAGCCACAGGCTAATGTAAAGACAGGCTCCAATAGCATATCCCCATAAANTTACTATATGTCTTTTTAAAAATTGGGTTTACACATTTTAAAAAATAGCACATGATTTACTAAATAACAAAATTGAGTTAGAATACTGGTAACCAAATATCATTAGAGCTTCATATTATTGTGTTTAACGGACAGAGTTCTTGGGTTCATATCCTCTACATGGGCTGGAAGGTAACGAACATGTAGAGTAGGCAACGAAAGCTGGCCCACTCTCCAGATCAAAAAAAATATGGTAAAGAAAGTGTGGCAGTGTCAGTTATCCGAGAAGCTTTTGCAACCAATATGTGGCCCCTATAGAGTTTAAATTGCAGACGTAAGATAATCCTAACCCGACTAATAATCAGCCATATGTGGTTGACACACAATGCTTTTTGGCCAAAAACCATTTATGTCATAGGCCAAAATGCAGCGAAAGGTTACTCGATGGTCACATTTATTTAAAAGGTGTCATTCCTTGACTCCATATAGAGCGCGAGTAGGAATGTCACCCAATATGAGAATAGTGGTCAGGTTAGGCAGAATGGCAACTCAATGTTAGGACAACGAAGCAAAATGTGGTCCCAGTTTAAGGTGAGGTTATATCAAATGTGCAGTAGGGATTGGGTAAGATGTCCATCCTATGCAGATATGCCCTGTTTTTCCCATGTCCACTTAGCACCTGAGTAATATGGAAGGCCAGCTTGTAAAACGGGCTTATCTATCCACAGGCTACAGCTGGCAAAAAGCATAGTGATTTTTGTCTAGCGTCCATTAGAAGAACCCACAAACAAGACTCCCAGACCTTCGTACTTTCAACTCCAGTATTGCCCTGAAGTATGAACAGGAAACCCTACAATGTTCCTTGGATAGATTTGTATTTAATAAGATTTGCTTTGCTAAAGAATCTGCAGCTTTATTGCCTTTTATGCACTTGAATTCAAACTGAATTGAAGTTTTGAAGAGTGTGTATACAATTCCTAAGGTATTTGACAAAATGAAGGTAGATTTTACCATTTCTTAGACTGTCCACTTACTATCCTTTCAGTAAATATTGCCACAGTTTTGGTAACATCTTTGTCTTATTTTGCTGAAGCATAGGCACACATTTAAAGGTAATGGCCACTGTTCACCACTTAATGACACTTTCGTCAGTGGGGCGCCAGTGGCTGCAACAGTTTAAGTATTGACATGGTTGACATTGGTTGGCTCAAAACTGTAAGGTAAAAGTCCCAGATTCGAATCCAGTGGCTTCGCATTCAAACTTTGGGGCTTTTTTCAAAAACAGCGGTACTCTCGAGGGGGACTTTCATAAGTAATTGGCATCTTCTCTCTTCATGTAATGGGCGTTGAAATATTAGGTGTCTCCATGATTGAGTGCGTTTCATGCTACATGTGCATTTTTCATCTTCCACTAAGATTCCATAGTCTTGTAAGTAGTTGGTATTTCTATTTTTAGCCTGTCATAAATTGAAGAGGAAAAACTTTAGTGTACTCCAAATATGGCTAGATAACCATATTTTCTCCCATAGTGATTAACTTCTCTGATGCACTTTTGCCACAGATAGTGACTAACTGTAATATATTGTCAAATTTAACGGGTAAGTTCAAATTGTGTGTGTCCACCATCCTTGCGTGTCGTGTGGGCACTCTAAACACGACACACAACGGTGGCACAATTACACAGAACACAAACACTTTGAGCCCTGAAGATGATCTCAATAAAAGATCGAAACGTTGGCATGATAAAGAAAATGTTTTTCTGAAACCTATATCACACCCTACCGCATCTCACGATATCTGAATAACTGTACAGTGTATGTGTAATTGTTTATCTATATAAAGTGTGATGGAGGAATATCAAGTACTTCACCACTCTACTTGGCTGAATGATATGTAAACAATAAACAGTGACTTTAAAAATGCGAATTTAAGCAGAAAAAATTTAATCTAGTTGGTTCATAACCTAGTTCTAATATAATAGCCATTATTCTTCTCACTACTCCTGAATGACAGTAATTATTTCATTTTAAATTAAATACATGTATTGCACGATTCTTTTCATGCTGAGCTGCAATTACATATTATTATAATAGTAATGCCCTTAGAGTCAATAAGACAAGATTTTGTGAATTAGTATTTCTTTTAATTTACACATAATGTTCTATTTTATGCAATTGTCTTAAATTATTCTTAAAGAGCAAATATATTGTGATTATGATTAACGTGTGTGGTGATTAGTGACCGTTAATCGATATTTATTTAGAAATCGTGAGATATGGAAGCACTTGCTACCCACCATTTTGAACACCAACACAATTTCGACTTCAAAAATCCAAAATATTACATACAGAACAAAACAAATATAAATGTAATTTCTTAGAAATTGTTTATATCAACCGAGATAAATACAGCATCAATTACAGAACAGATACATGTAAACTCAGTCGCACCTATGCCAATATCATTAATCACATTCAATACAGATAACATACCTATATCATCACATTACATTCCACACATCAAATATTTTTCACATAGTCTAATTTCCCAACAATTCAGCTTTCCTTTTCCTATTTAATCCTGAAAGGATAATCTGGCCGAACCATTACCAACACATTTTTTTCTCTTCGTCGGCTCCTTTCACCTCAAAGAAGCCGACGCCTTATACAAAAATTACTTTTCAATACCGATATCCTTCCCCACCCCTTCAAAATCTAACGTACATAAACACAAAATAGCAAAACCTCACTGGCACTCTCGACACGAAACGCAAGAATGACACAATTACACAGAAAACAAACACTTTGAGTGAGTAGAAATACTTTGATTGAATATATGTAAAAAAAATATATATTTTGCATTGTATAAATTCACTTTTCCACACCAAAAATGTAATTGTTATATTTAAACAATGTTTGTAAATCCCAGGCCCTGAAGATGATCTCATTAAAGATCAAAACGTTGGCTCGATAAAGAAAATGTTTTTCTGAAACCTACATCACACCAGACCGCATCTCACGATTTCTAAATAAATTATGATTAACTATTAATTATTATTAACTCTGAACATATTTTCATTTTTGTAGGTTGATGAACCTTTTAACATCACTGATTATGTTGCCGTAGTGGGAGTGTCTGGTAAACCATGGCCTCTAGATGGAACAATGTACCAAAGATATTGCAAAGCAGCAGGTTGGGGCAGTTTGGAGATGGGTCAACCACCTAGTTCGGCCTTGATGAGGTTAAATGCCACTGCTATGCATGGTGACAAAGCCTGCAAATGCTTACCAACGTAAATCATATTATTTTTGGTTGTACACCTTATACATATGTATTATGTCTTTTATGTTCTGTATTTGTGTTTTTAGTTACATGGAAAAAAGGGTGGTGTGTCTTAGAAGAGGAAAAGGAGGAATTTGCCCGGGTGACTCAGGTGGTTCTTTGGTCTGTGACAAAGAAGTAGTAGGTGTTGCACATGTAATGGTTTCAACTATTTCCTGTAACTTCTTAAAAATAAGAGAAGCTCCATTACTATGCAATACATCTACTTCTGTTTATATGTTCACATGCCCTTACTTAAACTGGCTACGAAAATTCGTACCGAATATACCTGAACGACCAGCCAGCTGTAGAGGAGTGACTCTTTCAGGTCATATGGTCACTGTTATATTCTTGAACATCCTTCTTTTTTTGAAAATAACCTTATTGAAATACCTATAAAAACAACAAAATGACATTTTTACTTTTAGTTTTAGTTAGTCTATATATATTTTTAATTGCATATGAAACAATACTATTCCTTATGAGTATAAAATTTCCAGTCTTTAGCATTCAATGAAAAATTGATATGTAACATGTTAAATTAAAATAGTAAACATTCATCTGTCTACATTTATAATAGCATATAATTCTGAAAATAACAGCCCACTCTAATGCACAAATAATCTTGTATAATATAATAAAATTAAAATAATATCACTTTATATAGTTTATACTGACCGATCAGCTTCTCATTGTTTATGTAGAAGATATCGTAGAAACTGATTGATAACCACATTAAAGGAACAGCATTGAAAATTAATCTTTTAACACTAGGCATATGCATATCAGACAGGGAAGTCTAAGACCAAACCCTTGATGATTTAAACAGGCTACTGTCCAATGCATTGCATAACAGGGTGATAGCTTTGGTGAAGTTCATGAACATATTAGTTGCTTTTAACTTTTTTTCAAAATCCATACACCAATAGGAAGAGGAAATCCTAAGAAAGAGGATAGTAATTATATGGCATAAAATAATAATTGCAATAATCACCACTATTGTAATCAGTGTTGGTTTAGTCGAGGGCTTAGTTGCTTGGAATATGCAGAGCATGCTACAGAAGTCGTCATAGAGAGGGTGCAAAAATGGAGTAAGGAAAAGAATGCCCTTCTCCGACAAAGTGAAATATCTGGACATCATTTTGCCCAAAAGCTTTGCAGATTAAAGTCACATAAAAAGTGAAAATTGTCATTGGTAGATGTAAATGCCTTTGTGGGAAAAACTCAGGACTAAATCCAGAGAGATTCCTATGGTTATTCACATCATTTATTAGACCCATGAAAATTTAGGGATTAGTAGTTTGGTGGATGAATACATTACAGCCGAGGGCAGTCAGGATTCTCAGTAAAGCTCAGGGACTAGCATGCCTGGGCATTACAAGGGCAGGAAAACAAACCTACTTGCTGCCTTGAATGTTCTCTGAATCCTCTTCATCCAGGGAGAGGCTAGAGCCACAGGCTAATGTAAAGACAGGCTCCAATAGCATATCCCCATAAAAGGTAACAATTAAAGCTCCAAGAGGAGCAATGTTCTGGGGATATCTATCAAGGTCAAGATCCCAAAATTCAGATTTGATAAGAAATTTTACATTCAAATACATACCTTATAGAGCGGAATGGGCTCCCAGTTAATGCAGACTGGTATATTTATGACCCTAAGACCGAGTATGATTCAGGAGCTGGTATCTATGAACCAAATACTAGAATTCACATAAGCTTTCATATGTCACTGTCCTTCAGGCAGAGAATATGGCTATTGAACATTGTACCAGGGAGATCAAAAGGCTGGGTATTACATACAAACTAATGGCTACCTACTCGATCAGCCCGGTGGCACTAAGATAACTACTAACTACCTAATCGGTAGTAAAATTCAGAGCCATTAGGAATTGCATCAAGATGCTGTTAAACATTGGGGACTACAACAAAATTGTCCTTGATTGGGACATGGCAGAATTAGCCGAAAGTTCAATCTATTGGCCTTGAACCGTTCTGGAGCATACCGAGTTGCCAAACTGCATATCCATCAGACAATATGTTAAAAATAAGTGCTCAGTTCAATGAGATTGTATTCCAGGATAGAGGCATGCAAAAAATTCATCAAAGACCTTTGCAGAAACTAACAACAGAACTACTAACGTAGGACGTGTTACTAAAATGATAGTAGGACTGCATACTCCGGAGGTATAAGTATAGACTAGGAACCAGTGCACATAATTCCAAGAAGAAGAAACAGAAGAGTATGTCCTCTGTTGGTGCAGAGGTCTATGCAGGCTAAGATTAGTACTTTTGGGAAAGGAAAAAGCCAACATATGAAGGAAACTGATGAGACCCCTTGACAAAACTGTTAAAAAGCCCTACATTTAACAAAGAGCTCGAGATATTAATGGAGATAGCACAGTAGATCAATTGGTAACAGCATGCAAAATTGCAAAGAGGCTGACTTTATTTAACCTCAACCTTAACCTTAATTTAATTATCAGATGTAAAAAAAAAGAAAAGTAAGAGACGATTTTGTTTCTTTTAATTCTTTATTACAAAGAAATAAAATGTAAATGAAAATAACGGTCTTCTGAGGGTTCAGTAGAGTTCATTGAATGGATATTCTTTATGATATTTGCCACTGCAAAAGAAATGGAAAAAAAATTGAAAGACATGTACACATTTCATTATGAAAAAACTTATTTTTCACCATTATTACCTTTCAAACAAAACTAATCGACCATTTTCTTTAGTAAGACTATCCAAACATTCCATGTCCTCTTTTGAAAGTTTAAAATCAAAGAGGTCAAAATTTTCCTGGATTCTGGTCTTGTTTGAGGATTTAGGTACCACAATAATGCCTCTTTCGATCTACAATAAACTAATTAAAATTTTGGCATACGAGCTTTGCTACAAAAACTACCTGATATCTTAATACTATCTGCCCAGGAGTCTTTCCATATTTTTCAGCGAGTTTCAGTACAAAAACATCTTCCAGGAGAACTGGATCTCCCGGTTTTACCCTGTAGGGAGCACCGAGGGGGGAATATGCTGTGATGACAATCCCTTTTGACGCGCAGAACACTCTGAGTTTCTCTTGGTTAAAATACGCATGGCATTCAACCTTTCAAAAACAGAAATTTAAATTTAAATATTTTCTTTTTGCTTTATACATAGTAAACTGAATGTACTTGATTTGTGACTGGTTTTATTTTGGCAACTTTAAGCAATTCTTCAATTTGGCGTTTGTTAAAGTTGGAAATGCCTATCGACTTAACAAGCCCTTTCTCCACGCACTCCTCCATCGCAGCCCAGGTTTCGGTGAAATAGATGTCACTAAGCATCACTTTACCATCTTCTAGTGGCATCAATTCTCCACCTTCCTTAAAACTGATCGGCCAGTGGATTAAATAAAGATCAAGGTAATCCATTCCAAGGTCTTTTAGACTCTCACTTAAAGACTTCTCAACTAAATCCCTTCTGTGGAATGTATTCCAAAGCTGTATTGTAAAACAAAATGTCAATCATTTATTAGACTGTGAAATACTGCACAACACTGTACCTTACTGGTAATGAAAATATCTTCTCTCTTTATCGTACCATCTTGTATTTTGTCTCTTATGGCCTGTCCTATGTATTTTTCATTTTGATAATACAAAGCTGTATCAATATGACGGTAGCCCACATCTATAGCATGTCTCACTGCTTGATACGCTTCATCCTTCACTGCCTGAAAAATATTCAAGATATTAAGATTTCTTCATGGAGTCTTTGGTATCTGGGGTCATGGAGTGGTCCCCAAAACCTATATGTGGGACGTTCAATAGAACCCTAGAAGCACGTGTCAGGTTGCTCGGACTTGACAGGTGAACACCCTCCCACCATTTTCTACTTCTCTACTAACTACTAGTCTACTATCTAAGCTCTGTAGGGATAGCGTTGGAAGAAGAAAGAACAACTAGGGTGAAATATCCAGTTCCCTTTATTCTACCAGAACAATTTCCCAACAAACATAAATTAACGAAATTCTCTTACTACACTATTATACAATTAATAAACAAAACTTATAAACTGAATGACTATTTCTATATACAAACCAACGCTCTTATTCCCATTAGCAAACCTTTATTACTAGGGGCTTAATTATTGGGGGTCGTATTACTTAAGATTAGGCCGCAGCCCGAAATCGCCCCAACTGTTCTCCAAATCTCCCGCCAACTGATTGACAAATATTGTACTCACAGAACTGAGATGTTGGCATTGGTCTCGCTAACTCCTGGCTGACTCCTGGTCGATAACTGCGGATTGCATCCTGACTCCTTGTCGACTCTTATGGACTTCTGGCTGACTGCTCGTCGATTGTACAGAATTCTCGCTGATTCCTCTCTACGCCGACTGTCATGGCCACACCAGACTTCTTCTCAGACCCTGACTGAGATCTTGAGTCTGCTTCTAGACTACTCTCTCCACTTCTCTCTCGTCTTCCTGCTCGATTTCTGTCTAGACTTCTCTCTTGACTTCGGCTCGTCCTTGCAAACTTCTTGCCGGATCCTGGCAAACTCCTGGCCTACTCCAGGCCAACTCTTGGCCAACTTCGGCTCCTTCGGGCGAATGTCTCACCATTGTCTTCTTGACAACTCTTCGTCTCCTCCTGGCAAACTTCTCGCCGAATCCTGGTCTTCTCCTCTTCGACTTCGGCTCCTCCTGGTGAACTTCTCGCCGGATCCAGACCAACCCTTGGCCGATTTCGGCTCCTTCGGGCAAACTTCTCGCCGTGATCTTCTTGATGAATCGTGGCCAACTCCCGGCCTACTCCGGGCCAACTCTTGCCCGACTTCAGGTCCTTCGGGCGAATTTCTCGCAGTCGTCTTCTTGACGGCTCTTCGTCTCCTCCTGGCGAACTTCTCACCGGATCCTGGCCAACTCCTGGCCTATTTATACAGCCCGGCTCGACCGCAACAGCTCTCCACTGACCGCCTCTACTTTTTTAACTCTTAGTTGACTCGACGAGACTTTCTGACTGACTCAACTGCACTGACTCCACTCTCTATCTCTAATTCTACTGGAATCAACTGTAGACTGCCCTGCGTGGATTCCAATTTTTGTTTTTATCAATCAGTCCGGAGAGTAGTTGGGAACAGTTACTGCTATGCTTCCTGGTGACCCGACAGCCCTTGTTCTCCCCAGGTCATTAAGATATTCTAAATGAGTCCAGGAGTTAGCCACTTGTCAGCACAACAGTAAATTTTTCTAGGGTGATTGCCCAGGATCGACCAACATTTCTCAATTGAAAACATTCAGCTGTTACCATTTCACCAGTTTTGTTTAGCTGCGTCTAGAGTTTTCAAGAAATTCAGGGTCGGCTCCCGAGATTCCAGGTCACTTCCGATTGCCCAATCCTACACAATACGCTTTCCCAACAATTAGCCAAAATATTCCTACTTTTAATCTTAATATTTGTAATTAATTTAATTTCTAGATAAACCTGTTTAAGATTCCCTTTTGGGAATATTCATTCTGTATCGACTTATAGTGGTTTTGGGGACAAATGGGATTTTAAGTTCTGTGTGGAATTGGAAACAAAGTAGAAAGCTCAGGCAATGGTTCGAACGATTTTGAACTGGAGGTTGAAACGCTTGGTTAAACCTCCACAGTTCAATTATGAACGTCCAGATTGGTTATAGGTAGTAATGTAAATGAGGCATTTGTTTTGTAGTGAGAGTTTTCATCTGTTGTCTTGTGAATTTTTATTATTTTATATTTATATTCAGTTCATTCTTTTGAATCGATTTTGAGTGTTACGATGTAAATGTAGTGAACAAAATTGGTTTTTGGAGAGGAAAAGAATTATAGTAGATTGGAGGAGAGGTGGTATGGCAAGATTATTTGTGGGATTTGATTTTGTCTGAATCTCCATTTCCCAAACTATTTTTTCAAACAGGAGAAATGGTTCTGGAGGCTTTGGAAAGGCCTGGGCTTGATAAAAGAATGGCACTATCATCTGTATTGATCAGATTATCACGATATTTATAGATTTAGTATAGAGTACCACCATCGTATATACTGAATAGAAAATGGACCAAGAATGTTGCCTTGAGGAACATCCTCTTCAGCATAATGTTATTTGAGTGAAAATGCCTATTACCTTTTGATTTTACAGAACAAACTTTGGTGCCTCACATCTATACACCTGAGCAGCATCCTCACTTAATGGAGTTTATGACGATGTCCACCAACCTGTATCACTGTCCAATGTTAGAGTGGTATCATCCGAACCCAAAATGGTATGGGATGACATTACAGCTTGCAAGGATGGGATATAGGTGTTTTTAATGGATCTTGCCAAGTAATGGTAATAAAACAATAGGGTGATATGTTTTGGAAGCTTAGGAAATTAATGGTGTGGGGCCTAGAAGTTTCACTAAGTAAAAATGTGTGCCTTTGACTCCTGCCCACACTTCATGATTCATTTTACATCCATCTATGTACCATGGTCCCTCCATTAGTTCCAAGGTTTTTATTCTTCCAAATATCTCTTATGTTTATTTTGAAGAATATGTGAAATTTTACTACGTATATATGTTATATGCATGATTGGAAACGTACAGTGTAAAAGATGAGGTAAAGAGAAAAACCAGCCTGATTTGGAGATGAAGTCTATGTCTTTCAGTGCTGTTTGGTTGTCTGCATTTGTGCACCATACAGTACTTTTTGGAGTATTGCACACAGTTCTATTGCATTTCAATAGATTTCAGATTGGAAAATTGATGTGCAAGGCCTAGAGGTTCAAAATTTGTGCCTTTGCATCCTGCCCTCACCCCATGTTTTAGATTCATCTGTATACTCGAAAGCTTGATTGATTTTTCTTTTCATTCAAATTTGTCTTATCCAAGAGACATTTTTTTTTTTTTTTTTTTTGCAACATGACAAGAAACATTATTTAGTGACATACATTGATTGCAAGTGTAGGCATTATAATTTTTTTCTTTTTTTTTAATGACACCTATATTTTGCCTTGGATCTATCTGAACATGGAGGGAAATTCAATTTCAAATAATAAAGCCATTTCTCCTTCTGACTACATAGTAAGTTAGTATGTAGAATTTATTCATAAAGCGAACTTAAATAGTGAACAGTTGGAAAGTATTGGAACTAAGTATCAGCGGCTCACCTTGTAAGTTCCAAGACCAATGACAGGCGAGCAATGGCCATTGTAGAATTTAACAGACATTTCTCGACTCAAAGCGGTAATTTCAAAATAGGACTTGGGCCTGAGTCGGTTTTTGAGCCCGTTCCGCAATAAAGGGCTTGACAAAATAGAACAAATTCGCCTCTGAATCTTGTAATTCGGCTTTTGACAAATATCCAAAATAGCAAAATCACTAACTGTTACTACTGTAACGCGATAGCAGCACTATTATACATAAAAATATAAAAAGGTGTTTAAAAAAAAAATTCAATACATGTGCAACACATGTTTTGTAAATGGATCTACAATCTCCTCCAAACCATCGTCGGCTGTTTCCAACTGGATCAATATATTTCCAATTGAAGTGATAAAAATCAAAATTGAGAAAGAATTTTTAACACTTCCAAACGTCAAAGAGGCGATAACTGTATTTTCTTGCTTTCGTTGATATTTTTCAACAATTTCTTTTATTTTAGCTCTAGTAGAGTCCTGCAAGAATGCAAGCTGCTTCATATGAGATTATTTTGTATCACTTTGATTAACAACCCCCAAAACATATTGCTTTTGAAATGGTGGATATAGGCACTACATAAGTAAGCATGGGAATGATTATACATTATGTTTAAGCTTTTGCTTGTAGCTCAGGGTAAAATGTGTACTAATTATTTTGGCACATGATTACATGCTTTCCATGTTAAATATTTACTTTATTATTTATTTTTGATCTTTATTGATTATTTAATAGTCTACGGTCAATGTAGAACCTTCGTCTGAACCTGGTCACTAGCCTTCTTCATCCATATTCTGGAGCCTTCATAAATGAGGTTTTCATCATGGTATCTTATCACCTGGATGTTCCTCATAAGCACACGGTGCTCGATCCACATCCAATGAAGATGGCACAGCCCCCTTTACTACACCAATCAAATCTATTTCCTGGTACAGATTCTTTAGGTTCTCATTTTTTTCCAATTCTGTACCTCCCTGAAAATAACACTTAGAAATTTCCTTTCCCAGCAGTTCAACTCCCTCCCCATGCCTTAGATATCTCCAAGGTACATTCACCGATTTCCAGGCATTTACCCATAATATATTTCTTAATCTCTTTCAGGCAAGATTTATTCAAGGGGTCTTTGAGATGATATATCTGCATTTCGGTCATTCGCTAGATTGCTATAAGCAACAAGCATGTGCTTATGAATTGTATATTATAAGAGAAGGGAAGTATTCCAATAATAACATCCCCTATACAACACTAATCACTTTTAAATTCACTAATTTCATGGTCCGCTTGACCAATTAATATCTTAGAGGTAGAGCAGCGGCGTATCAAGCCAAAGATCGTGGGTTTGAATCCTGCTCGTGCCATTGACTTTTTTTATCTCAACTGAAAACCTTAATTAATTGTACTAATCACTTTCCTCACTAGGAAAAAAGTTGCAAGGCTATGTGCACTTTAGGAGTCTTAGATCGGGAATAGTTCAGAATTTAAGGACTAAGAGGTTGAGATGACAGTCCAGAGTCCATATAGACTTCTAGTGGTTTTGAGGACATGGTATCTGAACGTCTGTCTGGTTAGTAAGGTTAGATGCAAAGTACGGAGCTTCAAAAGATTTTGGAGTCGAGTGACTTGATTCTTACATACAGCCAGATTGTTGGTAGTAATGATGTGATGAAGCATTTGTTTTCTAGTGAGAGTTGCAATCTGTTGTCAAGGAATCTTATCAGTAGTTTATACCGTCTGTTCAGTTCTATTATTTTCAGTCAAGGCGGGGGAGGGGGGTTCCCCTGTACCTCTTTTGGACATTTGTCGATGTAAAGTCCCAAATAGCAGACAACACTGGTTGCTGGGACGTTAACAAAATTATTGTTGTTTGAGGAGAGATAATACGGCAAGGGGTGAAGGTTATTCGCTGGGATTTGGTTTCATTGAGTCCGTTCCTCTATTTCTTAAATCATTTTCCAAAGGAGCGATGTTCCTGGAGGTTTTTGAAGGCCACTACTAGGTCTGTTCACTGAAAGGATAGCGTTACTGTCTGAAGAGTATAGTGAATAAAGAATGGGACAAAGAATGGTGCCTTGCAGAACTCTTTTCAGCAGAATGTGGAGAAGGATGTTTTGATTTGTAGCTGAAAGTACCTATTTACCTACAATCTATTTTAAATCATCTAGTCTTCATTTGTATATGTTGATAGTTTTTAGAATATTAGTGATGTTTGTGAAGTGATGAAGCTTGATCATCTTGATGTACTTCTCACTATTTTCAGCATCTTTTACTCTGACATAATGACAACATGCTGAATGAATAGTTAGAAAGCAGGTATACAAAGATGATCAGAGATGATCTAGTTTTGATAATTTGCCATAACCTTGAATACGACTTGCTAAAAATCTTGCCACTTAGTTTCAATCTTATTGTACCAGCAGCTTTAAGATTTTAAATGTTTTTCGTATCACTATGATACAAATGCAAACGTATTAAAAACACTATATATATTTTCAGATTTTTAATGCTTCTGTGATTGATTACACAATTAGATGACCCATTAAAGAGCTAAGCAATCAGCAATATGCACGCACAAAAATATTCACACCAGACTTTGTTCATTCTAACCCACATTGCTTAATATTCCTCAGGGAAATTGTGGAAAAACTCTTCCAATCACGCTAATAAATACATTTGTTCCAATAAATAACACATGACACATATGTACAAAGATGTACATACAAATACAGTTATGTGGTTTCATCATTGCTAACATAACTGCCTTATCTGCTTGTTTGTTCCCAATTATACCAATGTGCCCGGGAACCAATGTTACTGATCATTAATCGTATAAATAAAACACAAAAATGAAGGCTGTAAATCCAACCACCACATGTTTAAACAAATATTCCACACGCTGAAAATATTTTTAATTTGAATTATCAAATAAAATGTCAAGTATCGCTGGGAATGAATGAATGAAAATTTGAAGGATAAATCTTTAAATACTGTTGATTTCTGTGTAATAAATATTTGAATGTGAGTGTTGAACCTTTGTATTAAGGTTATTTTTGAAATGATTTCTTCTAAATAAACTGAAGATTAACAAACTGAATTTTTAATCATTTTAATAATACATAATATAATTGACATCCTCTAACAATATGAATAAGGAGGAGAAAAAAATGTAATAATCATTATAAGTAAGATATGAATTTTAGCAGGCGAGGAGTAAAAGACAAAATCAGGTTTTATGTTTTTCTTTAATCCAGTTGGTCTAAAATGCATCATTAAACGGATAGTATTTATGATCTGCAATACTGAAAAAAAAAAAATTAAATTAAAATTCTATAGAAATTTGTGCAAAAAAAATATATTTTTTAATTTGGCTTGTTAGTTTTTGAATACTTGTTAGTTCCTGAAACCCTGCGGTTTCACCTATTCTCATTTTCACATAAATTGTTTTGCATCAAGATAAAGATTATACTGCAGAAAATATCAACTGATAGATTTATAATAAACACATAGAAATATATTATTTATAAGGTGGGCCCAATAATCAAGATGTATTTTATATTTATTTGTTTGAATAAATACTAACTGTGCTAATACAAGGAGCCTTCCATCCTTCCTGTTTAGGTCATTAAGTTGGTCCATGTCATCCTTGTTGAGCTGAAAGTCGAAGACATCAAAGTTTTGCTGGATTCTCGATTTATTCACTGATTTTGGAATTACAACATTTCCCCTTTCAATCTAAAAAATTAATATAAATAAGTAAATAAACCGGTATGGTAACTGATGACTGTACTTCAATTTTAAAAAACAACCTGATATCTGATGAGAACTTGCCCTGGTGTTTTCCCATACTTCTCACCAATTTGTTTTAAAAGAGGCTCATTAAGAACAATCAGGTAATTTTCCAAATTCAATGGATTCTGAGGTGATCCAAGTGGAGAGTATGCTGTTAACAATATCCCATGCGAAGTACAGAAATCCTTAAGAGCCTGTTGATTTAAATAAGGATGGCATTCAACCTAGAACGGTTAATGTTTTTAGTAAACTCTGAAAACGAAGATATAGACGGCGGTTTACTTGGTTTGTGACAGGTTTGATTGTGGCAACTTTCAAAACATCTTCGATCTGTCTTTTGTTGAAATTGGATAGTCCGATTGACCTAACTAAGCCTTTATTCACGCATTCCTCCATCGCTTTCCAGGTTTCGGTGTAAGGAGTGTCACTGTACAACAGCTTTTCGTTTTCTTTCGGCATAAGGTCGCCACCCTCTTTGAATCCCATCGGCCAATGGATCAAGTACAAATCGACATAATCCAGGGCTAGATTTTGCAATGATGTCCTTAAAGCACCCTCGACAAGCTCTTTTTTGTGAAAAGTATTCCAGAGCTGGGAAAAGATAAAAAAAAAAATGTTTTACAACAAGAATAGTTGTATTAAAATTAAATGAAAAAATACTTTGGTTGTGACAAAAAGATCTTCTCTCTTGACTTTCCCTTCTTCAAGTTTTGCCCTGAGGCCCTCTCCGACTTCTTTTTCATTTCCATAAATATAAGCACAGTCAAAGTGACGATATCCAATATCTATAGCATCTTTTACAGCTTGAGAAACCACACCAGGTAAGGCCTATTTTCATAAAAATCATCCTTTTTTTATACTACAAAACTTATCAGAGATAAATGATAAAATATTTTTAATTGAACAAATATCATAAATCAAGCATCAAATTAATACCTTAAAAATTATTATACTCAATTTAATGTAAACTTTTGATTATTGTAGCTAGTGTCCCAGTTATTTGTTCTTACTTAACCCTCCCTAACCTTATCCTAACCCTAACCCTAACCTTAACCCATACCTAAATTTAAAAATTAACTTTAGCCCTATTATTATTTTTTTATATTTTTATTCTTATTTTATTTATTTTTAAATTCTACTCTTCCATGTCTATCTGTACCTATCCTAACCTAATTCACCCTTGACCCTTACCTAAACTTACCCGACCCAAACCCTAACTTATACCCAAACTTTCCCATCCCTAACCCTATTTTTTATAATTTGTAATGTTTTTCTTTCTCTTTTTTTTCTTCTTTTTATTGATGGACCCCAGGATTGCAGGAATAGACAAATATTCAAAAACTAACAAGCCAGCTTAAAAAATAAATTTCATTAATAAGTAATTTAATCAGTAAAAATCAATTTCTTTTTGCACTAATTGTAAGTTTAACACAACCACCATCTTCATTTCACATTGTATGCTAAAATAATGTTGTTTTGTGTGTGTGTGTGTGTGTGTGTGTGTGTGTGTGTGTAAAACTGAAAAAGTTAAAAATTTATAATCCAAACCTCCTGCTGAGGACATCGTGAACGAGGTATTAGGTTTCTTCATCCCCAGCGATACTTATGGCATTTAAATATTTTATTTGATTATTCAAATCAAAAATGTGGTCAGTGTCTGCAATATTTGTTTATCCATGAGGTAGTTAAATTTACAGTCTTCAATTTTGAGTTTTATAAAAACAATAACATTAGGGTTCTCAGGCACATTTCAACCTTTATATCTCAGGTACTTTAATACCTCCTGTCAGAGCTTTAATTGGTAAATTATTATATTATTAAATTAATTGTATTATTAAACTTAATTGTTTCTTTTAATTTTATTACAGTACATTTTTAGTTTGTTTCTAATGTATATACTTTGCAAACGGGCCCTTTTGTATTTATGCTGGACACGAGTCTAGACACAGCTCTAATCTGTGATTTTGATATTCAAGGGTACATTAAGACCCAGAATAAAGATTATTGTTCTCTTTTTCTTTCCAAGACGAGAGTGCTTTACATCCAAAATCAAAATTTCTGCGTCTGAACCAAGCAAACCATTGATTGGATGGTGGCTTTCTTCTAAAGCGTCATAATCATACTTATCACAAATTTTCCTAGCAGTCTGAGCAGTTTTTAATTTTCCAGTAACAAAAACCCATAAAATATGGAAAACGCGTTATACTTTTCTCTATTTTTAAATTAGCCAAACACTGTAAAAATATGAGATCTTGAATGACACAAATAAAAACATCTTCTTTTAAGTGTGTAAACAATAAAGAATAAATAATAAGTGCTTCAACACATCAAGGCCAAAGTACAAAGGAGATAAAATCAAATTATTAAAAAAAAAAAAAAATACAATGCAATATTATAGCATATTTTGTGTTTAAATTGAACTAGGAGGCCATCTGAACAATAAAAATGATTAAAATGAAATATTAGTTGAAATAGACTATTAATTACATAATAAAAATTAATTATTGTATTATATCAGTAATCAATAAAGATAATGGAAATATATTATCGCACAATGAAAACAGCACTGCTTCACAACAGACTATACTTCAAATATTTCATTAAAGAAATGTGGACCTGTAATGATTTTTGTTAACATTTAAGGCATAATGCTTGTTCTTCCTGAATTCTTAAGGTGGCTCCAGACATGCGGTATTTGCCGAATGCCGATTGCCACCGAACATTTGCCAAGTGTCGATATGCTCGTCTTGGCATTTGCCAAACAGTCTTGTATACGTACAGCCAGTTTGTGTGGAAACAATGGATATGTATTTACCAATGTACTACCAATCATGTTGGACAACAGTGAAACTATCATGGCTGCAGATGCGGTTACTGTTGTGTATGGCTACAAACTTAGTCACAAATCAGTCAGAGTACTGTTGTCCCAACTTACTTTCGATCTGTTTCCACGCATCAAAAACCTCCTTTTTATATGAAAAAACCTTTTTATATGATTCGGAAAAGAAGCGTTTCAAATTATTCCATCTTGGTACAGATCGAGAAACACCAAGACGGTTATGTTGTGCCAGTCCATTCCTAACAGACAGAAACAACGCTACGATGTTCTTGCATTAATACATCTATGCTAGTTAGGAATTGTTTATTAATAAAATATAAATAGCAGCGTTGATTAATGATTACAGTTGATTCCCGAATGGATGTTTTGAGTTCGGCTACTTCACGAATATTTGTACATTTAGAGGCAGACAAAGAAACCGACGATTGGCGTAGCAAGGTGAGCACCAAATAATGACGTTCGGCGAATCCAGCATGTCTGGAGCCACCCTTACTTTAATTGGATCTGATCCAACCAAAAATGTAATCAATCCATTGCCAAAATAATTGAAAACTGTGACTTAATGTACATAAAGAGTATAAAAATAATGGCTAGTTCCTTGATTTTTTAATTTACTAATTTTTTGTGAAATAGGTAATCGTTAAAATAATTATATGTAATTGCTTACATTCCAAGTGCCAAGGCCAAGAGTTGGGATAGTGAATCCGTTGTTTAATTTCAAACAAGCCGACATGATTTTCGATGTAATGCAACTCAAAAAGTGTGAAGATTCAAGACTTGAAGTGAGATGAGTCGAAAGTTCGAGCCTACCCGGTGACCGGTGTCCAAAATCCAAATATCAGGCTATGACAGTATGACGTGCCACATGTATTATCACTATCGCAATTATGGAGACCGATACTGGTAAGAACGGAGATGGTGCATACATCACAAATATCAATAATTGCTTAGGTCCAATTTTCCATTATTAAGTTTCGATGAAATTCACTGTTGAACGGCGGATTTCGTTCAAATTTCAAATTTGGTTCAATCCTTTGAACGTAACTTGATCATCTGAAAAGTCGACCCTTTTAAAACGAAAGTTCTCATGATTCAATTTTTAGTTGATTAGTGAGAATGCTCCTTGAACATCAACTCTGTTGAACCAAAAGTTCTCACAGCAGATTTCATTCAGTTTTAGTTGAACCGAAGGAACTCTTAACACAGACACTCGGTATTCCTTGGGTCAGGTTTAAACCCGCCATTCCACTTATACTTTAATTTATTATACATTTTATCTAAGGTCTTGGTTGAGATGAAAAAGTCAGTGTCACGAGTGAGATTTGAACCCATGACTTTCAGGCTCAATACACTGCTGCTCTAACCCCTCGAGTTATCACGACTCCACTTTCCAGACAACACATTCTTACCCCAGAGTACTCGATATTCCTTGTGTCAGGTTTAAACCAAACATTCACGCTAATAAATTAATTTCACTCTTCAGACAACCTACTCTCACTTTAGAATACCATGCAGCATGGGTCTGGTCATGAGGAATTTTTTTTGACAATAATTAAACAAAACTTTATTTATTGCACGTTTTCTTGTTCTAACTATTCAAATTACCTCATTACATTGAAAACAAATTTTGTTTATTCCTAATACCCAAAAGTCCCCCCAGTTTGAACATCAGTAGTCTTCCTTTTAGGAATGGTTAATTATTCAACAAGTGACTTCCCATAAGGCAGTTATTATTGTTTAAAATTTTAAGTTTTGTTAGAAAAAAAAGTAATTTTTTGGTAGAAAATAGAAGGGACTACTATTTACATCAATATTTGGCAGACAGAAAGTTCAGCTTTGTCTAATCCTAAGTTCAAGGTTAATTCACATAGACCTGTGAGGATTCACTATTTTTAAATATCAGGACAGAAAATAATTGTACAGATCAGTTATTCTTGGGATTAATTAGATCTTTCAGTTATTTTAGTATTTCAAAACTTTTTATTTGAAAAGGAACTCAAATCACCCACCCTGTCAATGGTTTTTTCTACTTTGGAGACAGTGCTGTGCAGGTCTCTGTGGTTAGTCAGCATCCATTCATGCTAATAATTAATTTCACTCTCCATACAACCTACTCTCACTTTAGAGTACTCAACGCAGCATGGGTCTGGTCATGAGGAATTTTTTTTGCAATAATTAAACAAAACTTTAATATAATAAAATGAATTTATTACACGCTTTCTTGTTCAAGGTCCTAACTAGACAAATTATCTCATTACATTGAAAACATATTTTGTTTATTCCTAATACCCAAAAGTCCTTTTTATTGTATCTTTTATTCACAGACAAAAGTGTTTGACTGAAAATTAATGCATTATCAAATCTTCAAATTACATTAATTGTTTTCAGAAAGGAAAATAATAATATTTCCCATAAAAATCAAAATATGTAATATAAACTTAATTTTTATTTATGTACAATTGCTTTGATCAAATTATCTAGTAGCAAGGTAAAATTAGAAATTTTTAAATCATCATATCCCTAATAATATTATCACATAAATGAAATTCTGAAATAAAATAAAGGTGATTTACTATTACTTTAATAACTTCAACCATAAAAATCAATTGATCTCCTTGGAAGATTACAAAATATCTTCAAGAGCTATTTTTAATTTATCTTTTTCTTGCCACATATTTTAATATGTTAAATCACACTATAAATAATTATTAGAAAACTCATTGTACAGTAACAAGTGTATCATTCCCTTTTTATGAGAGGAAAAAAATTAAAAACACATTTTTGTTTAACTATTTTTATAAGTTAATATTAATCACAACATTAAAAATATATAATTCTCGCGTCCGAAGGATTCTGCTCTAGTGGGCAGTAAGGGCATTTTAATCTGAAATAAGAAAAATCCATGTAGTTCAAATGAAACAAAAAATAATAATAATAATAATTCAGGTAAACTGACTTATTTGCAGCAGCTAATTTATTCAAGGCGTCTCGAGATATGACATGGCCGCAAACAAGTCGCATTGGCGGATTGCTTTCTGTGCTCTGTTGCTTGAGAATGGGACAAGCAAATACAGAGTGAAATCTCCTTTCAGTGCCAACATCAATTTCAATCTAAATAAAATAAAACAAGATAAATATCCACCAACCTATTTGAGCGAATGATATGTAAACATGAAAAAATGTATTTATTAGCATGACAAATAATAAGCTCTATTCTGTACATATATGTATATATGTGCATATTTGTGTGCAGTTGATAAAGGAATTTATCAATATAAATTTAATGTTAGTTATAGTTTGGCATATAACTACAACTTACAGGAAGCTCATCCTTTCCATTCCAAATCCCGCTCACTTGTCGTTGAAGCATCACTTGTTTTATATTCAAAAGTGCTGGGAGTGCAATGCAACCCGCATTTATACTGAAAAGAAAATGTAAATTTCAATAAAATAAATAAATGAAAATACAAATTTACCACATACCAAACACTCAGAGGGCTGTCAACGCTAAGTCCCAGCATTGAGCAGGCATCTTTGGTGAAAGTGTCGTAAATGTCGGCCCAAAGGCTTGGCTGTAATAAATGAGCGTAAGGTGATCTTGAGACTCCATTGGCAAGATAAATAAGCATTCCCATAAGAACTTGTATATCTAAAAAATTATATTTAGAACAAATTTTTAAAAAAATAATTAAGTCTTATCCGGCTTTACCTTTTTCATGTGTGTGAACAAATTTGCTTAAGTAAGTCCTAGCGTATTGAACTGCTTCATTTTGACATGCAGTACCTTTTTCTATTAACCCTATAAACCTGAGCTGGTGTAACTTAAATTCTAACGATGAATTCTGCATGAAAATAAAACTTCATCAATACAAAGAGTTAAGATTGGTAGAACATTTTTTTACTTGTTTCTGAAGGCTTGCTCGATGCTTTTGCGCCCATTCCAGAGCTGGATCCAAATCTTTGTGCTTGAGCCTCTCCAATATGAAGTTGAGTTCTGTAAAAGGCTCTTTCCCTTCCTCTGAGTCGATACCAGCTTCCTTTAAAATTCAGAGAATTTAAGTGCGTACCAACGTAACGTATAAAAAAAGTTTTTCTTGGGTTGAAACACTTACCATGGCCAGTTGGTCTGCGATGTCCAGCATACCCTGGCGGTAAAAGTGTTGACAGATAACTCTGTTGAGGAGAAGCACCTTCTCAGGCCCGGCAAAAACTTCCTCACGACTTGTCGATGCGAAGTCAGAAACAAAATTCTAAAATAATAGTCCACTGGTTAATTCTGACTATAAAATACCTTTCTTTATGAGGTACATTTCAACTACAACAAACTGGAACTCAGGAAACAAACCAGTTAATGACTGATTTTGTCTGGAGCAGAATGAAGCAAACAAAACGTTTTGACTTGGTCGGTTTGATACATCCCCACTTGAATCTAGACAAAACTGTCATCCCGGTTTGCCTCAGGCTGTTTTGACTAATCCAGAGTGTTTTGGGCCTAACAGAAAGTAATTGCTGTCAAACAGGAGGGTTTTTACATCCAACTGTCTGTCGGGTGATCTAAACAAGGAACCAGAACCAACTTTACAATTTTTTTTTTCTTCACACTATTAAGCAATTAACATTTCAAGGGCTCAAAACCAAAACCAATAGCATGGCAAATACGAGGCAGATGCCCTAACCACTAATGCAGATGCTTTTGCGTCCCCTAATAAATATTTGTCAAATGTACATACTCCAAATTCAAAACAGAACAAGTAATTCTTTCTGCCTAACTGATCTTAATTAAAATTTTTATGATTATTTGGAGATACAGTCTGGTGTGGCGTAGGTTTTAGAAAAACTTTTTCTTTATTGTGCCAACATTTCAATCTTTATTGAGATCATCTTCAGGGCTCAAAGTGTTTGTTTTCGGTGTAAATGTGTCATTCTTGTTTGTCGTGTTGAATGAGATGATCTCAATAAAGATCGAAATGTTGGCAGAAGAAAATGTTTTTCTAAAACCTATATCACACCAGATCGCATCTCATCATTGCAGTATGGAGATCGCTAGTGATTTGGGTGAGGGCAGACTGCTTGGAGTAACCTTGGCGGAAACCCGAATGGAGGGGATTAAAAAAATGGGAATATCCTAGGTACCCGGAGACTTGGGCTTGGACTAACCTCTCAAGAGGTTTGGAGAGATTGGATAAGATGGGTCGGTAGTCCTTAGGGGAAGAAGGATAGCAAATTTTGTTGATGGGATGGATGAGGGATTTTTGCCAGGCTGAAGGAAAAACGGAGTTCTGTAGAGAGTAATTGTAAATAAGAAGCAGACAGGGAGGCTGAGTTTAAGGAATTTGTTAGGGATGGCTTTGGCTCCAATGGCCTTGGAATGGGATTTGGCCATTGTCTCAAGGATATCAGCAGGGGATAAATTGGAGAAGTAAAAATTAGATGAACTGTATAAAGGGAGGAGGGGCAATGGGAACAATTAAGGAGTTAGGCGTGGGTAAGAGAGAGTTGATGGAGACAAAATGGGAGTTTAGTTCATCCAGGAAATCCCATTTAGCTATAGCATCAGGAGTAGAGGAGGGGGAATCTTGGTGGTGTAGGGCTTTGGCACGATGAGCAATGGCTTGGGTTTTATTGTGAACAGTACAGGAGGATTGTTCTTTGGTAAGTCGGGTATGACAAAAGCGCTTTCTTGCCGCTTCCCAGCTTTTAATTAGAGCTCCAATTTCGTCATTTGACCACGGGGCTGGAGGACGATGGATAGTGTGGGATTTTAAGGGAGCCTGTTTATCATTCAATACTTGGATGTTAAGAAGCTGACCAAGGAATCGATGGATGAGCCTAGATAAATAGGGGCCCAGTTGATCACCTCCAGATCCAGTTTCAAAACCAAATGGGTAAATAATGGGGTGAATGCCTACTCTGGTTTTTTCACTACTTTAGAGATGGTGCTCAGTTTGAAAATCTGTCGTCTTCCTTTTAGGAATGATTCATCATTCAACAAGTGACTTCCCATAAGGCAGTTATTATTGTTTAAAATTGTAAGTTTTGGTAGAAAATAGAAGGGACTGCTATTTATATCAATATTTGGCAGACAGTTAGAAAGTTCAGTTTTGTCTAATCCTAAGTTCAAGGTTAATTCACGTAGACCTGTGAGGATTCACTATTTTTCGATATCAGGACAGAAAATGATTGTACAGATCAGTTATTCTTGGGATTAATTGGATCTTTCAGTTATTATTTTAGCATTTCAAAACTTTTTATTTGAAAAGGAACTCAAATCACCTACCCTGTCAATGGCTTTTCCTACTTTGGAGACAGTGCTGTGCAGGTCTCTATGGTCAGTGGCCAACCTCTGGACAGTCTCTTTGGCCTTGTTCATCGCCTGTTTTATAATAACGATCTGTGTCTGTGTGAGTACGTGACCAGGCGGGCCTGTGTGACAAATAAAAAAAACATGAATCTTCCGATGCTGGAAGGTCGGTTCGGGTTGGACGTACAGTCGCTGAGGTCCTTTCTCAGCTCGTCGATAGCTGTTGTGATCTCCAGAAGTGTCCTGTTAGCGTGGTCGTTGATGCTGCTGAATTTGGACAGGACTTTGTCCACTTCCCTTTCGACGGCCACGCACGCCTCCATCCCGATGACAGGCGAAGAAATGCGCTGGAGGAAAATTATTTAAAACAAAACAAAAAAAAATCAGGGTCAGGAACAACTGTCAAAACGGGCACCTGCTGTCAACGCGGAGACAGCGGAACGCGAGCGCTACCGACGGTTCTACTGCCCCTTCTGCTGAACTGCTGAATGCTGAGTTGCGTTACGACCACAGCGCCTTTGTTCGACTCTTCTGCTGAACTCGTCGACGAGTGCGTCAAAAAAGGGGAAAACTTTCCAACTAATAAATAAATCTGAACACCTTTCATTTTTAAAAACAAGTAACATCCTATTAGAATGAAAAACCGATCTGTATGACTTCTTTCACTGGTTTGTTTAGTAAAAAAATAAAAACACGCAGTGTCCAGTTAGCAGTCCGACTAATATTCTAATTCTAAATTGTTCTAGATTTATTAGTAGTTTTGCTGTTAGCTTCTGTGATAGTCGTGTGGTGAATTTTTTCAGATGCTCCTGGGCTAATTACTGTAGCACAGAGGCCTTATTTTTAATCAATTGCCTGATGGATCCACGTTTTGGGCAGTTTAGTATGTCACAAAAGGGTTCAAGGGCAATAGGAGTCATCGAGCTTTCCTTGACCAATTGATTGAACCTTTCGTTGCCCCTGGTACCCAGACAAGAGTCATTTTTGTTATTTTCCCTCATGCCTGACATGGTCTTAATGATATTCCAAATGACTCGACTTTAATCCCTGCCCTTAGTGCTGCTTGACTGTCCGAGTAAATTCTATTCTTCTGTACAAAATAACTAGCCTTTTAATCCTTGGCACTACATTCAATAGGCACAGTCTCTACTGAAAGAAATTGGGGTATTGCCCAAGTTTTATGAATCTAGCCCTTGGTTTATTTCCACAAATAACACCTCCTGACCCATACTTGCTTTTAGAGCCATCTGTATGCCAGGTTGATGCATTAACTGATTGATCTGTAATTTGTTATCAAATCTGAATTTAGGAGTCATGATCAACAATTACCTCCAGAACTCTACCTGCCTGAATGTTTAACTTCTCCTTGATATTACACTGTGGAACATAGAAATTTAGTAAATTGATTAATTCTGGAAGCTTATCATAAGTAAATGAATATAAGGTCACCTATTCCGTCACCTTGTATTCAGTGGTTGCAGTTTTGCGGATTCTGTAATAATTTGATAAAGTGTGTCCAAGTATGTTTGAATAATCCTAAACCAGAGAGTGCGAATAAATCATCTGGGGTAGTAGCTCTATCACTCCTCTGAGTCTGGCTCTCTCCAACTGCAGCAGTGAGTTTGCCAGTCTGGTGAGGGTTGTTTTAGCATGAGTTTACTGTGTCTAGTGCCTGTAGAGTTTATCCACTCCTCCTTTTTTTTTTTTGGATCCATTTGGTGATGGAGGATTCTGCATTTGTTTTTGTTATACCAAGTATAGGTTCAGAGCCTATGTATGGTCTTGCAAATCCTCCAATGGCAATGTGTCTGTTTTTTTGTTACCTAAAATTCCTCTGGGCCATGGCAACCAAGATATCATCAAGTTGTGTTTCCCCAATTTTGGAGATTTTGGATGCATACCCTGACCAATTTTGATGAGATTTTTTACTGTGCTAATGCTTTAATAGCTGCTTGGCTATCAGATATTACGAGGATTTTTTTGCCAGTCTTCTTTTAATTAATCAATTTACCAAAAATCTTTTAAGATTTTCTAGGGCACAAGCGTTGATGGCATGTATTTCTGCTTGAAAGGCTGAATTGTACTTCATTAATGAGTTTGATGCTCATATCTTGGGCTTGTACAGAAACCATGCGAACCGGTTCCTTCGTTTGTTTTGGAGCCATCTGTATACCATTTGATGCTGTATATGATGCTTGACTGAGTTCTTCCTCTCCTTTATAGTCTGTTGAGACTGTATAAGATATTTTAAAGAATGCTTCGAGGGATCATTTTTAAGAATGGGTGTCTGATTTTATTAGTTCCTATCCAGTTTGAATGTTTTTGGTGTTTCAGTGGAGGTGGGCTTAGCAGAGCTTTTAGTACACTTGTAGGGGTTGTTCGTGATTCATAGGTTTGCTAAACTATGCTAATGCTGCCTAGTAATTGAGTAGCTACTTTTTTGTTGAGCTTTGGTCCACCAAATTAATGATCCATAGGTTATTTTGAGTCTTATTACTGCCGTGTATAGCCATGGGCCATTTTCGCTTTTAATCCCCAAGATTTGCCAAAAATTCACATGAATCGTATGAATGTAGTTGTGTTTTACCCCTATTTAGCTTTTTTAGTATTTGGCAAATGATGGAAAATTCATAATGAATAAGAAACATATGTGATGTAGTTATGTACAAGACACACGATGACATGGCGACTGAATGAAAGATTTGAATGGGATTCAAGAAAATCGCATCGCTAAAATTAATTAACCTTAATATAACAAAAACTATTTATCCAATCGGTACAATTGATCGTAATCGTTTATTTGTTTGAGGGTAGGCGGGAAGTGAAAAGTGGCAAGTTGGGAGGTGTTTGATGTTTCGCAACCAAGATCTCTCTCGGCCCAACTTGATCGAAGATAGGGCTGGCCCGGTTTGGAGGTTTCTTCGTTCCGTCCGACGCATCCTGCTGACACTGTTGTGGAAGTGGAATTATTCAAGCCTGTTTTCGAATACTGTCGCCATGTCTGATGTCATCGAGGGTTTGCAGGCAGAGAGCAGCGATCTGGCACGACGTCTTAAAGGCCTAACCGACGATCAGGCGAAGGAGGACGCGTTGGTGAAGTACTTCGACCAGTTGGACGTCTTCGGTGTCACTCTCGTCCAGTTCGACTTTCCGTTGGGTACGAAGTTGTAACGCCTTTTTTCTCACCGGTCCAACTTCATTTGGCCTTTTTGCAGACCTAGACTGGATCAACACTACCCGGCCGCTATCCCTGAGAGGCGAACTCAACGGGAAGGTGGTCCTACTAGACTTCTTCACCTACTGCTGCATCAACTGCATGCATGTCCTGCCCAGCCTGAGACTCCTCGAACAAGAGTTTCCCATTTCTGAAGGCTTCATCGTGGTATAGTCATCATTTGTTTATTTGTCACCTGTCTTATTTTTTCTACAAATGTTCAACATTCTTTTTTTTTTAATGGAACCAACTATCAAGTGTGCCTAATTTTAAACATTTATTTAAGTAAAGGTGCAAATAGGGCTTTAAGCCCTTGCACAAATATGTATCTTAGAAATAAATTTAGCTTTATTTTAGTAAAATAATAATAAAACACAATAAAATTGACAAAAAAAGTTGACAATAATAGCTTCTTTAAAATTATTATTTAGAGATTGTGAGATGTGATCTGGTGTGACATAGGTTTAGAGAAACCTGGGATTTATAAAATTGTTTAAATTATTCCATATTTGCTTAGAGGTCATAATTGACCATATTAATTATTACAATTAATTAATCTTTTTGTATAAGGTTTTTGGTTGAGATGGAAAATTAGGTTCATGGGTGGGATTTGAACCCATGACCTTCGGCTCAATATGCCGCTGCTCTAACCGTTTGAGCTATTGTGACTTCGATCCCCTCGGACACCAACTCCCCATCTCAACTTACAACAAAAGTCGCTGAGAATTGAATCACGGCATTTGAAAAATGGCAAGAAGAGGAAACATTCGAATGGTTGTAGGTTGAGATGAGTTGGTATCTGAGTGGATTGAAGTCACAATGGTCCAAGTGATTAGAGCAGCAGCATATTTGAAGCCAAAGGTTGTGGGTTTGAATCTCGTTCGTGACACTAGCTTTTTCATCTCAACCAAAAACCTTAAATAAAAAGAATGTTTAATTGGAATAATTAATACGGTCAATTATGACCTCTAAGCAAATATGGATTAATTTACTAATTAAAAGAATTACTTTACTAACAGTTCCCCTTGGCCACTTCATAAGTTGCTGAGAATCGAATCCTGATTACATGACATTTGAAAAATGGCAAAAAAGCGGGAAAATTCAACAGGTTGTAGGTTGAGATGGGCAGTTGGTATCCGAGTGGATCAAAGTCACCGAAGGTTTCGGTTCGAATCCCACTCATGACACTAATTTTTCATCTCAACCAAAAATCTTAGATAAAAAGATTAATTAATTGGAATTGCTTAAATTATACAAATGAATTTATACATTGATGTACCCAGTACAGAAATATTAGGATTGTAGGTTTAATCAGAGTATTTGTATTAAAAAAGAAGAAAAAGAAAGAAAGGGGGAAGAAAAAAAAAGAAAAAAAAAGAAAAAAGAAAAGCAAATAGTTGTGAAAATCGTCAGGCTCACTGTGTAATTCAGCTATTAAATTGGTATGAGAAAACAAAACCCATTTTAGCAACCATGGTTTAGACCATTTCCTTTTTTGCCTTGAATTTGATCTTTTTTTTTATAATGCAAATCTCAGTTGTCGCAACAATTAGTCAGTCAAAATTGTCCATTTTGGCCACAGAAAATTACAATTTTAGGGTTCATCACTTCACAAATGTGCAAGCCAAACTGAACATGTGAACAACAGCATTTCATTCAGTTCATTTGCACAAACTGACTTGCACAAACCAGTTTGTGCTATCGGCTTGAGTGTGTAAATGGGCCATAAAGGGAGATGGAGGAATATCGAGTACTCTATCACCCTGACTAAATGAATGGTATGTAAATAGGAGTGAATTGAGTAGCTGTTGACACTCCCTCCTCTGGAGCCCAACCTCGGTGGCTGGTCGAATAAGACTGAGGTTTGCCCCCCGGGGTGGGTGATTCTCGAGTCTGAAGTCGAGTAAGTAGCAAAAGCTGGAGATGTGAATTGGCTCAACTCTGCACATGTTTATTTGTATGTATGTATATGTGCGGATTTGAGCCTATATATAAATCCAAATCCAATAGAAAAATGTGAATAATTTTTTTAATGAGGGTATTTCAAAAAGTTATTTGAACCCTCAGGGTGCTGGTGTTTTTGTGATGTGTGCTGGATCCAAACCCACGACCTTTACCTTTCAGTGATGAGCACTGTGCCAACGCCTAAACCATTGTAGCCATTGGCTTTTTTCTGGTTTTCATTAAAACATAATATATTTTCTATATCCATTACATTTCGGGGTCTGATTGACCAAATAACTTTCAATTAATTAATCTTTTTATGTAAGGTATTGGTTGAAATGAGCCGAAGGTCGTGGATTCGAATCCTGCTCGTGACTCTAACTTTTTCATTTCAACCAATATCTTACATAAAAAGATTAATTAATTGAAAGAAAATATTTTCTATAGTTTTATAATTAAACTGTGCATATTTACAAATCTGAAGTGAAACTAACTAATAAAAACACCTTAACTAATTCCTCTTCAGAGTGTGGGAACAGTAATGATTAAATAAATGTTGCTTTAAAATTCAAGAAATAGGAATAATAATAAAATTTTAGTTTACAAAGTTATAAGACCTACGCTCATGCTGCTTTTCACCTGCTCTAAAAATACATACAAAAAATTTTTGCAAAATAAAGTCCTTCATTTGTACACAAAATCACGATATTCTGGAACTGAGCCAGATTAACATACATATTTATTGTCTTAGCCAAATACAAATTCACAGGATGTTTTATAAAATATCGATTGCTAGGGGGCTGAGTGAGAATTCTTAATAACCTTTTATTTTTTATGTTTGTAGGTTGGTGTACATAGTGGGAAATTTACAAATGAAAAGGATGTGCACAACATAGAACATGCCGTTCGACGATATGGATTGCTTCACCCAGTTGTCAACGACCAAGACAACCAGTTCTGGAATATGTTAGGCTGCACTTGCTGGCCTACTCTCTGTTTAATAAGTACAACCATCTTTTAAGACATCCCCTTGAGAGCAATAGTCACTTTCTTTTAATTTTATTCAGGCCCTTTTGGCAGCCCTTTTTTGATACTGATGGGCGAAGGACACTATGAAACTCTGAGATCAGTGATAAAATTTGCCCTAAAATTTTACAAAGGGAACCTGAACGTTGACCCGTTGAGTGAAATAATTGTCCCTCGAAAAAATGTCGGCGGTTGCCTCAGTTTCCCCGGTAAGGTCACCGTCAGCCCTGACGGCTCTTACATTGCCATTGCAGACACGCACAATCACAGGATTCTAATTGTGGGTTCAAAAAACAGTCAGATATTGGTGAGTTTTTGTTTTAACTGTTTAAATCTTTTGATTGATTATTATTACTTTTTTTCAGGATATAATAGGGACAAAAGAGTCAGGTTTTGCTGACGGTTCATACAAAGATGCAAAGTTCTTCGACCCTCAGGGGTTGTGTTGTGGTCCCGACAATGTTTTATATGTTGCCGACACCGAAAATCATGCCATTAGAGTGGTAATTAAACAATATAATTAATAAAATAAATCAAGAGTTTTTTCTTTTGGGGCAGTAAGAGTTACAATTGGATAATCATGTGTTTACAAACTTCATTCTTTACAAAGATCGACCAGAATAAACGGACAGTGGCTACTTTGGTCGGTAATGGCCAGCAAGGGACAAATTACATAGGTGGCCTTGATGGGACTGTCCAAGAAATTTCATCACCGTGGGATGTCCTGCTCCACAATGACATACTTTTCATCGCGATGGCTGGTACACACCAGATTTGGGGCTATGCTTTGCAAGATGTCTACCTATGGGGCCGGTAAATTGACCGATTGTGCAGGAATTAAATATCAGTCTTTTATTCGGATTTCTTTATTAGAAACCTTTCAAAAGGGAAGTGTTATGCCTTGGTCGGAAGCGGGAAGGAGGAGAACAAAAACAACACGAGGCCTTTGCTCGCTGCTCTAGCCCAGCCATCAGGACTCACCGTCTCCAATGAAGGTGTGCTTTACTTTGCCGACAGTGAAAGTTCAGCTGTAAGGCGTGTCAGGCTCAATTACGGCAACGTCGAAGGTGTCGTAGGAGGTCATTTAAATCCCTCTGTAGGTTTTTTAAAAGAAAAAATCTAGCAAAATTTTAATGTAATATTTAATTTTTAAAGAATCTTTTTGCCTTTGGGGACGTTGACGGTGTTGGGAACGCGGCAAAATTGCAACACCCGCTTGATGTAGCCTACTGTTCAAATGATGACAAAGTATACGTAGTTGATTCATATAATCATAAATTGAAGGTAATTAATACCAAAACTAAAACAATTACGACTGTTACTCCGTCTAACTCTGTTCAGGTGAGTCAATCAATAGTTTTTCTCCAATTTTAGTGTTTTTTTCTCTTGTGGTTTGATCAGTTCTGATTGTCCTGCTCTGCCTATTCTCTTGTTTTTCAGTTCAACGAACCTGGAGGTATTGCATGTCATCAAAATCTAATTTATATAGCTGATACCAACAACCATTGTATAAGAATTTTCAACACTGATACTAAATATGTTTCAACTGTGAGTTGTTTTCATCTTACTTACATCTTATGTTAGTTTACATTTATTTATTTGTAGATGGACATTAAAGAAATTAAAGGGAAACAATCTATATCTGGTGGGTTATTCAAAGATCATCTTTATGACTCGCACATTGTAGTGAATCAAAAAGGATCTCTTGAAATCAAGGTTGAACTCACTCTTCCAGAAGGAGTTGGGCTGACTCGCAATGCTCCTTCTAATTGGTCTCTTCTTCTCAATGGTATGCACACATAAAAAACCTTTTTTTTACATTTCACAAAAAAAAAAACAAAAAAAAAAAACAATAAAATAAAAAATATTTCAGATGAAAAGTTATTTGTACAAGATGAGGAATTTTCGCTCACCAAATCCTGGATAGTAAAAGTAAATAAGATGGTGAACTCCAATGCTTTGATTAAGTGTCGTATATTCCTCTGCTCTGACAGTAGGTGCTCTGTCAAAGAACTGAAATTTCGAATTGGTCTTAAGTTTGACGACTCGGCACCCATGTTGGTCAATTACAATATAAGTCATACGGTGGAGTGATTGAAACTTTTATTTTTTAACCTTACATTGTCAGTGATGCACGACAAATTTATATTAATTTTAAAAATATCTAATTAACCAAAGAGGCTTATTTGTACTAGCAATGTTTTAACATTTTTATAAGAACATAATAGATACTTAATTTTTACAAACCTGTTTTTTGTATTTTTCAGCTACTTTTTTTCCAATGTTTTCCTTACTGTTTTAACTCTAGAAAGTCGTTTATCTAATAAATTGTGCAATTTCTTCATGAGGTATAATGGATGAAGCTGTAGTTTGGTTATTCAAACAGGCATGATTCAAAACTACCAAACCACCAGGACCTTGAAAAAGTTCTATCATTTTTTAAATTAATCTTCTTTGTTCGAGCTTCAGTATTTTCATTATTATTATTATATTTTTTTTTAATGTGTCATTTTCTATGATAAACACCAATGTTGATTGTTCTGGCCAAACTGATTCCCCTCTAGGTATTGTGTTGTAAAAAACTATTATAAGTAAATTTTGAAAATTTGTGGTTATCTCTCTTGCATTTTGAAAAAAATGTTTATTTAGTCTTTAGTGTTTTTGTCAGTTTTGTTTGATATCTCATATTGTCAAGGTGTTTTATTTATAATTTAAATGTAGGAGAAAAAATACTGCATTTAATGATTTTTTATTAGTGTGAAAGGACTGCTAGGAAAATTTGTGATTCGTATAGTGACGACTCTCAAGAGAAAGTGCCATCTACAAGTGGTTTGTTCGGTTCAGAAGTGGAAAATTTTTGGTTGGGAGACACAAAGCACTCTGGTCTTCCTAATTTAGGTCTGGTCCCTCGATTATGACCAGATACAAGCTTTTTTCACACATATCCTACACTAATGACACGACATACCTCATACAAGCATTTCGACGACATCTGAGAACAGCTGGATATGTTTGTCAGAGTGATTTTTAAAGAAGAATTTATTGGAATTCATTTCCATCTGCAATTCCCTCAAAACACAATGCAAATGACACATTTTTTTAATAAATTAATAATGTTAATTAGTGAGGATATAATAAACAACATTTACAATAATGATGACAATTAATTGAAAGATATTAATTGGTCAAGCGGAGCAAGAAACTAGTGAATTTACAACAATGTTCAGAGAAGAAAATTCTGGTGGAAATGCAGCAACTGATAACTCCAAAAGATGGGGTGGATTTTTCCACTCACACATTGTTTAATATTAGGACTTAAAGGAATAAAATCAAAGACACTAAACTGATGGTTATTATTGTATATATATTTACAGTATATTTCCATTAATTGTTTTTAAGTAAAGAAATAACACATTTCTTTCCAACTAATTGTTAAAATTTAAAACTATAACCAACACTGAATTGTATTTTATTTATCCTAAAATACAGGTAGGTAGTTATTACTTAAATCCGACAGTTTTGTTTTCCTCTTATATCTATATAGACATTTAAACACATAACTTTCACTTTCTAAGAAGACTGGTTTGATTACAGAGGGAAGACAGCCAACTTACATCTTTTAAGTGGTCAAGGTTTTTTTTTTTTTCTCTTAAACATATTGACATATCATATACATACATTTGCCTCAGTGAAAGTTAATACTGAGCTGAAAGATCAGACATGCACAGAGTCCCTAGGCCATTAGAAACAGCCTTCCAGTTTAAATTAGAACATTTTTGTTGACAATGTTTACGATAATACAATTTTTTTGTTTGTTATGAAGCTGAAGTCATCATTGGCACACATGATAGAAAATTAATTAAAAAAAAAAAAAAATTGGCACGTCTGTACGTGAAAAATAGTCGGTCTAAATTAAATTGGTTAGACTCTTTAAAACAAAAGCCTGTTCAATTTGACACAAATTAAACGTACATCTCACACTGTTCCCAACTTCAATCAACCATCGCCTTTATCACCGATCGCACTTAAAAATACCTGAGATCATAGAACGACCAATTGTTAAGTACAATAATTTAAAATATCCATTGTTTCATAAATAATTTATATAAAACAAAATTTACATTGTTAATAACATTAAATACAGCTTTCTCTTTAAACATCTATTTTCAAAATAATTTTGTTTTTAACAAGGAGAAAAATATATTTCTAACCATGCAAACTTTTAGTCACTTTTATTTTTTCTTAATTGTTTAATTCTTAAATTCTGAAGAGCTATACACATAATAAATTTTTTGGTCTTGTAAGAGTTTATAACTAAATTCTATATACATTGTCAAGAAGAAACACGAAGATTCAGTTTTAGCGCAGCTCAGAAGTCCATATTGTACATAATACAAAGAAAACTGCTAGAGAGCTACAAGACAGCTTTTCCTTTATTTAGTTTAGAACTGGGTTTTTTAATATTTCAAACGACAATTTCTCTTAGCACACCGGGTCAAATTTAGTTTCAAGGTGAGGGTTTCATTTTTCTATATGTTAATTTACCTTCTTATTATTCATAAATCCTAGATAGTGGTCCATATAATATTAAAACGATTATAAGATTTAAAAAAAAAAAATATTTCAAAGATTGAGTNTAATAATATATAATTTTTATAAGGAAAACGAAACGAGTTCCAAATTTTTCTGATTTAAATGGTCGACTGAGAAAGGAAAAACAAGTGTTCCATAGCATAAAAATCTAAAGATCATAATTTATTATGTATGTTTCAGGCATATTGGTCTATTATCAGCAGCATTCATAACACATCGGAACATTTGGTTTTCCTTTCTCCACCAACTATCTAAAAAATAAATAGAATTCATGGTAATTTTTTTCATGGTAATTAAATGGATGAATTTCAACTTTTTGCTTTATTAACCTCAACCTTCAAACTGTGATGTTGAGCTGACTGGGTTATAACAAATTACAAAATCACATGTAAGAATAAGATTCACAGCCTTTCTCCCTGTCACTGCTGCAGTATTCCAAACAAATTGTCAGCCTAAAATTGTTTGAAAAAAAGGTGAAAATGCGTTCTCTTATTATGTTCATTACTGAAAATTAGCACCATAAAAAGTTCAATTTTCATTCTTTAAATTAAGTATTCAGAAATCGTGAGATGCGGTCTGGTGTGATATAGGTTTCAGAAAAACATTTTCTTTATTGTGCCAACGTTTTGATTTTTATTGAGGTCATCTTCAGGGCCTGGGATTTACCAACATTGTTTACATTTAACAAATACATTTAGGATGTGGAAAAGTGAATTTATACAATGCAAAATATATTTTTTTATATTCAGTCAAAGTATTTCTACTCACTCAAAGTGTTTGTCTTCTGTGTAATTGTGCCATTCTTGCGTGTCGTGTTGATGATTGACAATTCTTGTGATGTCTCAACACGACATGCAAGAATGGCACAATTACAAGACAAACACTTTGAGTGAGTAGAAATACTTTGATTGAATATAAAAAAATATATTTTGCATTGTATAAATTCACTTTTCCACATCCTAAATGTATTTGTTAAATGTAAACAATGTTTGTAAATCCCAGGCTCTGAAGATGATCTTAATAAAGATCGAAATGTTGGCATGATAAAGAAAATGTTTTTCTGAAACCTATATCACACCAGACCGCATCTCACAATTTCTGAATAATTATCGATTAACGGTCACTAATCACCACACACTTTAAATTAAGTTTGGCTAGTTAGGAACTATATAAATTAAAAGCACATGTATAACCCAGTAGCGCAGTTACTCTTACTTTAAAAAAGTTGTGTTTTCAAAGATGCACCTATGGTCTTTTTAACCTTAGAACCTAAATTTTTGTAAATACGATTTATTCCAGTTTATAAATTAACTGCTTGACTGTTTGAACTGACTCCCTGTAGACCGGTGTGCTCAGTATCCACGGAAGATCCACAGTCAATTTGAAAACAATACATATACGGTGGACATCGTCCCTTAAAATTATTTACACTTAGATAGAAACGAGAATGCTTATGCCGCGTCGCCCTGGAGAAGGGGGGTGGTCGCTGTGACGGCTTTGTGGTTTGAATTGGCCTGAGACTTAGAAGTCGGAGTCGCAAGGTTACTCTGGAACCTAGGGATAGAGCCTGGAGTGAATGGTGGCTGAGGCGGCGGCTGGATCTGTAGCACCTGTTGCTGTTGTTGCTGAAGACCTGTATCACCAGAAACTACTTTCTTCTCACCAAGAAGCCAATATGTTGTCATCTTACCTTTGCCCTGAATGAAAAATTTATAAATTGAAATGTTTTCCGATAAAAACATTTTTTTTTTAAATTTACCTTCATTTCAACTTCCCCTCTCAAATCAAGTTCAAATGTTCCAAAAGTGTCAAGTACTTCTTTTGTAAATGGTGATACATGAATTTTCAATGCTGTGGAGAATAATTATAATAATTAAATATAGAGGATCTAAATAATTAAAAGAATAATTTGAATAAAAAATTAGTCAAAAATTTTAGTATTTGTTCAGAAATAATTTCTTGGATCAATTTTAAATATTATATTATGTATATTATACATTAATTATGTATAATTAACACTTGTTAAAACTGATAATTACTTCTGGCAAACATCCAACTAGCCATCAGGCAACCAGAAAAGTTTGTGGGGAATCCTTTTTAAAAAGTATTGAACACTGCACTCACTACAACATTCATCGTTTCTGTTAAGTTTGTGTGGGTTTAAAGGGTATAATAATTGTTAAAATTAAACTTAGTTTGTAGATATTTTATTCTTAATGAGTATAATTAAGAATAAAAATTATAAATAATGAGTATAAAATAACTCAAGCCCTGCTATGCCCTTATTATAAAATTTTGAGACCCAGGATTTAAAGAATAAATTCAACTCATTTTCTCTCTGTTGTCGAACTCCTGATTGTGCATATGGCTGTCCATTACTAAGAAATGGTGAAAGCTGGTGGGGCCATGTCTGGAGAGTACAGAGGGTGTGGTAGGACTTCCCAACCATGCTTTATTGTCACCTTTGTGATCCTGGTAAAAATTGTACCTTTTCTGTACTCAAGAGTAGGTGTTCTGGGCCAGGGCAAGAGATACTTGTTACAGTTGGCTTGAGTAGATTAGTGCAGTGATGGTCTGGAGTTTGTAGAGCGCAAGCACAGCGTCTGCTGTACTTCCAAACACAAAGCGTCACCGTTTGTTGGTAATATTTGGTTTTCGTTTCAATGAGACAAAGTCATTTGATGACATTCTTAACATATTTACTTGTAGTCCTGAAAAGGACATGAGGATCTTTTTCATTTGAACCTAGCTCGTGGCATTATCGGACGTTTTGTTTTTCGATGCAGTTCTGCTTATGAGTGGATGTGGATTGATCCCTAAGGACCAAGATAAACTTTCTCCTAACTTGCCCCTTCCGAGGAGCATCGTGCACCCGACTGTGTGCCGCATAGCAAAGGAGGCCAAAGGACTGACATGCCTGTCCGGCATTCCAGCCATGCTCTCCTAGATAGAGAAATCTATCCAGGACGGAGGGGATTGTGCCTCCTAGTGTCAGGACCTCCGGATAACGTTCTGGCCACGGAATTGTTAACCACCCTAGGTTTCATCTGATGTCAGTCAGTGATTCAACCTATTGGTGTTATTACACAGAATCCATTTTTCATCCACGGGACAATCCATTAAAAAAACATCATTACTTTGAGCCATGGAAATGTTTAGACACTGAAGCGTGTTACCGCCGGTCAATTTATAAGGAACTTTGTTGAGCTTTTGCATCTTTCCAAGTCGATATAAGCTAGAGTAAATGTTTCATCATTTACGTTGAACACTCTGGCAAGCTCATGTTTGACTCAAATCAAAATTGATAGCTTCAATCAATTTGTTGTCATTCAAGGCAGAAGGTCTAACAGACCATGATTTATCTTTAAATCCCTTGCTCCCAGAAGCAAACTTTTTGAACCACTTTTTAGAAGTGTGTTCTTTTATGGTTTCATCTCTGAATGCAGTGCAAATTTTACAAGCTGCCTTGGTCGCCCTAGTGCCCAGCTTAAGTTCATACAATTAGCATGCACAATTATGGGTTTTGAAGTTATAAGAAAGGAAATATTTTATAATATACAGTGAATTGTACAAGAAACTTTTTTCTTATGAACTGTCATGTTATCCTCTTGGGATTACATGATGTAAACAAATAAACCTCCTATCTAAATAGAAATGTTGATCATAAAATGATAAAAAATGAAATACCGCATGCAATTTTCTGGCTACCTAGTATTGCTTAGGTTTTCTTTTAAAATCATCAAAGTTTTGATCTTGGAGATCTGGAATCTGAAAACCTATGATGGATACAATGGAGATGTTTTTGGTGCAGTATAAATGAGATTTTAGTTGACAATAAGTCAGAGCGATTATTAAACAAAATGAAAAAAGTTTCTTGCTCATTCTGAGGTTCATGTATACTTGATGATGATTTTATTCTTGACCATACTTCATATTGTCAGTAAATATGACTTAATTGTTACACCGTAGATGTTTGGTTAATTTAACCAGATTTTATTATATTTTTAAAAATTCACCTTCTCCGTTTGATTCCATCCTTGATGCTGTGTTCACTGTATCTCCGAACAGGCAGTACCTAGGCATTTTTAGCCCTACAACACCTGCAACACATGGGCCTGGCAACAGAAAAACAGTATAAGTAACGATGAGAGATGATACAAGTTAATTCAACTGACCCGTATGCATTCCTATTCTTAATTTGAGCTGATCGTTTGGTCTATGACGTATTGTGAAGGACTTGACGGCTGCCAGCAGCGCCAGTGACATTCTTGCAATTTCTCTTGCATGGCACAGTCCGTTCCGCACAGGCAGACCGGAGACGACCATGTATGCATCACCAATGGTTTCCACCTTTGAAAAAGAAATTTTAAAACTCATCCATCTGTTCAAAATGTGAACTTTCAAGACTTACTTTATATACATCAAAGTTTTCTATTATCGAGTCGAAGCAAGTGTAGAGATCGTTAAGAAGCTCGACTACTTGGAGTGGCTGACTTTCCGCACTGAGTGATGTAAAACCGACGATGTCGCTGAAGTAAATGGTAACTGAATCGTATGTTTCTGCGACGACAGACTGACCCAATATGAGCTGGCTTGCGACAGATCTGTTAATAAATAATAATTAAAATATGCTAATTAATAATAGTATTCAATTACATGCAATTAACAATGTATTCATTGGTTCATGGTTTATGGCTTGCTGAAAATTATCATAGAAATAATCCACTATTTTAAGTGATAAAATGTTAGAAAAACTCCTCCATTAACAACCATATCTCATCTTTGAAATGGTCAATGTTTTTCCATCCCATCAATTTTGGTTAAGGCGAGATCACTCCACAATTCAACGTCACAGGGTGGTAGACTTCATTAATCCATCCTTAAGTTGAAGGGCACACTTCATGGGTGCCTTCTTAGAAGTGAGTGAATCGAATGGTACCAGGGCTTGATCTGGAATTGGAACATCTTTCTCCCCCATCCATTATGCCAAAGCGGGGGTTCCGGAAGGCAGTACTTTTTGTCCTTTTCTTTTTTCAGTATACACATAAGCAAAAGATACAGCTATTCTAATAGTGACGCGAAGAGATCTCCGAGATATTCAATCTATTTTGGAAGAATGGCTCAAGAAATGGAGGACCAGACTTAATGAAAGCAAATTTCATAAAATAGCCTTCATCCTTTGAACCTACACATCACTACTAAATTCAACGTTCAACCAAGTGTTCCATTCAAGCTCCCAACTTCGTGTCCAAACTTACTATCCACACAAACCTCTAAAACCCATTTGTCCTCAAAACCACTAGAAGTCGATAATGGACTCTGGAACCTTCATCGCAAACCCCTAACTTTCCAAGACAATCCTTCAAGACGCCTAAAATACTGCTATGGAAGCTCAAGTGCATCCTTCCATCACTCATTTCCCATCTTAAAATCCAATCTATCAGTTACGTACATTAACATACTATGCTAAAGCAGGTGTTCCGCAAGGCAGCATACTTGGTCCTTTCCTCTTTTCAGTATACCCTGCATACTTTTCTTTCAATTCCGATTCTGTATTCGTTATATATGCAGACAATACCATCATTGTTTCAGCAAACCAAGGCTCAATAATGACCTTAAGAAACCTCCAGGTTCATCTCTCCTGTTTGGAACAATTTTACATCTACAAAAGGTTTACCTGGAACCCCCAAACTCGATTAAAAAGAATAGAACTAAACAGACTTGAAATAGACAGACAGAAACTACTCAAAAATTTACTTGACACAAATTGAAATTCTCACTAAAAACAAATGAATCATCACACTAGTACTATGTTGAACTGATACACGGCCACATCATCTACTGCACTAGTACTAACTTCAAAGTTCAACCAAGGGTTACAGCCTTCAAAGAATCCAATCACTCCAGAACAATACTTCGAACCATCCAACTTAACTACTTTGTATCCAAATATTCTATATGTGAAATTGTTGAAACTCACTTGGGAAGGAGTTGATATAGGAGTTCTTCGCATTTCCTCTTCTCTTCCAAATAATCCGCTGTCCTCTCTTCGACGAGGGTCTCTAAGTTGTTGGCATACTGCTCCATGCGAGAGAGCAGGTTGTCGAGGATGTTGTTGCTCTCGTTGTCTCTGGAACAAAAACGTTACCGTGAGCCAATAAAACCAGGATTTATCCGACAGCGGGTCGGCGCATTTATTATTAAACCCTTGAGTGTGTTCAGTAGCCCAAAGAACTCCTTCGTACACGCTTGTCGTTACTTATGCATTCCGGGTCACGTTGGGGGCTTAATCGATTAGAAGCTTTCATTAATAATAAAGGAGATGGGAGGCTGCGTTATATCACTCGTTAGCGGCAAGTTTGACGGGTTCGTCAACCTCCTCATTTCTAGAGATTGCTCAAGGCGGAAGGGAGGACGGAGGACGACGACCTCGTTAATGTATAAGAAGAATATGAGATATCGTCTTGGAGATTCTCCTTCTAGACCACTCCCCCTTTCCTAAAAGAACTGGGTCATCCTCGTTCAACATATCGATGAAATTGAGATTCAACAAAATTTAAACATTTTCCCCTCGATAAAAAGTATTGTGAATCATCATTCGAATGAACTTTAATTTTGTACAATATGTAATATTTAAACCTCCATAATAATTAAATAAAAAAGTAAATTAATGATAATGTTCAAGATAAATTTAAAGTAAAAACTTCGCCTAGCATCCGTTAATAAAATTGGGTTTTTATAAGTGCATTCACCCCTGTTTTTTTTGTGCCAAATGTAGCGAGAAGTGTATTTTTATTTCCACCCCCATCCTGTTGATTATTGTTGTTTGTCCGTTGCAAAAATGAAGAAACCGCCGGTTGATGAATCGTGCTGGACAAACCATCGACCTGGAAACCAGATCGACCTGGACAAGATATCTAAGTATTTTAGTGACACTTTCTGCTGGAGACAGCGTTCTTTATTCCAATTTTATTGACGACCTCACAGATCGTTTTGCGATTGTGTTACTTGGGAGTGAACTTTCTTTAAATAAAGTTAAAACCAAAATATAAAGATAATATTGAACATATATCAAATAAAAAATAATTGGAACTGACTTAAACATAATTCATGATAACCTTAAGACTTATAATTGGTTCTTTGAACCCGGTTGTAATGCTACCAGAAAGTTAAAACATTGATAAATCCATTAAACCGTGAAAACATTCGTTTTTCATACCTGAATACTTACAACAATATTTATAAATTTTAAAATATGATAGCAATGTTTTTTAATGTAACCAAATAATAAAGGAGTGAAAAAAGCTTCGTTACTAGGGGAGATAATTATCAAGACATTATTGAATTACCAGACAAAATCTTTGTTTTTTATTCAATGTTCACAGCCCGAGCAAATAATCGAAAAATTAAATTTTCATACTAATAACTAATTCGGTTTTAACAAAAAACTAGACAAATTGATACGGGGCAAAAATGACAAGTTACGGCGCTAAGAGCAACACTTCGGCAATACCGGTATGTATTGAGGGTTTAGCCGAATCAATGTGTATTTTTAAAAGAAAGAAGGTTAAAAAATTTCGTCAACGTCCTCAATTGTATCTTCTTTAGTACAACTTACATCGCCGGCTTAAATATAATTCATAATAACAATCTTAAGAGGCTTAAATGTCTAATTGGTTCTTGGAACTAGTTTGTAATGTTACCAGAAAGTTAAAACATTTAATAACTCCTAGTGTAGAAATGTGTAGTATTTAGTAACCGTTAATTAATGATTTTTTGGAGATCGTGAGATGCGATCTTGGGTGATGTAGGTTTAGAAAAACATTTTCTTTATTGTGCCAACGTTTCAATCTTTATTTAGATTATTCAGCGCTTGGGATTTACAAACATTGTTATACAAATACGTCTAAGAGGTAAAAATGAATTTATACAATGATGTACGCAATATAGAAATTTTAGGTTTATTCAAAGTATTTGTACTCACTCAAAGTGTATGTTTTCTGTGCAGATGTGTCACGGTTGTGTGTCGTATTGCGAGTGTTAGTAAGATATAAATGTTTTTTTGTTTATACATGTTTGACTTTGAAAGTGTGGGTAAGGAAATAGGGATAGAAATTTTTCTATGAGGAGTCGGCTTCTTTGAAGTGAAAGCAAGTAATGGTTTGTCGTTCGGGCTTAGTTATCTTTTCGGGATTATTATAGAACAGAATTATTGGGGAAAGAAATAATAAATTGTTGGGGATTTAGACTATGTAGAAATTGTTTGATGTGTGGGGTGTAATGATTGTTTTATGTGTTGTATAATGTTGTATAATATATTTTAGTTATTATTGATATCGAATTTGATTTATGTTATTAGCGTAGCTGTTATTACCCTGAGCCATGTATCTTTTCACCACAAGAAGATAAAGATATACAAAGATATCCTCCATAACAATCACTACCCTAAACACATAATCAACAGAATAATCAACAATTACAACTCAACACTAACACAATCTACTATTACTAATAACACTCATAATACAATTCTACAACACAATAACAATTAATTCTATTAAACTCAGACAAACCAACTGCTGGTGCCCCCGAAATCGATATCGTTATAATTAAAGGACATTTTGAAATGGTTGTAAGTTCCTGAAAAAACACCTAAAAACGATCTTAAAATAAGCGGACAACCAAGAAGAAATAAGAGAAGAATAAAAATCAGTGATACAAATTGTACGGCAACTTACATCGGAATTACATCACAATATCTGGATAAGAGGGTAAAACAACATATCTATGATTGTAAAAAACCTTAGCAAAATTCTACAGCACTGGCTACCCACCATTGTGAACACCAACACAATTTTGAATTCAACAATCTAAAATTATTAAACATAGATCAAAACAAACATAAAGGTAACTTTTTAGAAATGGTTTACACCAACAGAGATAAATACAGAATCAATTACAGAACAGTAAACTCAGCCGCAGCTACGCTAAACCATAAATCAAATTCGATATCAATAACAAACAATATACACTGACAGGGAAAAATTCCACCCGATTGATTTTTATCATTTTTGCGATAAAAGAAAATTCTGCCCTTAATATGTCTCATTATTTTTACAAATAAATATTTTTCAATGATATATTTTACGTTGGGAATATCAACTAGAGGTAAACACACTTAATCCTTATTCCAAAACAAGGATTAAGAATTTTTCAATGTTTACGTTTTACGGAATTTAAAATGTGTTGTATTTTGCGACCATTAGTTAATGATTATTTAGAGATCGTGAGATGTGGTCTGGTGTGACGTAGGTTTTAGAAAAATTTTGTTTTAGAAAGTTTTAGAAACATGAATTTCTACCCCTATTTCCTTACCCACACCTTCAAAATCAAACATATATAAACAAAAAACATTTATATCTTACTAACACTCGCAACCCGACACGCAACCGTGACACATCTGCACAATAAACACTTTGAGTGAGAACAAATACTTTGAATAAACCTAAAATTTCTATATTGCGTACATCATTGTATAAATTCATTTTCACATCTTAGACGTATTTGTATAACAATGTTTGTAAATCCCAGAATTAAACGTAAATGTAAAAGATTGAAACGTTGGCACATTAAAGAAAATGTTTTTTCAAACCTACATCACACAAGACTGCATCTCACTATCTCCAAACCATCATTAATAACTCTATTAAATATAGTGAAAACATCCTTTTTCACACTTGAACACTTATAACAACATTTATAAATTTTAAAAGATGAGAGCAATGATGTTTTTGATATAATCGAATAATGAAGGACTGATTGAAAGCTTTGTTACTAGGAGCGGTAATTAAAGAGAATCTTCTTTTTTTCTGAAATGTTCACAGCCCGCCGAATCGAAAGATTAAATTTTCCTACTAATAAGTAATTGGGTTTTGACAAAAAATTAAACGAATTGTCACAGGGGCAAAAGATGAAAAGTTACGGCGCTAAGAGCAACACTTCCGCAATACCCCTAGGTATTGAGGGTTTAGCCTAATTAACGTGTATTTCTTTTGTAGTACAACTCATCCAAATATAGGTGTTTTGTTCTATTAAACAATCACCGGATAGAATATGAATTTTGGATAAATNCTACACTATATATATATATATATTACGAGGGTTCGCAACAGCAGAGGTTATATCAACTCTCAGGGTGTTTTTGAAAAAAAGCCCATTTGTAAGTATGTTGGGTTCGAATGCAGGGCCGCTGGATTCGAACCCGGGACCTTTACCTTATAGTGATGAGCGCCCTGTCAACGCCTAAACCGTTGCGGCCACCGACTCCTCCGATTTTTATTGTTGTTTTTTTATTTTGTTGGCCGTGGATGGGCGGGTTCACCCTTACAATTCACGTCGAGAAACATGTTTGTAACTCCTTCAATCTGATGATAATGCTCGAAATGTGCATCATAAGAAAAGATCTGTTCATAAACCATCGTTTACAAAAAGTGTACCTATAGATGTTTTAAAAGCTGGGAGAAATGAAGAACCCTGAGATCTTTGGAGAAGAAAGCATGCAGGACGCTTTATTTTTCAAATAACCAAGAAGTCTTCATTACTGATAAACATCGCCGATGTCCATTTTATGTTGAAAGAAGAAAAATGTCCATATGTTATTTGCAAATTTTATCTCTATATCTCTAATCTTCGGATAGAACGGTGCGGTGCGGTGAATCTAAAGTTTAAAGGTTAAAGGGAGTCGACCTCTTTTCGATTTTCGCACCGTGGTCCATTGTGCATCTCCATTATTATCTAGAGCTCCTCACTATGCTTAAGGCTGTTTACCAGATCCCGAAGTTCAGGTCCGGGATTTTCCTCTCTCAGGAGTAAGGAATTTTAACCTGCATAAGCTTTCGCACCAACATTAGACATGTTCTGTGGCCTTCTTCCCGGCAATAACTGAAGTGGCTTGTTTCTGATGCTCAAGTCTATACATATATCACCGGAGTGTAAATTGGCCAAGGAAAGTTCGATGAAAACACTTATTCGTTCTGAACCATTTTACGACATAGCATTCTGCGATCTTTGGAAATAAACCTAAGACTTCTTACAAGTCTTTCAGAAGGAGACCGGGAATTACCAATGAAAGCAACTCAGGCAGCCAGGCGGCACTAAAGGTCATCATCGGTAGAAAAGTCGAGAACAGTTTGGAGTTGCATGAAGGCTCTGCCACATATTGGACAACAACAAAATTACAACTGTCTGGGTACCAGGGCACACAGGGTTGGGGTAAACGAGGAGACCAAACTCACAGTCCTTGGGACAGAATTCCCCCTAGAAACTATTTAGCTCTGGATCTCCATCCACACCCCTCCGTCCGACCCAGAAACCCTAAAATGCCCACCCCTCACGTGTCGCCTCCGCCAAATACCTACAAACATGACTGCTTGATTGTAAATTACAATGGTAAATAAAAAGGCACGCCAATAATCTTGACTATGTTGTCAAATAGAATTTCTTTTTCCGGTCTATGTACATGACAAATTATAACCAAATATTTCAAACTTTTACTCCAACCATTGTTCACAAGATTTCAGAGCCTTAATATTAATTTAATTTAAATAGGCATTACGAAGTTCATAATTGGCCATGATTCGGCAGATTGTTTTGCATGTGTTTTTACTGAAGCATGTCATATTAGCTTATGGCCTAATCTTTGTGGTCGCCTGCCTCCGGCAGAGGCGGGGACGTAGCAAAATACCCACACGTTGAAGAAGGACGCTAACATAAATTATCAATATTGGTTAGAACTTACGATTACTAAATTAATACTTGTAATTTGCTTGTTACCTGCTATATAACGATTGAATAATTTGAAAGATTAGTCATGGAGTATTAAGATAAAATTTTACCGTGAATTTACAATTATATGGATATGGAAAAAGCCAAATTAAACATTATTAACCACTTTCAAGAGCTGATTTTATTAAAGACCTTGTGCATTTAATAGGAATGGAGGGAAACTCCTAACTGTGAACAGACTACTGAGAATTAAATCGGGGCTGATATTGAACATAACTCAACAAAGTACGAGTGTCTAACTCTATTGAATATTTTTTAAAAAGACATCCAATTTTATTTTAATTTAAACCACGTTTTTTATTGTATTTTGTGCACAGTTGCTCATATTTTGCACGATTTATTTTTATAATAAGACAATTTGTTAACGATAGAGCTTTTGCTATAGCAATTAGATAGCTTTTCTTCAATTTTCTACTAAATTTTTCGGGTGCTTTAGAATATTTATTCGTGTTCGTGAATTATCAATGTGTTAAATTGAGTGTATTTCGAATCATGAGTGAAAGGAGTTTTTTTTGTACAGTAACGCTGAAAATACGAATTAACCCTCCAGGGGTGGGAAAGAGTGATACCGAGACCGAATCTGTAGTGGTGCTATTTCTGGAAAAGCCCTCCAGCAGCTCTCCGTGAACGTTTGTAACGCCCAATTTCATGTATCCGTCCTAGGACTTGCTAAGAAGGTATCAATCGGGGGGGTGGGAAGCAGGGCGTGCTCATCCGCCCTTGACCTTTACGTCGAGAATTATTTTCTCCTCTGGCGAAAAATAGAGCTTGGGAAAATTGAAATGGCTCTTCTCAGGCGGCAAAATCGCCGATGTGGAATGAACGACGCACAAACTTATAAACGTGAGCTTATTTAATTTGGACAGCTATAACATTTTTGTCGGGTTCATACATACTACATCGAAGGGAATAAAAGCTAATCGGATATGGGATTCGGAACATCCCTTAAAGATATTAACTATACTGAGCTAGGGGGGAACTGAATGTGAAAATAAAATAGCAAGTGTGTAACAAATGACGTGTGAGGTCAGTTTGGAGCAAAAATCAAATCATGTAGCTTCATCGTTTTCTATGTATAGTCTGACAGACTAAAATAACGAGGAAAGCTAGACCAAAATGCGAAAACAATCAAGCCACAAGTTTATCCCCTTGCAAAGCTCATTAGCAAGTGGTACTGCTATATACTTGTATGCTGCCATTGTGTCGGCGTTTATTCGGTCTGATGTATTTTTTCCTAATTGACAGGTTATTGTATATGTAACATGTTACTCTAGTAAGCTAATATTGTAAATTTTATATCACAGCAGTTTTTCCATCGTGTTTTCTTGTTTTCCTTATAGTTTTTACGCCTAATTTGTTAAATGGACTAGATTGTACGTTTCTTCTCTTATTAATGTGAATTTGGCCCATTGATTAACTGTTTTTGTTGTGTCGTTTCGTTTTTTTATGTTTTTTCATTGTTTATTAGTTTTTCATTATTTTTGTGCTGTTGCTATAATAACGTCTTATGCTTTTTTCTTCGTTTTTAGTTAGTTTTTGTATTTATCATTATAACTGGTAGTGATTTTAGTTTCTACGTCATATAATTGAGTGCTGCTATTTTTTGTGTGTCCCTGTTTGTACTAGTTTGTTGATTATTTTTATGTTTTAGCCATTTCTACGTTATAGATTGATTAGTTTTTTGTATTTCTCATTGTGTAGATAATTTTTGAACATTGATCAGCTTGTTAGAGACCTCTAACTCCTACAACTACACTTAAATTCTTTAAATCAAGTAATACCCATACTTTCTTGCAACCACATGCACTTGCTTATATCCTCAAAATATACATGCAATGCTTAAAGTTTGACACTGAAAAATGTATTAAATTAAGTAATAAGAATATTGAGACGATCGTTCAATAAGCTGGTTGAAACTGGTTGCCCAACTCACTCAAATGTTGCTGATTTTTATTCTTATAAATAAAACATTCTTTTTCAGAGGTTTACATTTTTTCCTATTCATTAATATAGGAGATTCTTAAATTGTTTTCTTCTTTTAAAGAGTTGTTTTTTTTTAAAAGAAGTAAAACATTTAAGAATCTTCTTTTTTCTTAGTTAACTCTTTAAGAAAAGACAACAAAATTCTTTAAGAAAAGTTTTTTTAAATTTTTCTGTAATATACGAGTTGTTTTTATTTCTTTTTAATTAACATAAAAAGCTAGTAAATAATAAAGTTATTTCTCGTTGATTATTTGTCCTTTTAGTCTGTACGTCATATACTTGAGTGTGTCATTTTGTACCGGAGTAGGTGGGTAGTTTCAGGTTTTCATCATAAAAGGAAAATGAATCACAACGGCGTCAACATATTGAGAGGTTAGGTCTAAAATATAATATGTAATAGTTATTCAGATATCGTGAGATGCGGTCGGGAGTGATGTAGGTTTCAGAAAAACATTTTCTTTATCGTACCAACGTTTCGATCTTTTATTGAGATCATCTTCAGGGCCCGGGATTTACAAACAATGTTTACATTCAACAAATAAATTTAGGATGTGGATAAGTGAATTTATACAATGCAAAATATATTTTATATTTAAACAAAGTATTTCTACTCACTGAAAGTGTTTGTCTTCTGTGTAATTGTGCCATCCTTGTGATAACATACATACATCATTACATTACATTCCACACATCAAATACTTTTCACATAGTCAAATTTTCCAACAATTTAGCTTTCCTTTTCCTATTTATCCCCTTTCTATATAATCCTGAAAGAATAATCTGGCCGAACTATTACCAACACATTGTTCCCCTTTGTCGGCTTTTTTCACTTCAAAGGAGCCGACGCCTTGCACAAAATTGTCTTTTATATACCGACTTCCTTCCCCACCCCCTCAAAACCAAACATATATAAACATGAAACAGCAAAATCTCACTGGCACTCTCAACACGACACACAAGGATGGCACAATTACACAGAAGACAAACACTTTCAGTGAGTAGAAATACTTTGTTTGAATATAAAATATATTTTGCATTGTATAAATTCACTTATCCACATCCTAAATGTATTTGTTGAATGTAAACATTGTTTGTAAATCCCAGGCCCTGAAGATGATCTCAATAAAAGATCGAAACGTTGGCACGATAAAGAAAATGTTTTTCTGAAACCTACATCACTCCCGACCGTATCTCACGATATCTGAATAACTATAGATTAACGGTCACTAATCTCTACACATAATATGTAATACAAATTCTGATTAGCCAAAATATAAATAAAAAATGAAAAATGTAGATCGACGTTACAATAACATATAAGACGATGTGACGTTTATAAATGTATAACATAAATAATTTTGTTTCATAACTTTTGAAATTTAGCAACCCAAACAAGCGGAATTGTTATAAACTTAAAAAAAATACAAAATCAACTAGATTTATTCTCAACCAAGGCAAAAGGACCGCCTCGGGCCCTTTCTCAGTGCAGTCATTCGCTCTTGAGACAGTCAATAAAAGTAATCGAAGAAGACGTTTTCGGAGTTGGCAAGAGTTGGGTAGAGGAACGAACGATATCATCGATTGGCCATTTCCTCAGGCGTTGTGGCTTTCACAAATTCATCCCCAGGAATGCTAATAGGGACGAGTTTTAACCGGGAGAATTTCCCTTCTCGGATTCCCGACCTTTCCGGCACGAAGCGGAGAATATTACGCCGGTATTGAATATTCATGTGTGTGGCATATCTGTTGATTTGCCCTTCCCAATCATATTTCACGGCTTTTGGATTTTCAATCAAAAGCAAATTGATCGGGGATTTGACGTGTAACTCCAAATACATATTGAAAATCAACAACTGTCGCACTACAATGCATAAATTATTCGTTCCATAAATCTTTCATCGGCCGCTAAAGGTGCTCTATATCAACCGTATTTGATCTTCATAGACCACTGTTTCTGGTACAAAGCACTACATCTTTATATGCCTTTCTGAAGATTGGTCGGATATCTAAACAAGCCTAACTACTAGGATGGGCGGACTTGAAATGATTAAATTGTTTCATAAACTTCATCGACAATTCATCGCATCATTAGTTCATCATTTCCATTAACACATTAACTGTATTCGTAGTTCACAAGAAAAAATATTTTTTTTATACGAGGGTTCGCAACAGCAGAGGTTATATCAACCATGTCTTGTTGACGATGAGTAAATCGGGAACGCATGTATCGATCAACTTGGGCGCAAAATAATGGTGTAGCCCTGAGGGCGTGGCAACCTTTCTAAAGCACAAGTTGTACTCGTGCCTCGGGTCGGTTTGCGGCGGCGGGTGCCTTATCAGAGGCACACGAGGATTAGGACACCAGATCCTGTCTGCACAGACGGGAGAGGGTGCATAACCATCTGTACTACGGGGTAACAGAAATGTTCCAAGGTTCAGCCCCTGTACACTGGGAATGGACTCGTAGTGGTTCGTGGTGACGCCCCTGGCGGGAACTTAGAGAAGAGGCTATCTTCTCTCTGTGACCTTCGCACGAAACTTGCGTATGACCATCGTTGTACACCCGGCCTCACGGGATACGGCGGATCGGACCGAAGCGTATAAGCGTTGAGGACGCTATGATTATGCTGGAAAGTCCCTCGAATGTGTGAGTAGTGGCGGATGGGAATCGGTAGTGAATCGGTTGCTCCTATTCGGGTGTGCTTTGCACGCAGGTGTAGGCTGAGCTCGATTGGAGGCTTTTACCGTAGACAGTGTCCTCTAGGGGGTGGTGAGCAATTGCACTTTAAACAAAACCGCGGCTGGAGCGGATCCGGTAGTTTCTACGCTTGGGAAGCCCCAATACTCTGAGAGATAGAGTGGCCTTCTCTATCTAGGGCGTGCACGGGAGACCAGGCTGATGTCGGCTTTAGTAACCTTTTGCGCGCGGCATACGGTTCGATGCTTAATGCGGACCCGACCACTCGAAATGGGCAAGCGGGGAGCGTGGTTGTCTTGGCCCTTCGGGGCTGAGCTGCCTCTACACCAATGCTGCGGCAGTAACGCACTTCTGTCTCATCTTGAGAATCAAAACGTCCGATGAGGCCGGAAGGCTAGGTGCGGACGTTAAAGATCCTCATTGTCCTTTTAAGGACGACCGAGTATATGGGAAAGCAATGTATCGATCAACTCTCTAATCTAGTTACGGAATTCGTAAAGTACTTTAACCTCAGGGTCGCAGAATTCCGCTACAAATAATGCTTAAATTATTGAAATATGTTGTTAAGTTACATGTATTATCGTAGTGTATATATGTGTAATTTCTTTCAATAGTTCTCTCCCGAGATTTCTATCAATTTCTACAAATTTCACATTGTCGAAGTCGAATCGTCCTGCTGAGTGTAGTTACACAGAGCTGTCCCTGGCTTAGCGATATCTTTTTCATCATAGTCTTGTTGCTTTAAACGTTCGTCAAGGTACTACTTGGTTTGGCCGTTCTTATAAGGCAGTCTTTATAGTTAACCCAATAGACGAAATTCGATTTCTTTAAGGTGGATTTTTAAGTTTTAATTTCGTAAACAAACTCCTCCCAATTTTGTTGTTAAATTTATACAGTATTCTTATATTCACACATTTGGATACAAATAAGCGTTTTAATTTCCTTGAGGCATTACCAACGAGTAACGGGTGATATTTTCTTCTCCGAAATAGCAGAGTTTGGTAATGCATTGGTGCTCATGCGTTCATTTAATAACCTATTGACTAGAGTGATTCTTGAATAACAATAGCAAAAAAAATTCTTCATCTTCTGTGTGAAATTGAGGGTCATTTGGTCTAAAAGGTCTATGAGGTTATAAGGTTAAATGAGAAATGTAATAATCTATGTATGCTTGTTGGTTTGTAGTACCAATTTGTCACTAAGTTTCCATCGTTCCTTACCACCATTATATCTACAAATGGGAGCTTTCCTTCCACTTCAATTTCGTATGTAAATTGCAGGGCTGGGTAATATGAGTTAAACATCGTTGGTCGATAATTCTCCGTATGTTAAAGATTGTTTAAAAGTATTAATTAATTGAATCAATCGATATTTTTATTATGAGATTATTTCTTGGGCCTGTGGTGTGATAAAGCAATATTTAGTTTTGGTAAAGTTCCATTTAGAGCAGAACTTGATATACATTTTACAATACTTTGTTAAAATTTTCATGATTGTTTATATATAAAACCGATATGAGATGAGTCGATTAAAAAGAAACACTCAGTTACTCCGTCGTTCCTTCAAGGAATATATCCCCTTTACCGGTGCTTTAAAAATGTATTCAACAATTTAAAGGTTTAACCCTAGAAGCCTCAAATCTCCTTGTCTTCTTCTAATTTGGTTTTCATCCTGGCTTTTTCACACAACCCTTAGGACAGCGGATTCTCGCTAAACATACAGACGGCTATTGACCAACTTAAAACCACAATTATTGTTTTTTTGGACTTCTGCAAAGCTTTTTATACAGTAGATCACTCATTTTTCCTTTCTTTCCTTTCAGATCGTTCACAAGTAATATCCATCCCAGATACGCTCCAGCTCCTCAACCCATCATTTCTGGAGTCCTTCAAGGGCCAAGTATCTCGGTTTTTATTTATTGTTGCTACATTAAAGGCATTCCTAATTCTATAAAATATTGCTCCTATAATCTTTATGCAGAAGGCTCCCAAATTTACCATTCTTTTCCACTTACCAACAACTTACAAGCTCCAACTGTAAAAATAGACTTAAATTTAATTAGCTCCTGTGCTATTGTAAATTGGCTTAACCTTAATGTAGGAAAGTCTGAGGCCATTGTGTTAGAATCTAGAAAAGGTTTGGACGGAACCTAGCAGGTATCGTAATAATCTAAGCCATCATATTATCCAGGGCCTTCATTATGTTGAGGGTTTAGGTGCTGCATTGCTGGGTACCGAAAAGAAGATTGGCGAGGACTACACACAAGTCACCTCAGGTATTGGGGTTTTATTTAATTGTATTATATTTAATCGTATTTTATTTTATTATTTTCGTTATTGGTTTCGCGACCACACCAGCGCTAGCACTATTTAACGGCGCCTACAATCACAATTGTGTGAAAAAATAATTTTTTCAAAATAATTTAAAGTTTCACATATTTTTTTGAATTAATTATTAACTCAACTAAAAAGCCGTTGGAATAGTTTACTGCGCAAAAAGCAACAGTTTGGCAATACAATTAATTAAGGTTTTCAGTTGAGATGAAAAAAGTTAATGGCACGAGCGGGATTCGAACCCACGATCTTCGGCTAGATACGCCGCTGCTCTACCACTTGAGCTATCGTGACCTCGATCCACTCGGACATCAACTTTCTATCTCAACCCCACCTTATGAGTTTTCCCTCCTTTTTGCCATTTTTCATAAGGTGGGGGTGAGATAGGAAGTTGATGTCCGAGTGGATCGAGTTCACGATAGCTCAAGTGGTAGAGCAGCGGCGTATCTAGCAGAAGATCGTGGGTTCGAATCCCGCTCGTGCCATTAACTTTTTTTCATCTCAACTGAAAACCTTAATTAATTGTAATGATTTAATTGGTCAAGCGGACCACGAAATTAGTGAACTTTGGCAATACCTTTAAGTGTCGCAGGTTTAGGCAACTCAACGACCATTATATTTTTTGAAAGATAAAGCAGTATTCTTCTGGCGCTATTCTTTACGTAAGACAAGCTTTTGTTTAAGTTTGATAACTAGGCATACTATTCATATTCAAGGGCATCCTCCCTCACCTAGCCTCACCGACAGCTTTTTCTGAGCCATTGAAGGAAATTCCCTCTACGCATACCTGCTGGGGTTACTCAGGGTACCGCTTTGGCCCCTCTCTTGCCCTGTGTGAAATCCCTTTTTCAAACCTCACACTACTAGTCTTGGTGTGGAAACAAATGAATAAAATTGAACTCAGTAAAATCCACCCACTTAACCTTCACTCGCCATAAATAGATCCCTTCTACAGTTTACTTCAATAATATCGTCCTCTCAACTGCGTTACCTATGATCGTATATTGACAGATACGATGGCAGGTTATAGGGCTTCACGACTGTTTGATAATCGCTCTGACTTACCTTTCAAAAACAAAAGGCTGCTTTACAACACCTTACTGAAGACAATTACAAGGGCTAGAAGTGTGAGGTTCAGCCGAACATTCCAATATCCCGGAGAACTATTGGACATCCAAAGAGTTCAATCCATAATCCTCAGAGAAATTCTTGACTCTAGGTTGGTAATCCAACGAAACTACCCGTGCATACCTAAATCTTAATTTCGACTAAGATGTAATACGCTCCCATTACTGCTAATTTATTAAAACCTTCCCTACCACCATAACCTCAAATCTAGAAACTGTGATCCCGATAAATTACGTCAAACTTCAGGCCGCGGGATCTCCTATCCAGTGACGTTAACACGTCTTAATTAAATAGAGAACATTGTAGTATCATTGGATTATTTTCTAACTCAATGAAAATTGTTCATTTAATGTACTTAACTATTACCATTATCAGGCACAAAGTAATATTGCCATTTTACGTAGTAAAAAAAAAAAAATTGTGCCATCCTGGCAAAGTTAACTAAACTGTTTTCTTAGTTTTGCGTTCAAGCAAAATGCCTTAGACATTAACGTTCATAACCATAAACGGTCCCTGATACAAGGGTTATCCCTTACGGCGCAAAAAGCAACAGTTCGGTAATACTGATAAGACTTGCCGTCTTAGCCTCATTAAGGCACCCAAAAATTTTTTTAAATACATTTTTCGAACTTTGCGTAAAGTGGCGGTGTTTTTTCATTTAATTAGTTTATTGTCGTTTTACTTAAAATAATATTCTACAAATACAATGACAAATGGGACATAATTAATTATTCAAAACGATAAAACAAACTTAACTCAAATATAAAAAAAATCTGTTACTCAGAACAAAGTCATACACTTTTCTGTTTGAAATCGGTTGCTATAAATTGTCGATGTGTCCTCTTCGTCTCGTCCACCTTGACCATGCTCCAAAGTTGGTGTGATTGATTGACTTCTCGGCTTCTTCCGAAGGCCAGCTTCCTGGATTCTGATGGGGTCAAGGGCCCAGGAAATTAATATTCGATCCGGGAACCGAACCACGGTCGGCAGGCCCATTCGTCTTTCCAAATCTCCCAGTGAAAAATATTCAGGCTCAATGAACGACGTCGTTAGAAGAACTATCGAGAAAAACGGCACTTTTTTAAGTTTAGGCGAGGCCAGTGAGATATATTTATATCAAAATATTTGTCATATTTATGTTCATAGATATGTTTTATTCAACCCAACAATTTTCATTTTGATATTATAAAGTAGAGATAAAAGTAGACTGTTGTTACTAAGTATATGACGCAATTCCCCGCTACCGTTTCTGGGTTCGAATCCAGACATACACCTTGGGATTTTATTGGAGATTTATTTGGAAAAAGTATTGTAATGTGGCTTGAGCCCAAGTCCGCGACAACGGGAGATGAATATTAAGCTCTTCAGTATACTAGGAATTACTTATAAATAAATTTTATATTCAAGAAGTAATAAGGGCCAAAGAAAACACTTGAAAGAAATCACTCAGTTCCTTTTCGAGCTTCCACAGAATCTATCCTGGGGAATGTAAATAAATGTATAAAATAATTACGAGAACTAATTTGAGTGATTATTAACGAATGGAACTTACTTGGATCAGAATTGAGTGCATCGCATAGTTAAAACAATATGGATTAATAAAAAAAACGTAAAACAAGGTCAATTTTAAACGTAATACCCTCAGAATCAGTTGCCCGGTTTAGCCAAATCGTCAAAATAATTTTACGTCACGTAAGAGTGATCGTGTAAAGGGAACAGATTAAACGAGGAAATTAGATTTCAGTCATTTTATTCGCTTGGTGGTACGGTAATGTAAACAGAGAAGAGAGAACAATGTTTAAACCTAGTTAGTTGGGTGAAAGCCGGTTGGTGTTAAGCAAACTGGCGGCGAACTTGTACATTTAAACAACCGGACAAAAGGGGATTTTGAACGCTAAGTCCTGCAATCCTGTTGCCCTTAACAATTACGTTTCCAATTGAACGTTTAAAATTGACCCGCGGAAAATCAATCCACCCCTTCGACTACACCGATAGTCTTTTTTCCTTCAGAAGACAATTGCTTCAAATTAACTCCCAGAATGAAATATAAACGACTTTGGACATGGCCAAGCTCCAAAAACCGTCTCTAATGCAGAAATAAATTGCCTTCTCGACTGCGCCGTCCGATCCGCCTTGTAAAGAGATTAAAATAACTGCTGAGTGTACACTTCTCTTTGAAAAAACCCTGACTTTCATTGCTAATTACTGTATTAACGTCATCGCTCAAATTAAATGAGCTCTTGTTAAAAGCAAAGAAAGAAATTTGTTTTTCCCACTTCTTTTCGAAAGTCTTTTATTCCCTCCAGCCGGCTAATCAGCCGAATCATTACTATACTTATAAATTAAAAAAAAAAAAAAAAAAACAATTTAAACAATTATTCTAAATTTTGAAATGGTGGCATTGCAATGATATTTTTTCGTGATATTACTGACAACTTGCCTATATTTCCCTCTATTTCTTTTAAAAAGTGTAAACAAATATATTTTATAGCAAATATATACTATATTTTTGGTTAATAATTATTACGTTAGTTCGGGTTTTGATTAGAGAGGTTAGAGTTTGATTAGGGTTAGGTTAGATTAGGTTTTGTTTAGAGACGGATTAGATTGTTAGGTTACACAGGTTTTATTAAAAAAATCTACCGAATTATGTCAAAAGCACAGGCGTTAACAAAATAATGCATAAACTAGTAAATAGAAAGCTATCAAATATTTTTTATAAAATAATAAATAATATGGCGTTATTTTTAAACTTACAACCATGCATGAATAATGACATTGGTAAGCAGCCCTTCTTATTAATTGGATTTCTCATGTTTCATGTTCATCGGTGGAATTTGTTTATTAAATAAATAATCTCACGTATCGTTCATTGTTTCAATTCGGACAATAAATAATAAACGAGCTGAAAGAGTGACAATAAAACTAAATTCTTTTATTTCCCTTACGATGTCAAGTAAAATCACAACCCTTTGGTTATATTTTGTACATATACCTGTACGTTATTATTTTTTCTGCGCATTCAATTGCAGACATATTTTCTGTCAGTAAGAAATTGCTCAAAGGCCCAGAATCATTAGAATTCTTTGAAATAATGAAATTACGAGACGGGATTTTTAATTTTAATTTTAATTAACCTTTTTAACTAGCTAAAACAGACCATAATCAGTTCAAAATAATTTGTTTAATTTTTTAAAATATTTTTTAGAGCCGGCAAACTAAAACGTTTATCGCCACCCCTCAATTCTTTTTCTTTCTTTCTCTCGTTTTATTGTATTTCATTCACATAATTTAAGGTTTTATGAATCTAGACCCTAAACACTGTTAAGTAATAAATGCAAAATAAGTTTAATAATAAACACTAAATAATCTTATAACAATGAACTATAAAAATAATACTTGGCAATTATCTAACTCACAGTTCTTTAATTATTTATGTTAACCTTTCAAAGACTAATAACTTACCTCACGAAGAAACTGAAGTAATATAACGTTAAAAGAGTTTTGCATTATGGAAAGAAACAAAATTAGGAAAACTTTCCTTGTTTGAAGGAGATACAGTCTCAAAAATACGTTTAACGTTGTTCTCCATGCCAAAGAAAGCTCAAGAACTTGGGTAACCAAAGTAAGTTAATGAAAACTTATGAAAAAAGTAACAAGTCTATTACACTCCGGAGAGTGTTTTTTGACTTACAACAGGAGAACAAGTTAAAATACCGGATTATAGAATCTATAAGTTAATTTTTGGATGATTAAATTCGCTAAAATTGAATAACACAAACTAAAACTAAACACTCAATGAACTACAGAAAATATGAAGTTAATGTTTTAACTTCTTTGAACTTTCTTTTAAAAAAAAAGAACGAATTTAACAACGATCTAATGAAACTTTCACAAATTAAATGTATGGTCAAAAATTTATCCGTTACGTAAACGCCTGATTTTAGTAAATGTTTACTATGGAATTCTAATGGCTTCCAGGCTTACCAGTACCTCTGCTGTCTGTGAGCCCTGGGAGTGCCAAAGAGGTGGCTGCACAGCAAACAAGCTTCTCAAAGATTTAAAAAAAAAATTACCTCCTGACCTCCTCGAAAACAATAACCTCTTCTAACCAGGCACACCCACAGTTTCATTTAAAAAAATACCATTAAACTCTATGTTCAACTGCCTATTGCACATCATAAGTGGTTGTGCTTTGTACCTCTACCCCTTAACCCACCAGAAAATTCCCCAACAACCGCCACTCCATACTAAACAATAAAACAACATCAATGAACAATTTTTTAAACTTCTTAGCAGATATAAAACGTCAAGATGAAATGCAACTTTATATTCCTTGCGCTCTTGTTTCCTCCGTGACTCTGAGATCGAAGTATCTCCAGTAGAATTGAATGAAAGAAAAAAAAAATTGTACGAGATCCGTGGGGTTTCGTTCTTTCCCTCCCTGGGGTCGCTTATACCCCATGGTATGAAGATCTCCAGCAGGGCCCTACATAGACCCAAGACTTATTAATGACCGACAAGGTTGCTGCTTTTAAAAAACATTAGAAAAATAACTGTGATCCGTATAAAAGCTTATAGAGTATACAGCAGGACCGTATATTAGAGTCAACAACAAGACTTTCCACACGTCACTCTTTTCTCTTTTGTAGAAAGAAGAATGTATTTGTTTGCGAGAGAGTTGAAATATGAGTGGTGTAGCAGTTGTAGCATAGACTGAATATGGAATATCTCTCAGGCCCACCGAATTAGACTAGGTAATATATTTGTAGTGTGAGGAGTGGACGACATTTCGGTTGTAATAATTTTTCCCTAGGTCTCTCCAGAGTGAATGTACTTATGAGCGTGAGTGGTTATGTATAACCTGTGCTCCATAGGCCCATCGAACAAGATAGACTAATGTCAAAAGCTCAAGGTCTCACCCACTTTTAAATTGTACAAACCGTTTAACATTGTGAATGTATTCATTGGCGTGAAAGGAAGGAGGTGATCGGCATTTTGCCGACCCTCCATTTAGAGGTAGGCCAGGGTCCAGGGCGGCGCATCTGCCCACTGACCCCCAATATAGATTAGGTTAATATTGTTTTTATTTTTGTGTGTGAGCGTATGAAATATAGTTAAATTCTTATGCACGACGTGTGGAAGTGTTAAAAATGTGAAGATAACTATTCCATTAGTTTGATCAAAAGAAAATGATCATCTAGCCATCCATATAGAGTCTGACAGTGGTTTTTACAAAATTAAACTACAAAACTAAATTAGCAGTAAAGTTTTAAATAATAAAAGAAAGGCAAGACAACATTTAGGACTTTATATCATATGAGTAATTTGGCAAGTATGGATTTCTTTTCTAAAACAAAACTTATAAAATCCCCCTCGTCGGGAAATCTAATAATGTAAGGATAAAAACTGGGGTCGTAAATAAAACTGGGCAGGGAATTAGAGAAGGATCAAGAGAACCCAGGCAGGGTATTTTCACTTAAAATTCGAAAAATATCGGACCAGAGTGGCCAAAGTAGTTATAAACTAGTCTCCCTTCAACATAATTGGAGCGAGACCCGCAAGCCAGTCGTCTATAGGGTAAGTCATACCGTTTTAAAATGTCTCCGCCTTTTCGACTTCCAGATAACTGAGTAATGAACTCAGTTGTTCTAGTCCATGATTTTACACAAGTTCATAAATACATGTACAAATAAATGTACCATATCTCTATAAATGGAACATATATATAATCTATAAGAAATTAGAGAGATATGTACTCTCAAATTTTATGAAAAATAATGTAGATATAGAAAATGAAGTAAATTTAGAACCCCTGGATTCATATATGAGGGGAGGAGTTATGTGAAATTTACAAAGCTTAGATGCAGGTGTCATTCTTAGTATTGTAGTCAGCCCCTTCTCCCTCCCAAGAGACCTAATTATTTATTTATGTATTTTTAATTACGATTCCTTGCCTAGAGCTGGACGAAAGTACATCGTTAAATTACGTTAAACTTGTTCTTANTATATATATATATATGTAATGAACAATGAATTTATAATTAACTATGTTGTTTAATCGAAAAATAAAATTCCACGAGATCGTATTACAACGACTTAGTAAATATGAAACAAAACTTAATAATTATGCAGCTGTTGAGAAAATAACCTAACCTTTATAATTAGCTTACGGTCTGAGCATAATGATTGAGTCATTAACCTCAAACAACTCGGATACAAGAGAGATAATGTTACAGAATATTACAAAATTATTTTTGTTTGTAGTACACGGTTATGAATACTCTATTGGTGATTTTGTGTAAAGAAACCTAGGTGAATATTTATGTTATGTATCTCAAAAGGTTTTAATATTATTCGTGAGAAGCTATTGAAAATAATATTAATTCATAATTAAAAGTACGTTTTAAATTTCAAGTAAATTTAAAGTTTTTATTAGAAGGAGATAAGATAAATTTCGCTTTTTGACAACAGTTTGAAAGAGGTGACTAGAGCGAGTTTCTATTTCACGGTTCAAGAGATTCTTTTGACTAGCTCGATGTTTCTTTTTATTCAACAATGATTCGACGTGACATGACTCAAAAGAATCCGTACCGGTAGATATTTTCTTTTGGTATTTTTTTTTAATATATCTACCTTGACGTTTCGTTTTAACATTTTTATTTTGAAGACAGCCATACAAACCTGACAAATGATTCAACAAGATGGTTTATTTTAAATTCAAATAAAGTTAATTTTTTATTTTGTAGTTTTTACACAAAACCGTATCGTAGTGCTCTTGTTGGAGATATCTGGCGTTGGAGTCTAACTGGAGCGCCTCGGTAAACCACCGCGATCCGGCCCTCTTACATAAAAATGCAATAAAAAACATGATTAAAAGAAAGTGGCTGAGTTCGTGAGCTGGATCTGGAGCTGGAAATCATGAATGGACACTTACTTTCGGGTGTCTAGAGAAAGATTGCTCGATGTGCCTCACTTAATTGAAGGTAGCCATTCCTTCTATATAGAGAGCGTGTAGCAATGCCACAAGACGTGAGAATTGTTCTTGAGCACAACAGAGAGAATTTGGGATCCCTATTCTGATTTTTAGAGGAAACAAGGCTGTTTTACTGTAGTTAGAACTTTATAGATATCTCGTCTTGTCTTCGTTTGTGTATACTGAGACTGAATTCGTATTGCATTTATTAGAGTGATTGTGTAGTACGAGATGGTGAAATATTCAGCACCCCTTTCACCCTCATTCAGGTTAGGTAAACGATAGGTGTAAAGGGTGATGGAGGAGTATCACTGAGTGAATGGCATGTAAATAAAGAAGAATGTATTGAAGAGTGAGTGGATTTGGATTGAGAGTGATTGCGATGGGCGCTGATATGACCTAGTTGTTGATATGCCCTGGAGTCCAACCTCGGTTGCGGGACTGATAAGACCATCTGACCCCGGACTGCTAACACCCAGGGGTAGGTGATTCTCGAGGGCCGTCGTTGATTTATTGTTAATTACAAAACCTGGAATTGCCGGTGAACTACAAGAAGTGGATAAGCTCAACTTTGTACACGTGTGTAGGTACATCCATGTGCAGATTAGAGCTTGTATTAATCAGTAATCGCTCTTTAGTTGTCTTATGTTGAGGTTTTAACACAGAAACGTGCTTATAATATGTTTTACACACTCCTGACATTCTGCAGGTGATTGAAATGTCAATAATTAGTCTTCCTGAATTGACGTGATGAATTGAAAAGGTCAAGTAAAAATGAATTAAATCTCATTTTACTGCTAAAATACACTAGAAGACTTTTGAAAACAGTTCTTGTCCATCTTATGTTCTGATAAATGATCTGAAAATTTTAGCCCAAAAAACAATGCGTGAAAATGTTTTTTTTTTTAAATTACCGAATATTATATTATACACATAAATTAATGATTTGTAATTATGTGACATGTTGAGACGGATAATATAAAAAAAGCCATACCTTGATATACAGCATACCTAAAAATCTTCATATGTGTTTTTGTTCTTGTCTTTTTATTTCTAGAAGACTCTTAAGGTAAAAACTGTACTGTTCGTATACATGGAGATATTTTCAGTCTACTGCTTGCCTTTCTACTCGAAGAATTTCCTTAGTAATGTGTATTCCTATCGTAAAGAAGGGTTTAGGCCTTTCTCCGTGTTGTAGAAGCTCCATTGAGTGCAAGGTCATTCGCGGTTCATTTCCCTTCAGTCCTGTGCGTACTGGAATCCGGTGGAGGGCAACTCTCCCTTTATGCGTTTCTGAGTTATTTCGGGGAAAAAATTATCCAGCGGGTTATAAACATATACGAAGTGAAATCTGGTCGAACGTGAGCGAAATGAGTTTTTTCTTTAAACTTTTTACATAATACCTTGTGTGTGGTGATTAGTGACCGTTAGTCTATGATTATTCGGAAATCGTGAGATGCGGTCTGGTGTGATGTAGGTTTTAGAAAAACATTTTCTTTATCGAGCCAACGTTTCGATCTTTTATTGAGATCATCTTCAGGGCATGGGATTTACAAACATTGTTTACATTTAACAAATACATGTAGAATGTGGAAAAAAGTGAATTTATGCAATGCAAAATATATTTTTAATATTCAATCAAAGTATTTGTACTCACTCAAAGTGTTTTTTTTTCTGCGTAATTGTGCCATTCTTGCGTGTCGTGTTGAGAGTGCCTGTGAGATATTGCTGTTTTATGTTTATATACGTTGGATTTTAAAGAGGTGGGGAAGGAAGTCGGTATAGAAAGACACTTTTGTATAAAGAGTCGGCTTCTTTGCGGTGAAAAGAGCCGACGAAAGGAAAAAAGTTGGTAATAGTTGGGCCAGATTATTCTTTCAGGACTATATAGACGGGGATAATTAGGAAAAGGAAAGTTAAATTGTTGAACAATTAGAATATGTAAAAATGTTTGATGTATGGAATATGATGAATGTTTTATATGTTATATTATATGCTTTGTGTGATGTGATGATATATGTATGTTATCGATGTTGAATTTGATTAATGATATTGCCGTAGCTGCGACTGAGTTTACATGTCTCTGTTCAAGAATGGCACAATTACGCAGAAAACAAACACTTTGACTGAATATAAAAAATATATTTTGCATTGCATAAATTCACTTTTTTCCACATCCTACATGTATTTGTTAAATTTAAACAATGTTTGTAAATCCCAGGCCCTGGAGATGATCTCAATGAAGATCAAAACGTTGGCACGATAAAGAAAACGTTTTTCTGAAACCTACATCACACCAGACCGCATCTCACGATTTCTGAATAATAATACCTTTTTTCTTTTTACGAGAGTTCGCAACAGCAGAGGTCATATAAACCCTCAGGGAGCCGGTGTTTTTGAAAAAAAGCCCATTTGTAAGTATGTCGGGTTCGAATGCAGGGCAGCTGGATTCGAAACCAAGCCCTTTACCTTACAGTGATGATCGACTAAACCGTTGCGGCCACCGACGCCCCAATACCTTGTTATCATCGTAAAAACACAATCAATTAATTATCCCTTAGTTATTATATTTTATAATTAAAAATTTTATGTCACAATGAAAGCTACATTTATGCCTACTGGTAAATAATTCAGCAATTTTGTTTAAAATGTTATTTACTTAATTAAGTCCTTCTATTTATGTGTAGAGATTAGTGACCGTTAATCGAAGTTACTCAGATATCGTGAGATGCGGTCGGGTGTGATGTAGGTTTCGGAAAAACATTTTCTTTATCGTGCCAAGGTTTCGGTCTTTTATTGAGATCATCTTCAGGGCCTGGGATTTACAAACAATGTTTACATTTAACAAATACATTTAGGATGTGGAAAAGTGAATTTATACAATGCAAAATATATTTTATATTCAAACGTTGGCACGATAAAGAAAATGTTTTTCTGAAACCTACATCACACCCGACCGCATCTCACGATATCTGAATAACCTTCTATTTATTTTATTTTTTTATATTTTTTTACGAGGGTTTGTAGCAGCTGAGGTTATATCAACCCTCGGGTTGCCGGTGTTTTTGAAAAAAAGCCCATTTGTAAGCAAATTAAGACCTTCTAAAATGTGATCATTGCTAGCATTTATACTGTCAGTTTTATTTACAAATCTATAGAACTACTATTATTTAATAATAGGTTTTAGGGTTTTAATTACATTTTACGATATATTAATTGAAGCTAACAAGGGGGAAGCTACGGCCGTGGGATCTACGATTTTATTAAAACTTTTTGGCCATACTAGGTCAACAAATATTAAATGTTAATTAAATGTTTAAAAAAATTAAATATGTCCGAGCGTTCTTGCCAATAGACTCTAGGAGCCAAAAACAATTCAAGTATATAAAATAGCATTTTAAATACGAAACACTTAAACTTACTAAATACTTTAAATACTTTGTCTACTGTCCTTGCTTTGTATACATTTCAACGTTGTTATACATCTGTGGATTTTTTTTACGCAGAGTACGTAAGTAAAAAGCAGAATCGCTTTAAATGAAATTCGATTTATAAAGTCTGGTTTTATCAAAATATGCTTCCAGTAAAGCCGGCCAGACAAAATTTACTTTTAATTTTTTTTATAGCAAACATAGAATAGAAATTTGATATATTTATGGGCGATACTGAATGAGTTTATACGACTCCACTCTTTGACGACCACATACAGAATGATCGGGCGTCTGCTGTATTTTCCTATGATGTTGTATAATAAAGACTATAATAATGAAATAGAATATTTTTGGTGGATCACGTAGTTGTAGTCGTTTAATTATACTTAAAATTCATAACTCTGGATTATATTAAATGTCTAGGGGAATTGAAGCGTTTTTTACTTTCAGGCTGTACACACATCGTTTGGATTTTATGCCGCTAGAAGTAACAAACATAAGGATGAAGTCAAAAAACACTCCATTGCATGATATATGAAAGAACATCCATAAAAATGTTTATCGATCGGATGAATCTTTTTTAAGTTATCACAATCGTTGAAAAAAATATGGAAGCAACTTGACGAATTTTTTGATTTTACTACAAATTTGTATTCAAGGACTTTTTGGCGAGCAAAGAACAAATATTAACTTATTTTCTTCCTACAATAAATTTTTAACTTACTTTGCTATATTGCTCGGTCACCACGTCAAAATGGTATTTGGCAGCATAGGTATCGCTACAAACCATACAAACTTAGCTTAGGGCGGCACAGATTCAGACTCCGTAAATAAATTAGAACTGGGGAGATGAAATAAAACATCTGGGAAGTTTTTGTAGATTTCATCCTTACTCGTCTCACTTATCATGACACAGAATCTCAACCCCATTAAAGGAATAAAAATTAAGCTTTTTTTTTGCAATTGAATTAACATTGAATATGGATAGAATGCAGTAGAGTTATGAATTTTTAAGACAAACATAGGGAAACAGGAAGAAATTGTCCCAGGCTGAACCAACTAAAAATGTCTGTTTTTTGTTTGCTATAAATTTTTTTATTTATTTCAAAAACAATTTTTTAACTACTTTACTGGAAACGTCTTTTGTAACTTTTCGTATATCTAATCTCATTTAATCCTAATAATTATATTATATATATATATATATATATATATATATATCTTATTTAATCCTGCATATTATTTTCTTATTGTAGTAAAAATACAAATATACTGATATCTTATAACGTTGAAATACATTCATAACAAAGGCACAAAACAATATTTAAAAAAGTAAACTATTTAAAATATTTTTCTCTGGTCTCCTATTGGCCCATTGGGAAATCCGCTTAAACACGAGTCTATTATTTGTCGACCTAGTACCCCAGAAACGTCTCATTAAAATCAATTAATTAACTAACGTGTTACATTTAATTTGAAATTCATTTAAGTTGAGAGTTGAAGCTGAAAATTCTGTATGAGTCAGACGGTCAAAGCTACAGCTTAGTTGCTAACTTTCTATTCGTGTTCTTTCACATGTGAGCTGAAGCTTAGTTTCCCTCGATATATTCTCGTGGGATTATTAAAAGTAATTCATCGACTTAATTTTTGATAGCTTTAAGCTCGAAGGGGATTTGAAGTATCAATTAGTCTATTAATCTTTCATAAGCATGCCTGACAGGAATTATCATCAAACCTCATCGATTATCTTTTATCGTAAAATCATCCAATGTTCAATAGGTTTTTTTAAAAGTGTCTAACGCTTTCATAAAAAAATTGAATGTTCACCTGAAACAATAAACAAATTTGTTGCTTAAGTAATAAAATCTTTAAGCTGAAAGTAATTACTTTGTAAATTGTCATAATTAACGACGGGAACGAACGCATTAGAACGCGAGACGCATTAGAATGACACATCCAATTATTAATCTTTGAATCAAACAAAAACGTGCACAATTCAAACAGCCTTTTATGGTAAAGCCGCGTGAATTACCTGGGGACGCACTGTCTCGATAGGAGGCAAGAATGACATCAGGTCGTCATGGCTGTCAACCACAGTTGGACCTTATTTACGACGTGGACGGAATTGCAGAACTGGAAAGGAAATAAACAACAGGGCATCGAATAAGCAGAGTATTAGCCCGATGTAGTGGAGTCTTGTTCGAACTTTATGATACCATCGCTGTTATTGGATTTAGAGTTTTTGACCACTCTAGACTTAGCCGATCTGTATTTTTATTGATTTATTTTGTTTTATAGCTTATGCTTATTCATATAGGCAAGATTACGTGTTGATGAATGAGCAGAATGTCGTTGTTTGAGGATGGGGAGTCAGAAATTCCAGTAGGTATGGTTGGATTTGAACCCACAACCGCAGTTGGGTTGTAATCAATAAAAATTATATGACATAATGAAAATAAATAAATAAAAACAGTCTTTCTCTGGATTATCATAGCTAATAAAAATTGCCAATCGAAGGGTTTTTTTGGGGCAAAAAAATCAACACTACAATGAAGTACAAAAAAGATAAGAATAAAAAATGTACATAAAATGTTTAATGGCACAAGGAGCCTAATTATAATACAAAATGTCACTGTGATATCCACAACCATTGTACAAGTCAAATTAATAGCCATAGAAACAAAAAATATCAATATGCGATTATAATAATACTATCAGGCACCTCTTAAAATTGTTTGTCTGCGAGATCTACTCACACTATTTTCGAACCGCCTAAATAAGCTAACAAAATCCGAGATCCATAAATAGTTTGACGCTACAGTGGGTTCCATGTCATCCAAAGAGGAGCCTCGGAAAAATACATAAGCCCAAATACCTTTTGTGGCCATAAGCAAGAGCCACATAAAAATTGTGATTTAACTAAAAAAATATTCAGACAAGAAAAAAATAACTCGCACAAAAAATAACATTAATAGCAATTGACAAGTCATCAGTAGCTGACGAAGAACTGAGAATTGATCGGTCCAAAGGAAAGAAATCATAAAACAAATGCTGGACAAAAAAAACATAACTGACATGGCTAAAATATTTCTGGAGAAGAAGCATCACATAAAATACTAGACGTAGCAAAGTGAACACGATGGAAATATAAAACAAAATAAAAAACCTGGAGCTTTTCGATGGTATGCAGATGGCTCAAAGATGGGAAATAGTATGAAAATGGGCATAAAGGATGATGAGCATCACATGCTCCTCGTCACCACAACCATATTTCAAACTGAATTGCTAGCTGTAGGAACCAGTGCGCGTAAAATAAATAACAAACATCTTAAAGTGCTACTAGGCGAATACTAAGGTTCAAAATCCTAGTAGCTTCTTAGCGGTAAACCCCGGGAAATGCTCGATACTTTGACTACTGGGTCTAATTATTTGATCCTCGAGGTATTGCGGAGTGCGAGTAGGCTAAAGGGGCTCTTGTGAGATATTCAAATTCCTCAACCAGCTAAATGTTAACCAAATGCTACAATCAGCCACACAATCCTTGAATTCTATTCCCGTCAATGTCTATTCCCCCCGATATAAGTACAGATTTGGGTCAGAAAGAAAGCAATATCTGCCTCAATCAATATTGTTATGCGACAGGGCCGAATGACTCATACAGAGCGACCTCATAGCCATAGTGTGCTGTGCGGGACTCTAATGGATCTACACTCTAACACCCCTTCGCTATTCGTGTGAACTATGAGCAAAGAAAAAATCTGAGGTGGGATGTTACCGCATCATAGACTCTGGCAACACTGTCCTCAGAAGAGCTAACACATTTCATAGACAAAATTGCTAAAGGATAGGAAACACTGCAGACCAAGAATGATAGTAATCGACTGTTAAGAAGGTAAAAAAGCATAGAGACAAATGCCGAGCAATAGCTAGGAAAAGGCTTTTCTGGCCCATGAAGATCTTGATACTATATGTCCGAGAAAAATTCTACTTCATTAATGAAACGAAAATCTTCCAGGGAAACATTAGCAGAGGTCATACACAATATACATTGTGGTTAGGGCGTCAGACTTTGCCACTGCTTTTTAATTGATAATAATATGAAAAAGTATTGAAAAATGGTTTGACCCCTCTTCCGCAACACTCAACCAGTAAGAGAGAATTTTACTTTACTTAACTTTTTTACTATACAATATACGAAATTTATATTTTATATATATCACGGTGAAGCAAATTCATTGAAACAAATTGTTGATAACCAAAATTCTAGAGAGAAAAAAACATGTTGAAAAATATGAATAAATATATGTTCACCAATATTCTCGAATTTCTGGAATATTCAATCTTTGTAGGCGATCACCCGATCTGCTCACAATTTGCGTGGCCTCAGGAAGGCCCCCTGCGATGCCCAGTTATAATCAGCACCACAAGGTCATAGGACAGCCTCTCCGGTGGCTTCGGCTCGCTGCCCGGGAGTGCCGTATCCCAGTTTTCCTCCGGTACTCTCACAGGAGCAGGGATCACGGGCACTCAAGGAGACCAGTAGATCTCCCTCGCCAGATGAGAATTGTATGTTGTGGGTGTAGTGTTTTGTGCACGGTACTTTACGTTGGTTATATTCGTTTTCCGAGGGTCTTGTGCATCGACCTGTGTATTAGCGGTGGCGGGTCGACAGGGGGCCTGGACATAATCGACGTGCAATGGTGTATAAGCGCCGGGGCGCACCATGTCTCCCGCCTTGCAACCACCTAGTGCAAAGTGTGACGGACTTATGCCCGTATTGGAGTGCCATTTGCAATACGTGAGACTTTGAATTCGATTCGAGAATCTTTCTAGAGGCGGTAGCCCTAGGGTGTATATGAGTGCTTGTATCATTGAGGTGAATAATAGTCGGGCGCGCCATTTATTGCGTGCCCTACTACGGTGTAGTAGGTTGATTATAGTATATAATAAACTAAATTTTAAAGATTTTTTATGGTGGATAGCGAAGCTGGTAGAACCCCGGATTGTGATTCCGGTTGTGGTTTCGAATATCATCAGTCACTTCTTATTTGCTTTATGTAGCTTACGAGGGTGGCGGAGTGTGTGCTATGTAGACGCAGGTTACTCTCGTGTCCGTGAGGTAGCATAGTCATTTCTCACATTTTTTATACTTTCGTGGTTTTACACATACGTATAATTTAAGTCATAATAAATGGTTTAAGTCAAATACTGGAAGAAGTAAGACGTGTTTCCACTTATGGAAAACTTGTAATGGAATTGTTCGAATTTACCCAGCTCCACTTTGGAAAGTAACTACGTAGTTACTAGTTTACTTTACGCTTTAAAACTCAACTTGAAAACTTATTCCATTGCATTATTCACATGGCAGACTTTCTCCTAACTCTTTAATGTATAAAAATATTAGTTTTGAACTAACGATTTTTTGATAAAGGAGGTAATATTTAAAAAAAATATATACAAGGTCATCTTAAAATGACGATTGAAAATGTTAGCAACACCTTGTTGAAAAGAGAATGAAGACCCTACATACATTAAATCTTTATTCCACGAATTGTCAAATTGTGATGTGTTTATTTATAAGTAAGTTTGAGATTAAGAGTAACTACGGCCAAACAATCTTGTTTCTTAAGATTTGAGATCTGGGTGCCTTTTCCGCCGGGATGTTTTGTTTTAAAAATAGATAATCGTTATCTCTGAAACCGTTCACCCAGTTCTCCCATAAAATTTTACCCCTTCCATTCTCAACTATTGTTGCTAATCATACGTTTTGAATCAAAGTGTACCCTTCAATTTAAAAATTTGTCTTTTTTTTAAACAATTGATGGGGGTCTTAGTTTGCACTTGGTCTTGTTGCAAGACTTCCTAGTTTGAGGTCTGTTGAAAACTTGTCAATAAATACTATTTTTGTTTGTCCCATGTTCGAAATCATTTTCGTTCACTTCGGAAACGATTCATTCATTAAAAACTAAATTTACCTCCTGAATCCTATTCGAGGCCATTCTATATAAAAAAGTTCTTTTGAATAATTCAATTTTATTTAAAAAAAGTTTTTTACTTAATTGCAAGCAAACGTTTATCTGCAATCATTATGAAGTTCCGTCCGTCCAATGTCCGAAATATTTGGTCTTTTTTTGTTCCTTTCAGTACTAATGCAAACTAAAAAATATTTATTTTATAAATATTTTCCATTTTCTCTAGGCCGAAGTTCATTAATACTGATACAAAATTAACTGTTGAAAAATGTGTTTTCAATGTCCTTTTCAAACAGAATTTAGTAAGTAAAATGTAATATAAGATCATGAACTCGCAATGAATGGTAGGCCAGGAATAGTTTGGGTTTAGTTACAAATAATAATTCTCACATGACGGCGTGCTAACAACAGTTTTAGCGAGCATTTTGAATGATTAAATTAATAATTTTTTACTAGAGTCTTAAAATAAAGACTGAAATTAAATAAAAATTAAATATATTATGAATTTTCCAGTTAAATTATTATTTCAATAATAATTATTGAGAGTACTCAAAATACAATAATCTACTTTTTTACTTTATTGTGCATTGTTTATTAATATCCTTATTGCTTTAATGACCACTTTACTTCAAATGTTACATATAGTTTGATCAAGGACCAGTTATTGCTTGTATATGCTATATTGCTTATATTGTTAGTATACTTGCCAAAATGTTAGCACATTATGTTGTGACACGTGGAAATTAGTAGTGTTTTTATGGTTTTCCTAACGGTAGAATATGTAAAGTAGAATTAACATTATGACGATGTTCAACAGAAAACTTCATAATTGAATCTTGCTTCATTTGCTTCACTACATTAGTCTTCACTTTCGTTTCTACTTGTTACATTTCAAAACTTAATAATTTAAAGCCTGACTGTTATCATAATATTTGCAAAGCTTAAAAAAAGACATGTTATTACAATAGATACTATGCGGCCCGTTTTATTTCGTTTGAAAAAGGAAATGCGACGAGTGAAAAGGGTCTCCTGTCGTTTTCTGTTTTGACCTAGTATTCACCCTTTATTTCTGAACTGGGTGTCAGGGTGACCATGGTAGCCCAGAAGAATAAAAAAGTCGTTTTGCGTCCATTGCATTATTGGCTTACTTGCTTTTAAGTCATGGTTGATAGAAAAGTTTGACATCTGTTTAATCGAATTAAAAATTTTTAATAGCCTTGCAAAAAAAATTCAGTATTTTCCAGTTTTAAAAATCAGTTTATATTGAGAAATAAAAGCTTTCAGAAGAGAAATAATGGTTTTGTATTTAAAAAACGTAAAAATTAATATTTCTTTAAATGAATCAATAAACAATTGAACTAAGAATTCTAATGGTATATGTTAACAATGATAAATTGCTATAGTTAGATTCTTTCATAAATCTTACTAGTTTTGTTTTATTTTGTTCCGCATCGTCAAAAAAGCATATTTCATTCTTCCAGACTTTTGTTTTTTCACACTCTTTATCATCGTTCACGTCTCCAATACAGTTGATGTTGGTGTAAATGCGACAGAAGATAATGTTTTTTCGCATGCAGCTTTTTGATATCCGGAGGGTTTTTTGGGTATTCAAATTACCGACTGGACGTAATACTTATGTTAAAAAAAAAGTTAGAAAGAAGAATAACAAAATATTCAGAGCGCAAGAAGACGACTTTAGAAGAGCTAATCAAGATAAATTACTCCGTTGTGTTTTCATTGTGTAAGCTGGATCTTAATCCATTATGTAATCGTTTTAGGAAAGCAAGGAAATTATATTAAAATTTCAAACCAGAAGTAGTTCAAGAGAAGAAAATCAGTTAAGAAGAAAATCAATGACTTGAATGGATAAAATTACCATAACGACTACATAAACATAACAATTGAATAAATATTATCTATGATGGCATATTGTTTGAATTTCCTTCAAAAACTAACAACTAGATTTAATTATTATTACCTTCACCAAAGCAACAGTTTTCCTCACAGTTCACAAAAATAATAACCAACTGATCACTTCCTTTCCCAATATCCTGGTTTCCATCTTACGATGTTATCGAAAAGATTATTTTTATCAAATTGAAAAATCAACACCCTTAAATAACCACCAGTTTTGCGTCTGTCACTACTACTCCATCATTAACCAAGCCTATTGCTTTTTAGACATCAACGCTACCACAGGGGACCGCGGTAGCCGAGTGGTTAGCGTGAGAGACTCTCGGCTCATAGACGCCGCGGTCGTGGGTTCGATACCTCATCATCAAATCCTACTTAGCCGAACGTAACTTTCATGCAGCCTGTTTCCTCTCGCACTACTCCTCTATAACTTCTATCCTGCTTCCTCTTCACCCTAAGCTTTGTATTCACATATGACACGACTATCCTACTTCTTAACCCTGATCTTTTCAAGAGAAACAACAACCCAACCTCATAACCATCTCTCTTCCTCTCCAACAAGCAGCGCTTGAAGAATCAAGGCCGACAAAAACAAATCACACAATAGATTTCACCAAAACTTATACTCACCATTAATTGAAAGAAATAAAATAAACATTTTTTTGTACTATTAACTAAATGATGTAGAAATTTCAAAAAGCCAGGGACAAAAATTGACTGGGAGATCGGAGGCAGTCAAGATAAATAAAAAAATTACTTTTCTTCCAGTCTTAGTTTATTTTCCATTAATTATGCAAAGATGCATTTATTTCGATAATATTCACTGAAAAAGGTCGGGTACGACACCCTAAAGCAAAGACAATAATTTTTCAGGATATTCCAACCGAGATAAAGGAAAGATGCACGTCGTATCACAGGAAAGGGTAGTTTTCTTGGGAAATTTAGTCTTAGAACTGTCGTTTTGTTATATTGTAACTAAACATTAATTTTTATAAAGATGAAAACTCAGATTTCGTTCGATCTTGATTATAAAATTAAATTGGTCATTATCTAACTTACCATTGTTATCGCACAAACATTTCTAAAAAATGTTTTAATATGTCTCATTACGTATGTTTCCATTTACCAGATAAAAAATTAATTTACTTTACGAATTTATTACATGATATTGCCATCATTTAATAACAATAAGGAAATACCATAAAGGAGGTTCGGAACTGAGCAAAGATATTCAATGTTTAATATAAAATTTTATGTCTGTCCTCGTCTCGTAAAACTGGCTACGCCCTCCGTTACAGGTAGCCTGGCAAGGGTTGACATCAAGATAAGATAAGGGCGAGGTTGAATGGCAGTAACTCCTGTTATCTTATTGTTGGCTTAAAATTGTAAATTTTTATTCTGTCCCTCAAAAAGAAAGACTTAAATATAAATTTTTACGTCATTTTCTTTTCAAAAAAGATTCATTGTATAAATAATAGTGATGATAACAGATTATTAATGTGATCATAAAATAAGAAAAAAGTATCAACCAGCTGTTTTTTCATGCTGAGCAAATTACTTAATTAGTCATAGTAATTTGACCTGTTTTAAAAAGTACAATGTTGACTTAACGATGATCAATTCAATCCTGCTTCATAAACTGTCTACCTTATATGTATCTCTATATTATACTTGCAATAATCCAAAAGTTGTTGGATAATTTAGGAAACTTTTTGCATTATGGGTTTGTGGCCATGAGAGGAAGAAACGGAAGATTTCACAGTGCCTAATGATGGGTACCCGCCTAAAGAGGACCACCGGTCGGAACTGGCATCTCTCCGAAATTCCCAAATTGGCCCTCTGAGGCACCTTGTCGAAACCAGGGTAAGTCTCCTTTGAAAGATGTGCATGTGATGCCAGACATCAACATTTTTCCCTAGACCCCGGAGTTATAACAGAGCTTATCCCGGCCGAAGCCCTTCCCGCAGCCAGGTACATCGGGGAGGATTGGACGTTATTTTACATGGATATGTTTTTCAGCTGGACACACAATTTTTTGCGAGATGATTTTTGCGTTACTGATTTGAAGATCCCTTCACTTAAAGTTAATTGTACTAATAAAATTTTGTATATGGTTAACATTTCAAATTATTCGAAGTCTTTTCAGAGGATCTTCGGAAGAGGTCAAAACAGAGAAAACTTCCTTACGGTTTTCGCCGAGCTTTCGACAGTTTTATACTGTCATCTTCAGGGCCTGTTTTATTATCATATAAACAAACAATTAAAACATGAAAAACAATAATTACAACAATAATTGGATATCTTACTTTAAAACCTTAATAGGAAATTAAACAATATGGTGTTTTGGGCACAGAAGTGCATTACGTTTTTTTCGGCTCAGCATCTAAATATTGATTTAAATGGAATACATTAACAATTAAAAATTATAGCTAAAATTACAGTAAAAATAAAGTTAAAAACGTGGTTGAGACCTTTTTTTTAACCCCGAAAATTTTGGCCGGGGAGTCGAACTTGGAAAGGAGATTATTGACTGAGAAAGTTTATGTCAGTGTCACCCCAAATACTTGTAATCTACAAACTGATAGGTTGGGATCCATTTCGGTCTTTGCAGGTCTCCTAAATGAATACAGGATTTCTAAGCAAAGGAGGGAAAGTAGAACATCGCCCTAGTGGCGGATTTTATGTTAACTAGGAGAAAAAACGATTTTTTCCCGTAGCCTTTGTTTCCCCTCGTCGTAGAGATTTTGTTTTTATCGGTTTTTATTGATTTGATCTGTGATCCTACTTTATTGTTATTTAAATTTTAAAATAAGTTAATTGTATATGTATATATATATTTGGGAAACGTACTGTGATCATTTGTACCTGAAAAACTAAAAAAAGGTAGATTTTATTGGTTTTTTAGACTTATATGAGGTAACCTTTCTCGACCACGTTTTTTAACTTTATTTTTACTGTAATTTTAGCTATAATTTTTAATTGTTAATGTATTCCATTTAAATCAATATTTAGATGCTGAGCCGAAAAAAACATAATGTACTTCTGTGCCCAAAACACCATGTTGTTTAATTTCCTATTAAGGTTTTAAAGTAAGATATCCAATTATTGTTGTAATTATTGTTTTTTCATGTTTTAATTGTTTGTTTATATGATAATAAAACAGGCCCTGAAGATGACAGTATAAAACTGTCGAAAGCTCGGCGAAAACCGTAAGGAAGTTTTCTCTGTTTTGACCTCTTCCGAAGATCCTCTGAAAAGATTTCTTGTATCCAGCAGGTCGATAATCTAGTTCATCGTTACATTTCAAATTATGTTTAGTTGCAATTTTTTGAAATATTGCAGGCTTCCTCTTTTTTGATTAAACGTTTTAACAATAAAATGAGACTTATAACAGTTTTGTTAATAAAAATGTTGTGGAGTAAGTATTTTTGAAACAAAAATACGTCGATAAAATGTGTTATTTAATAATAATAATAGTAAAATAAATGCTAAGTTAGGGAGCCAAACTAAGATTTTTAATATTTCCTATTTCATTTTATCTCTCAGATGTAAATCCTGAAAAAGTAAAATTACAGTATGCATTATTTATTACATTAAAAAGATTTAATTGCCTTGTTCACTGAACCTGTGTGTCTTTTTGTCTCTTCTGTGAAAACTCCAAAACATCCTGCGTGCTTTAAATATCAATTTCCAAGGATTTGACTTTCAAACTGATTTTAATTTTGCCGGGAATGTTTTAATGGACTAAACTCATAAGGAGGTGGGATGAAAAATCATGATAAGGTCTTTTGCCCCGGTAGCATTATTAAAGGTTGTAAGGTGAATTTAAAAAAGACTTCATTCATTCTGGCCACAGTCTTTAATATTACGAAAACTTTTTTTAAGAAAAAGAAAAATCACTCCTTAAAAAAGACATCTGATGTAAAAACAAAAAAACAATGTAAAAATTAATTAGACATGCTTATTTGAGTTTTAATAGTTATGAATGAAATTTAATTTTTATATTTACATTATGTATACATCGACACTAGATACACTCAGGGTCCGTATATTCTCGTTGGTGTTGTCGGGGTTGTGTAATTTTGGGAGAAATGTCAGGTTTGGTGGTCTACGGTTTATGTTATACATTTGGATTTTCTATGGGATTAGGGATAAGACGTGGGTTCATTTTTCTTTGATATTTTGGTGCGTGGTCTCTAAAGGTCACTATCAGTGATACATTCATGCGAGTTGATGCCAGGATTTATTTATTCCCATATGCAGTAGACGCTTTCAGAGGCCTGCATCAAACACGACCTGGAGTGAGGATTACAACCGGATATTTATCCACTTCGATAATCTTCCCTTTAAACTGCTAACTTTACGATTACTGTAAAATACTATGATGTTAGATTTCTTTAAATTCACTCTTAATCCTCATTGTTTACAATGTGATTCGAAGAGATTTATGTTCCTTTGAAGGCCCGCTATGCTAACTGCTAGATTGACACTCTCGTCTACGTAAATAATGTTTTTATAACATTACCACCAATCCAGAATGGACGGAAATTCGTCAACAAAAATTGAGAAAAGTAAGGGACTTAGTAAGCAGCCTTATCTGACCCCCATAATGAACATTAAAAAATTATGGATTTTAGCTGAGATAAAAAAGTCAGGGTCACGAGCGGGATTCGAACCCAAGATCTTCGGCTAGATACGCCGCTGCTCTACCACTTGAGCTATCGTGACCTCGATCCACTCGGACACTAACTTCCCATCTCAACCCCACCTTTTTAATTTTCCCTCCTTTTTGCCATTTTTCAAATGTCGTGTAATCTATTTGATTCTCGGCGACAAATGAAATGGCCACGGAGAGCTTTAGTGAAGATATACTTGATTTTAACTTATTAAATTCACTAGAGTAGCGGCGTATGTAGCTGAAGGTCGTGAGTTCGAATCCCGTTCGTGACATTGAGTTTTTTATCTCAACTAAAAACCTTAATAAACGTGTTGAACACGACACGCAAGAATGGCACAATACAGATGACAAACACTTTGAGCCCTGAAGATGATCTCAATAAAGATCGAAACGTTGGCACGATAAAGAAAATGTTTTTCTGAAATTTATTTAGAAATCGATTAACGGTCACTAATCACCACACGTTTTTCTGAAACCTACATCAGACCGCATCTCACGATTTCTGAATAATTATTTATATGTTATATTTAGTTTTTATATAAAATATTTCCTATGTAATTTTTGTTTCTGTGTCCTATTGAACTAATGCAGCTTCTTCGAGCGAAGAACTAATGCAGCTTCTTCGAGCGAATGAAATATAGCAGTTTTGTAAATATTTTGTTTTTAGTTTTTCGATTGTTTAAACTTAATTAAACGCAATATTTTATGAAAGGATTAACTTCAGAGAAATAAAAAGGGAAGCTACGAACGGGGTATTATCGATTTTAATAAAACGTTTATGGTAATGCTAAGTCGCAAAATATTAAACACGTGACCGAGTGTTCTTGACAATGCAGTCAAAAATATTTTAACCTACTTTATTAAATGTTTCAGTCGAGCAAGTAGCTTAAATATTATTTAACAAGAAACTATGCTTTTTATAGAAAATCGAAAGATAATTTTTTCACTCAAAAATTTTGTTTTCCAAACCCTTTATTCGAAAATCACAAAAATAGTCATAACCTTGAAGCGATTCCGCCCATTCACCGGAAACCGTACAGAGGTTTAGGTCCAAAATAAACATAATGGCATGAACCTGGTCTCTGAAAATAAATGTAAAGTTAAACGTTTGAGGAATTTTTTTTATTTCATCCATTTATCAATTATATTGACATAAAATCCAAATGGTATTCTCATAGCTTGAATCTAGTACAATTACCCTCTTAAACGGTTGTCATAATGGTTAATTTGTATAAAATAAGGAGGAGTTATAAATTGGAACTATCGGAGAAAAAAAAGTGCTCCGGACTATTCCAGTCCAAAAACGTTTATTTTTTGTTTGCTGCAACAATTTGTATTTAAGGTTTGTATTTAAGATATTTAAAAAATTAAAAGGATGCTTGAAATGTGTCCGATTTGTTTTTCCAAAATAATGTAATTTATCCTATTTTACAGGAAGCAGTTTTCCGTTTTTGCAACTTTTCATGTATCTCATCTTATTTAATACGATCCTCCATATTATTTTATTACCCTAGGTAACAACGAATTGAATGACATATAATAACCTTGAAATAGATGCACAAGAAAAGCAGAAAAATTTGTTACAAAAAATATCTAAATTACTAACAACTTCGGTTCCTAGGGCCAATCGGTAAGAACACGAGAATATGTGTATAATATTCGGCGACCTAGTAAACCTAAAAAAATTCATTAAATTAAAATCGGTGATCCCACCTTACCTAGGTACCTTCTTTGGTACATAAATTTGTAACAATTTTTTTAACGGTCGTAAATTTATGAATTTTTTAAAAGAAGTAATTTATAATTTATTGAGCTGGTGTCAAAATAATGCAGGTTTTGAAAAGGCAGTCAAAACTATTTTTCATTTGTATAAAACTAAGAAAATATTTTTTAGAAATATTTTCCATTACAATATATACATCTTTGTCAAAGTGTAATAAGTGCTTTTATTTTTCCGCTGACTTTAAAATCTTTATTTCGGCTCACAATAAAGTATTAGAAGGCGTTTTCGGCATCACTGCCGTACATGTTTCTGTAAACATTTTATCCCTCAAGAAGTGATTAAAATTTCTAAAAAAGAAGAAGTCTGTAGGCGAGAGGCCGGGCGAATATGGTAAGGTTTCATATCCTAAGTCCTTAAGTTTCCGCAGGGTTTGGCATTGCGATACATGGCCTGGTGTTATCGTGAAGAAGAATCGGCCCATTACGGTTTACCAATGCTGGACAAAGATGTTGCAGTTTTCTGTGCATTTTGTCAATTTCTTGAAAATATTTCTTAGCTGTGATAGTTTCGCCATAATTCAGGGAACACAGCAGTACACCCAGTGGTTAGACAAGGAATAAGCGCCAAAACACATCCGTACGATAACAGGAGGCGTACAGGTATTGACGTTTACGCCTCGCTTATCTATCTCGAAACGCTGCTTTTGAATTCAGAAATAAATTTTCTATTTCGCGTCGCAATTAACCATCTTTCAACTAGGTATTGTTGTGATTAATTACTCATACATAAGATGAGTGAAATGAGAGGGAGTATGTTTCACTTACCTCCTGATAAATTTTCAACAATTTTCCCTCTACATTTTCAACAAAAGGAATGGAATTCCGTACCGTAGGCCCTGGCCCATCAGTATAATAATAGAGAGTTAGAATGGTTCTCAGTTCTGGAACATCTCGTGTACATCCTATGTGTATAGGAAAATTAATCCACAATCAATGCAAGGAGATCTCATTATACGTAATATGTTATAAGTCATACGGATCGTAAAATTAGGACGAAACAGACTGCGAGTAGAACTCAATAATGCAATTGCGAACAAATTATTGAAAGCTCGACTATCGATCGAAAATGGCTTTAATACTTACATCCCTTCGTATCTTCTAATTAGAAAAATGTTAATTAAAGGGGTTCACAAAGATGTCACACTAGAAATACATCGCTACTAATACTATCTTGAAACAATATGAGGCCAAAGATTACCATCTTCGGTCAAAATCCATTACGTTCAATGTGAAGTTCTTCCTTATATTGACAGTACAACCAACTTACTACTCTCTCCTTCTTGCATCCTAACTTGCATATGTAATGCATACTTACACATGATGGGAAACAAAGACAGTGATTTTTGTACCGTATGCAACCAAATAGAAAATGCAGAACATATAGTATGGTATTGCAGAAGATATGATGAAGAAAGAAAGACTAGGTGCGATAGATCAGTGCGAAATAGCAAAACCTTACAATTATAAATTCTTAATATGTACAGAAGATTTCGCCGGAAAAGGATTATGTAAAGAATTTTTTTATCGGGCTCTGGTCGATTGTGTCAAATGAACTCGTTGCTATTTATAATTAATTTATAAGGAACAAATTTAAAAAGACAAAATACAAACATGGCTGAAGACAAAAGGTCAATGCCAAAAAAAAGAATCCATTTCTCATCGCACGTGATGACTCGATCAAGAATCGAAATTTTGGCGGTGCAACAGCTATTTACCGTGTTGCCTTAAGTGAATTTCTTCAACCTTTTGAGGTGCTCGTCCTCCACAACGGAAGGACTACCGAGACCTTACGAGTCTTCGAGATCGAAATCTCCAAGAAAAAAATCTCTGTAACCCTCGTTGACCAAGTTTAAATTTGTACAAATAAATTTGACGAAAATGTAGTTTGGATATATCTAATTTCTTAGGTTCTCACCTTATAAAATTAAATATAAACTAAAATGTTTTTTTAATCAAAAATAATAGTTAAAGAAAAAAATTTTCTTTATCGTGCCAACGTTTCGATCTTTATTGAGATCATCTTCAGGGCTCAATAAGATCGAAAGGCACGATAAAGAAAATGTTTTTCTGAAACCTACATCACACCAGACCGCATCTCACGATTTCTGAATAATTATCGATTAACGGTCACTAATCACCATACATAATAGTTAAAATTATTTATTATTTCCATAAATTAGACATGAGGATTCAGCTTTGTTTACTTGGCAAGCACCTGTTACCATTCTCCGATAAAACAAAATAAATGAGTAAATAAGTGAATTTATCATCTCCATAAGTCCAACCGGAACGTTTCGTTATTTTGGACAAAGCCCAAGGGTCAAAGCTATGAAATCCTTCAACCGTTCAGACGGCAAAAGGACCGAAAAAATTGATGCGTAAGGGAGGAGTAGGTACTGTCCTCGGGCATTTTCCAAAAATCGCCAATACCGATCGAGAAAGTGGCGGACTGGCAAAACGAAGGGAAATATTATTGACCTGAACCCTCCTACGGACTCTGTCCCTAAACCATCTGTACGTCTTTGGATAAAAACAAATTAATACTTGCTGCTTTTTGTTTAGTAAATTCAGAAATAAACATTTTTACGTAATTTTTTACATTAGTTCAAATGATCAGTTGATGAAAAAATGCAACCCCTTCAAGAAATATGGGAAGAAAAGCGTATCTTTTTTAACTGGGGTCATGTTATATACTCACCTGAAAAAACAAAAACAAAAATACGTTTATAATAAAATGTTCAAAAAACTAGTCTCGACTACTTTGTATATTATAAGACACTGGTATTTTGTTGTTTATTAATTTGTTGACAAACTATGTTTTTCGTTATATTAATTGTCATCTTAATGTAAACCATAATAATATAATAATTTAATTATGATGGTTCGAAAAACTAAAACTCCAAATTTTTGATCTCGTTTAATTCGGTTAATATAACGATAAAAATATATATAGTTTGAAATAAACTACAAAATATGTCCGGTGTCCGTTTTTTGTTTTTGAGTACATAATAAAGTAAAAATAAATGAAAAGTAAATAAACTTAATAAATTATCTAAAAAAAACAAACATTAAAACGTTCTGAAATAACCGGACGCTTATATAACTTTAATATTTACTATTCTTTTCGCTGTTTTACCTTTATTCAAAAATGTCGAACAATGGAACAGTAGAACAATAGATAATTGGCCAATTTTACACTGATATGGCCTCGGTTGATGGAGCTGAAAACAATCTCCAAATAAAAAGTTTCCTCACAACGACCTGGCTCTTCTATTGCTAAAATTAAAGTTTAATCTGGCGTTATTTTTTTACTAAGAAATCAATAGCGAACTACTAAATTAGTTTGTTCTTTCTGAAAAAACAAACTTCTGAGTATTCTCTTGGTAAAGTCTTAAATTGTACCGAAAGTAATGAAAGTTTGAAATCAACACAGGTGGTAAAACGCAATATGGTGTAAAATTTGATAGGAAGAAACTCAATTGCAGTAAATTCTGTTGGATCACAATATGAAATCTTTCAATAAAAACTTAAATAACTTTATTTATCTTCATAAGAAACGATTATAACCTATGGTTTCCTACCTAATTTTGATATTAAAAGTATTAAAGGATTTTAATTTGCCTTTGTCTACGATCTTTGCCTAACTTATAACGTAACTTAATTCTCCGTCACTGATCTTCAAAGAAAATAACCCGTTTTCTCTGCGCTTTGAAGGTATATCAAAAACAGATGTGTATCTCCTTTAAAAACACTCAAGTATCAAACATTGCTGTTTGAAGAGTCTTTAAAATGAAAACGCACTTCACTCTGATACGGAAAATGTTCTCAATTTGTTTTTAGTGTAACATCCCCATTATTATTTAACCTATTTGATTTGAGCTGTTCGTCAGAATTTACGAGAGAATAAACTGCTTATGTAAACTTTGCAAATTACACATCATCACTATACTAAAGTACAGTATTAACTTATATTTTGTACCATCTCGACAGCATATTACATTAATCAAAACTGATTAAGATGTTTTTCTATTTACACCAAAGAATAACTTTTATATACCACAAGCAATATTGTTCCCGATTGTAGTGTGTGAAACTCGACCAACAAAAAACTTTTTTATTTATGGACGCGAACCCACCCTGGAAACACAATGCGTATCAATTTAAGAGTGGAAGCGTCAATCAAGGACAATAATACTACGACAAGCATGCACCAAGTAGGATGGATCGCCACTCATGTAGTTGTTGCTGGTGCTAATTGTTGGGCTAAAAAGTTAAAAGTTAAAAACCATAGTTATGCTAATAATCTCGTTGTAGTAACAAAAGGGTAAATGTGATGAAATGATGTGATGATTTGATTCAACACAAATGCAAAGTGCCCTCATTTCATAAGAAGGTGGTACGACAGTGCGGGTTTAGGTGACAGTCCAAATAAAACCACACTAATACCTTTAATAAAATGAAAGAAGCTTGAGCTTAAAGCACCCTCTTTAAGGAATAAAAATATAACTTTCTCTAAAGAAAACCAGTATTAAGGGATAACACTAGATCAAAAGCTCACCTGAAAGAAACTAACCAAAATAATACATCAAGTCCTTGGCAAGTGTAGGGCATCAATTTATTATTGAAAACAGAGGATATAAATTCAAAAATAGCCTACTGACTATATACATCAAAGATTACACCTGTAGACATATTTGGAGCCTGAGTATGGTGTAAAAACCTTAGAAAAGAAAACACAGGATAAAATAAAGAATATACATAAATTTTCATGTCTTAACATTTCTCAGTCAAAGCATACTTGCCCTACTTCAGCAATGAAAGTTGAACTTGGATAGCCACTGTTGTATTCATTTCCAGAGAATGGCATACAAAAGTGTGAACAGGAAAACCTACCAGTAAGTCATCGTAATATCCTAAGAAAGATATAAATAAATACGATAGTTAATAATATGTCTGACAAGACAATAACAACAAGAGATGTTTGGAGGAATAAAAACCCTGACGTTAATGGAGGGACCTTGACCCAAATTACGATGTAGAAATGTAGGCACCAAGCCATCAATTTTCCAAGCTGAGATTCATGCAATAGAACTCTGTGCACAAGGATCGTAGCTCTAGTTTTCAACAAATGCTCTAGAAGCTTTCTTTCTGTGTCCAGCATGCACCGAGGTCTGTAACCTAAAGGAGGCTGAACTACCTCTATCCTTATTGATCAATATGAATGAACGAATGAGTGAATGAATGAATGAAAAAAAGTACTTTTGTTAGATAAACAAAATAGAGAAAGACTGCACGTAATTAAAAGCACCTAACGGCAATGGTTATGGACCGTCAAACTGATCATTATCAGTTTCTGAATTTTCCCAAAATAATGAACAATCGCAAGTGACTGAATTCATAATATTATATGTACATTTACAGTATAGAAGAATAAGGATCAAGTTCGCACATACAACCATTGAAGTCAGGTGTGACGCTTATTTAATTTAAAACAAATTCATTATCTTTTCCCTTAGTTTATCCATAAAAATAAGAAAATAAAACTTTCAATTTTTAAGGTCACTAAACAATATAATGTTAAAATTTAGTATATAGCTATCTGTGAAAATTATTGTATTTGTGTTTACGTTATCAACCGTTTTAAAATAATTAATGCTCAATTCCTCTAAAGTACAATTAATGCTTTTGTATAAACGTGATGCTCGAGTTTGCTAAACCCGCAATACCTATCGCTATTACTGAAGTGTTGATTTCAGCGCCGTAAGTATCAGTTTTTGCTTTAAGGTTGTTTATGTTGTTCCTTTTAAATATACTATTAATTGTTTTCAATTATCTAAGCGTTACTTTCATAAATTGTCAAGATTTTGAAGTTCTTATTAAGGAATATAAACTCATCTAGTTATTTTCAGCTACCGATAATTCAATACAGTATGAAACATTACAATAACGATTTTTTCGTCACCTTTCTGATTTTAATACTATAAAATCTATAAGTTCTGGTTAAAAAAAAAATAAAACTGTTAAAATTGTTGTAAAGAAGCTGGTTAAATTTATATAATCATGTTGAAAAATATAGAGTAAAGTATGTGATGATCGTTCTGAAGAAAGGAAACTGCACTGTGGAAGAGAGGGGACGATCATCGTAAACACATTGGAAAAGGAGGAGATAAGCCCCAATCCGGAAAGGAGTGCGCTGACAGAAAGACTTATTGAATTTTAATATTTTGTGCCATAGTGAAAGATTTAAGGTAATTATATCTTTTCGATACATTTTGGTTAATTTTGATTTTTGTTTAAATTTTGATCTCTGAACATTGCCTGGTAAAAGATTACTGTTGTACTAGAAAAAGAAGCTTCTCGTACGTAGTAAATATTCAGTTTGTTTCATGCTAAGAAAAACAATATATTAACAAAAGTAATTAACAAAATAATATATTTAAAAGAAACTTTTTCATTTGTCGCCGAGAATCCAATCCGATTACACGACATTTGAAAAATGGCAAAAAGGAGGGAAAATTCAAAAGGTGCGGCTGAGATGGGAAGTTGGTGTCCCAGTGGATCGAGGTCACGATAGCTCAAGTGGTAGAGCAGCGGCGTATCTAGCCGAAGATCGTAGGTTCGAATCCCGCTCGTGCCATTGACTTTTTTATCTCAACTAAAAACCTTAATTAATTGTAATATATTAATTGGTCAAGCGGACCACGAAATTAGTGAATTTAATATTTTGTTAATGTTGTATTTATTTCTTTTATTGTACAAGATTCACCCTCACAAGTAAAAAGCATAAAGAACTCACTTTTCAAGAGAAAGTCTGCGCGTTTATTAGTTCGATCATTATGTTGGACAAGTAAATAAAATAGAGAATTCGATCATTCTCTTGACCTTGATAAGCAAAAACTAATTTTGAAAGTGTTGAAAATGTGTATTAAACGTAATTCAATACGTTACAATTAATTAAGGTTTTTAGTTGAGATAAAAACCTTAATTAATTATAACATATTAATTGGTCAAGCGGACCACGAAATTAGTGAATGTAATTCAACATGTTAATAGTGAACCTTAAATTTAGTGAATATTTACACAATTGCAATCGTTAAGTATTGAAGTTCTCTATGATTTTCCGAAAGGTCCGCATGCCGTAGTATGATAATGTTCTCGAAATTATATAATGTAATGACTATATTTCTCAGAAATTGATCGACTTGTTGTTTTCAGTTCAGAAAATTCTTCAGTAATCTCGCTGTCTTTCTAGCTCATTGGTGGATTCAAATCAAATAAACAACACAAATGGACGGTTTTAAGAATAAAATTTCATGTAATGAATGGGTTAGATAGGTTTTCTATTGTATAAATATGTCAAAGTACCTCCGGCTTTTCTTAATTTTCTTGAACCACTGAGGTATGCTTATATTTTTCAATTATCAATAATCGCATCTCAGTTGAACTGCATTGATTACGACATTACGTCTTTTATGAATATGGCAAAGTACCTCTGGCTTTTCTTACTTTTACTGAAACATTAAGTTATGTTTATAAATGAAATTAGCAATAATCGCGTCTCAGTTGAACGGCATTGATTACGATAATGCCTCTGCTAGCAAAACACCAGACATGCACACATTAACAGTATATCGTTCCTGAACAGATCTCAATACTTCAGATGGTGATTAAAAGTCTTTATTTCTAAAATTTGATTTCCATATTCAAGGTATTTCACATTTCAGGTCACCTCAACCTCTAACAAATTCTTGAATAATCCAAGTCTGACATCGACAGGCGTCCATACTTCTAAAGGTTTTACTTCATAAATAATAAAACGTCGCTGTCAGTGCTCAATTTCATGAGTTACAGAGCAGTTTTCAGAATACAGTAGTGAACGGTTGAAGTATCCGGAAAAGTGAAATATCACGAATACAGACTTTTTAGTTCAGTTTAGTATGTAGGATAACCTTTTGACGTATGGTCTTCTGTTCACAGGTCACCCTGCGCAAAGGATGAATCAAGAATAATATATAAAACTTTAGGAGGTGTTTTTTCACTCAAAATGGAAGGAAAAGTTCCCCTTGACCGCTGTCTGATTCGCAATAATAAGGGTGATATAATTTTGTTTTCGGTCAAACTCGAGTTTTTCTATAAAAATGGGCACATTTTCAAATTTACAAGAAATTTGATCACATAGCTAAAAACCCCATTAAATAATTGTTTAGAAAGCATACCTTACTTTGTTTTTGTTGTTTTATTTATTAATATTAATTATTTAGACATTTTACAATGGCGAAATTTAAAAACAAATTCTATTACAGTGCAAATTTTTCAAAACAATCACTGATTAATATGTACCCCAACGGTTTACTCCAGTTGCGATTCCGGCATAAATTGTGTGTGAATATTAAGGAAGAAAGTAGAAAAAACCGCGAGCTGTTGGGTAAAAGGGGGCAGAGGGTTCGGCAAATCTTCAGGCATTCTTTCATTGTCAGTTATTTATGTTCCTTATATCGTTATAAACAGGGGTTCCGTGTACAGACGCCTATACTTCCGGACTCTATCGTACATGACAAAAAGCCCTTTCTGTTCATAGTCTGATTCGCAATTGTATACATTTCACTTTTCAGGTTAGTTCAACGTATTCCATAAAGTTCGCCGTATCTCGTAACATCTTAATCCTACTGTAAATGTAATTACACTAAAGGAACGAGCGTTTTAAACACTGTGAGATTCATTTGCTTTTTTATTGTAACCTTAAGCACAAAATACAAAATCACTTGGAAGTTAAGTTTTTACGAGTTTCCCAACTTCTTGTCTAAAGTTTAATTAAAGTTTCTTGATTCTCCAAATACTGACCTGTATTTCGCGAATCAAATTCAATTTCCCGGGAATGAAATAGATTACACGACATTTGAAAAATGGCAAAAAAGAGGTAAAATTCAAAAGGTGGGGTTGAGCAGGGAAGTTGGTATCCGAGAGGATCGAAGAAACGATAGCTCAATTGGTAGAACAGCGGCGAATTTAGCCGAAAGTCGTGGGTTCGAATCCCGCTCATGACACTGACTTTTTATCTCAACCATTACCATACTTAAAGATGAATAAATTGAAAAGTTTTGTACTATGTTATTTTATTCAACTGGTCTTATTTTCACAAAAATAAAAAAATAGAAGAATGAAGATTTTTCTTTTCATACTTATTATCAGAAAGATCAGTTATTAGGAAGGTAAAGATAATTGCTGAAAATTTGTTTTGTTGAAAGTTTGAAAAATAAGATTTTGAAATTTGTATTAAAAAATAATAAAATAATACAAACCTAAACGAAAAAGACTCCTTGAATACCGTTAAACATAAGGAAAAAACAATAACTTCAAAAACTTATAGTAAATGTCAAAATTTCCACTATCTTTTTCCTTGCATTTTCACAGAAGGCGACCTTTTGAGCACTTAATTTAATTTTTAAACTTTTTTGTTTTATTATGCTCAATCGTTTGTTAATTTTTAATGGAAGTTTCAAAATCATTAAGATTATTTTTTTAATTCGATCGTATCCACAATTAATTTATGATGATTTATTATATTGGTAATTGACCTTTAGGAATTAAGTATACAAGTTTAACGCTCCTTTTCAGGTGCAAAATTTCTATATGCGCGATATCTGTCGGTGTTTAGAGAATCAAGAAAATCTTACTTTAACATTAAACAAAAGCTTTTGGAACCTCATAAAAATTCATATTCTATTCTTAAGCTTAGACTAAAAAACCTTAAATGAATATCCTAGGATTTTCAATGCTCTTTTCGTTCGTGTAATAAAGTGTACAGTAGGAGATACAAGGTAATTTGTTAAATAAAGTTGTGAGAGGTTGAAATATCTTGAAAAGTCAAATATCTTGAATCAAGAATCGAACAAGAGTGTATTTGTTAGATTTGGCATGTAGGATAACCTGTTTCAGAGACACCCTGTGTATAAACTAAGCTCCGAATGTGTTAGAAAAAATTTAAATAAGATGCGACCTAGGTCTTCCCTGTTTTAACAAGTTATTCACCCCCCCGTTCTACTCCTCCCTTTTTGAATCGATACTAATAATTTTATCATGGGGCTCTAAGGCCAAGAGGGATTCACCGCTTATCTAATTACGGTTTAAGAATTAATCTATAAGTAGAAAAACACAGTTAGAAAGCCAATTTGAAGTAGAGCAGCTTTGTTAAATGGAATAGCAGTACGTTTTCAAATTGATTGTTCCATTTCAAATTAGACTTTCACAAAACCCAGTCGCTCTAGATTGAGTAAAGTAATTGTCATAAATAACATTAAGTAATCATTCATAACCAATTGGTCTTTTTAAGGATATAAAATTTAGACAATAGGGAACGAGTGGATTTATAGAGTCTGGCTTAAAAAAAAGAAGAGATTTATGTAGGTTGTTTTGAGCAAAAAAGTTAAAAGTGAACAAAACCCAAACGGAAATTCTCTTAATCTCTCTCTTCGGATGAATAAACGTTTTTGCAATGCTTTTGTAATAAAAGGACAGTAATAGAACAAATATGGAACACAATATAAGAATCCGAGCCAATATTTCCTTTCCTTATTTTGTTTATACTATAAGCACTATAACGAATGGATTGAAACGGTCGAAAACAATTCAACTTATATTGGGCAAACACGTTCCAATAAGGAACTACTAGAGCTTAATAAATGTATACGTTTATACAATACGTACTTTATGTCAAATTGTACATTAAAAAAATTTACGTTTCTTTAAACTAATAAAAGGGTAATTTTCCGTTAAATATTTTTGTTTGTGTACAATTTTTCTAAAACATCCCCATAATTAACAAATGCATATTTATCTTTATCCTTTCTAAGTTTTCTACAGGGAAGTGTTAAAGAGTTGATTACGAAGCGTTAAGGTTACATATTGTATGGTAATAGAAATGACCTCCGTAATAACCTCAGGGTTCGTACACACTTGGTAATTAAAAAATTAATATTCATCTTGAATATAAAGTGACAAAATATGGTAGCGAGACAGTTAATTTTTTGTGTGACCTTTTTCGTTAATTAGTTCAAACCATGAGCTTTTCCCTCCTGAAAGAAACGCGGGGGTGGATGTTGTGTATTGATGAGTATGATTAAGGGAAGCAAGGGAGCACCAGTGTCGCCAACCTTTGAATTATTCAGATGACCGTGGGACTGCCGCTGAGGGTACGTTACTCCGTCTTCCTGTTTGAATAAACAGTCCAACATAACTCTGCGTAGAAAGCACTCCTTTCAGCGGATCATAAACTTATTTCTACACTAAATTTGCATATGACAATCCTGTACACACGAAAGTACGGCACTCCGCTTCTAAAGAAGCCAACGAATTTGCACTACTGAGTATTGTTGAGTTATTCACATATGTCTTTGTAGAATTTTAAGTTCTCATCACGTGCAAAGAGAGGCGAAACGTGGTGCGAGTGATAATTTTCTGTTCATAGAAAATATTCATGTTATAACATGGTTTATATATAACATATAACAAACCTACATTTTAGGATTGAAAGCATTTTTTAATTTATTTTTCCGGGTTCAGATATCTGTTGTTATTTACCCCTTTGAGGTATTTCTTCGTCATTATGTCTTTTAATTATTGGTCAACTTACGATGCAATGATATAAACATTGACATATAATAATAATAAAGTGGGAAGTTTATAGGCCAACAAACAGCTGAGGTCATCGACTGCCCTCTGCGTGTTTTCCTTCTTTTTCTCTTCTTTCACGCGTATTTTATTTTTATCTGCAGCCATTTGCGCTCTCGATCTAGTTCCTTACGCTCTGCTTTTAAAAATTTGTACCACGTAGATATCTTAAAATTTGTAGACATATAAAAATTAGTTTTTATATGTTCCTTTTGGTCTTATTCAGTTTTCGGAAATAGTGAGATGCGGTCTGGTGTGATGTACGTTTCAGAAAAACATTTTCTCGTGCCAACGTTTCGATCTTTATCGAGATCATCTTCAGGGCCTGGGATTTACAAACATTGTTTAAATTTAACAAATACATGTATGATGTGGAAAAAAGTGAATTTATACAATGCAAAAAATATTTTTTACATTCAATCAAAGTATTTCTATAAACAATTTGAGTGAGTAGAAATACTTTGTTTGAATATAAAAAATATTTTGTTATAAAAATTTTAACAATGTTTGTAAATCCCCGGCCCTGAAGATGATCTCAATAAAGATCGAAACGTTGGCACGATAAAGAAAATGTTTTTCTGAAACCTATGTCACACCAAGCCGCATTTCACGATTTCCGAATAATCATCGACTAACGGTCACTAATCACTACACACTTATTCAGTTTGTTCTCCATCCTTGATGAAGACTTTTTGGGATAAGGCGATTGTTTTTCCGAAGAAAAAAAATTGTTTTTTTTCCGTATGTTTTTTACTCCACTTCAGTAAGTACAGATGCCAATGTCATCCTTTCATAAAACCACAGCGCGTAGTAGTCAGTAAAAGCAATGACCTGCATTTCTTCTACATAGTCTGTTTTGGGAGAGGTATCATACGTCATGTTACTGTACATAATCCAGAACCCGGACCTCCACAGAAATAATTTCTTCGAACAACGAGGCACACTTAGGCTAATAATGCTTAATATTTTAGAGGTCTATGATAACGTCAAGAAGTAGATATTTAATGAAGTCGCATTATATTTCATTAATTTTTTTTAGAATGATGGGCTGACTGAATCAAACGCTCCTTTTACGTTCACAGAGAACAGCAACACACTTTCTTTCGTTTTAAATTGTTTGAACTCTTTAATAAAAAGTATTAGGTACTTTTGTACAATGAATGGCTCAATTAGAAGTAAAATAATGAAAGAAACCAACTCGATAGAGTTGAATCCTTAGACAGAGGATATTTAAAGTTAGAAATTCTAATACATCCCAATCTCTTTTCAATGGTATGCAATCAATGTCGGTTAAACCGGTCTCACTTTGATTTCCAATACACTGGCTCTGATACGGCTTAGTAGCTCGAGACTACCGGGAGAACATCTAATTATTTTGAGCGACGAAAATAAATCTAACTTATTTAGAATCCACGTTCACTCTTTATCTACTCTCCTTATACATCTATTATTTTAATTACCACCTCACACACAACAGCTAATGCATAATCTTAATGTACCACTTCCTCGTTACTACCATCCCAACCCTTTTTATCTTTCTGAAGTAAAGTACCACATTCACAAATCCACAAATAGAAAATCCCCTGGGCATGATCTAAATACCACCAACTTAATTCGAAACCTCCCACAAAAGCCATATTTATCTTAATTCACTCACTTTCCTCTCTTATTCCATTATTCTGATTTATAGCTTATAATCCTGCCAACCACATATCTTACAGAACTATCTGCCTTCTTCCTTCAATGCTTAAAATATTTGAAAGACTCCTTTTAATATACATACTTATAAAAGCATTCCTTCTCACCAGTTAGGCTTCCGTCCTCATCATCCCACGATCCAACAGGAGTCAGCGTTGTTGACTCTATCACCTCTGCTCTAGATAATAAACGACGAGGTGCAAAAAGGACAAAAATGAAGAAAACTGTAACCCGTGTACGTTCACATTGAACAAACTGCCTTGCTCTCCGCTGTAGTTCAACAGCAATGAGATACCCATTTCCAATCGAGTCACATACGATTATACAACAGACTGACGTGGAATCTTCACACAAGACTTACTTATCAAAAGACTTGGACAAAAACTAAGACTTCTAGGATCGAATTCGTCTTGATCGTCAACTCTAAACTGACCTTATAGAAGGCTTTCCTGCGACCACATTGAATATATGGAGTGGAACTGTGGGGTTCTGCCAAGCCATCGAACATCCAGAGCATCCAAAAGATTGGAAAGCTTCAATCAAAACTCCTCTGACAGGTCGTCAAAGCACCTTACTACGCTACTAACTACACTCTCCACAACGATCTCTACAATCCTTTTGTCTGCGAATTGATAAGTTCCCCGATTCCAAAGATTTCACACCATCCTCTCTATCCTTCCTAACCCTACTGCTCGAGCAGTCTCTATACCTTCCCATCCCGAGAACCCGCCACACCGCCTTAATCTCTCATATGCGTGGTTGGTTTTCCTTGGCACGTGTCCTCCCGGTGCAGCGCTCGAATTGGTATTCAGCGCTCTGACCGTGTGAAAAAATGGGATCATATTTGTAATATGTACTAATAAGTATAGGGTACACATAAAATAATTAAAAAGTTTTTCATTGCGCGTACAAAATATTAACTGAAAAAAATACATTTTGCATAATTGCTAATTAATTTAATCGGATTAAACTTGTACAACTTTGATTAAGTTGGATTCGTTTAGCATAAAAGTCTGGCAAAATTTAAAGAAGGTTTTTGCTGGAAGACAAATCCACTCGTGAAACTTCTGACGAAACTTTATGTTATAATAAAAATACTACTTGCAGCATATGAAAAATTACTGAGATGCTCTGTAGGTATTAGTAGGTAAAGCTTTCTAGGGGCTCTTAATCAAAGTAGAGAAAAGAAAATTAGTTTCTTTTATGACCAACCCGTCATAATTTATACGAGGTAAACTCGTTGCAACTGACGTTTTACCTCACCTCAATCTCAAATTATCATCTTTTCTGTTATAAAATGGAAGAAGAAACGCTAACATATTTGAAAGGGGTTGGACAAAGGTGGTGGCAAAGTGGTTGGGCGTCCGACTCGTATTTGCCATGCTTGCCATGCTAGCGTCTCTGGGTTCGAATCCTCCATTGGTTTGTAATTAAGAATATTATGAGTAAATTGTAAAGTGGTCTGATACCCCGTCTATGACAAACAACAATAGTTGGACTTTACATCCTTTTGTATCACAAGAATTATATTACTTTTTTATATTTGCAAGGAAAGGCACAAAGTAATTGACGGAAATCTGGAATTAATTGGTCATATTAGAAACACAATTCAATACAGAATTAAAAAAAAAAAATTCTTTTCGATCCCAAATCATTCTTCTCATCACTATTTTCTCAAGGTTTAACTTAATTTCCCCCCCTTCATTGGAATTATTGACCTATAGAGGAAAAGCTTTAATAGTAGATGACCCCGGGGAACTTACACACCCAGCGCGATTGGCATGAAAAGTTTACAAGGAGATGTTCTCCCACGAGCGATGAATTTTCATGGTACAAGACTTTTGGTATGCATGGGAGAATTCATTGGGCGATGAATTGTAAAGGTTCTGTATCGCTCAATTATTTATATATTGTCCGTCATGATGTTGATTTTGCTTGATCTCCATTCAAGTTGTAACTCAATTTCACCAATTACTTAATTTACCGTAATTATCTCTCTTATTATTACATTATCTTATTATTATTAATTTTATGTAAAATAATGTAATTGCGTTCATTGATTTCATACGTTACATGTATAAAAAGTTAAGCTTGGTTCATTAAATGTTTTTTAATGACAGATATCTGCCATGTTAGTTGATTTTGACTGATTTCTGTTCTAACTGTAAGTTAACCACCAATTCTTAAATTAGCTTTATTTATCTCCCTTATTTAATGCGCTAGATCAATTAGTTAGGTAGTGCTTTAATTAGTAAGGTAAAATACATAAGTTTGTTTTTAGGTTTCTAGCGTTTTTTTGGTCATTGATTGAAGGTTTTCAGGTAATCATAATGTGTGGTGATTAGTGACCGTTAATCGATATTTATTTAGAAATCGTGAGATGCGGTCTGGTGTGATGTAGGTTTCAGAAAAACATTTTCTTTATCGTGCCAACGTTTTGATCTTTTTTGAGATCTTCTTTGATTGAATATAAAAAATATTTTTTTATAAAAATTTTAAACAATGTTTAAAACAACAAACAACCTACATCACACCAGACCGCATCTCACGATTTCTAAATAAATAGGTAATCATAATATGTGTAATGAATCCGGATTATTTAAGCAACAATTTAGCAACCAGTTATCAGATAGGGCAATAAATATGCTGTTAAGAAATAAGTAAGCTGGTCTTTATAAGTTATAAGTTGACGTGGGTAATAATTTTCCCCTTGGGAAACGCGTCACGGCTTCTGATGAAGAAAAGTAAAAAAACCCCTGATATTCAAAGTTTCAGTAGTTTCAAATTGGCTCGAACCACTCACGTTCAGACCGCCCATAAAAAAATTGATTACGACGAGAAAAAAAGATATTCCTGCATAGGTTCAAAACGCGGCGAGAGCCCATGACCCAGTTCGGGAGGGAGGTTCGCTGTCGTTAAATTCGACGAACATTCTTTTATTTCTTACGCCTATTGGAACAAACACGAAACGTCACCTTGTTCTTTAACAATGCATCACTCACGCCCAACGCCTCACAGTCAACACAATTGGGAAAAATGTTTTGTTTATTCCCATATGTCCCGTTTGGGCACAGATGGTAGACAGTCTACCAGATCTTTCCCATCTAGCTTGTCTCAAATGGCCTTTCTTAAATGTTTATGCCGAAACATAAACTCTTTTCTATTTCGTTTCTATATCAAACATCACGTATTTATATAAAATTTTCCACACAATACATTTTAAAATGCTAACAGTTTTGTTGATTCAGTTTGTTTAAAAAAATCTTAATTTTAAAAATATATTTACATTAAAATAGGAACAACGATTCAATACTAAATTATATCTGGAGAAAAATTGGAAATAACAGCACAGCGATATTACAACAATTCAATCATTTTTTCTTTTGTACATTTTTATAATTCGTTTTTTATACAGAAATATATAAAATTTCCTGTGTTTGTGATGATTAGGAATAAAGATCTAGCAGGAACCTGTCACACTAGATGGGGGAGAGGAACCGGCCTATGCTGAATCTCTCAGTAATTAGAGTGAGACGTTGAAGAGAGGACGTGTGCTTCACAGATTAGGCCAGTCTAGTTCTTTGTGGATGATTTGGTCAGTGACATGGAAAGGAGCGTAGAAGAAGGATTTTTGATTGAAAGGGTTGGATTTGTTGGGATGTTGAAATGTTTGGCTAATTGTAAAACCCATCGATAGACTCCGTAAGTCCACATCGGTCTGATTTATGTTTTGTATATTTATTCAGATATCGTGAGATGCGGTCGAGTGTGATGTAGGTTTCAGAAAAACATTTTCTTTATCGTGCCAACGTTTAGATCTTTTATTGAGATCATCTTCAGGGGTTTTGTATATTGTTAGTTGGTTCTATGTCCTTAATGCAGATGTGCGAGTAGGGTTCTAAGCTCTGTATTGATCAGTTTTTGCGTTTTAGTTTAGCTTGTGGGCTCCATGTAAGTTGCCCTGATGGACCCAAAGTGACTGATTTGGTTGTGATAGGAATACAATTTTGTTTGTAGGCCCTGGTGGTCTCTTCTGAGTGTGAACGTCACGCGGCGGTTGTTTTATTTATTTAGCTCAATCCAAAGTCTGTAAAGATATGGTCAGAGTGTAACGATAGTTGACCTTGAATAGGTTACACTGCAAATCTTCATAAGATCAGAAAGCCAAGCGGCCATAAGAGCAATAGCACGTAAATAGTCAGTGAATGCATCCAAAGTCTGCAAAACCCGTGGAAATACAACAACCTGACAATTTATTAGGTTCCAGAACTCAAAGGAGTTCTGAGTAATGAGAAAGCAGACAGACCAGAGAAGGATTTGCAAGACCTTTAGGCGTTGAGCTTGGGTGAATTTGGGCTCACTAGAACAAATGGAGAATCATCTGTACCAGAACGGTCCTCCAAAAACAAAACGAGCAATGTTAGACACAGTAAACTTAGATTAAAGAATGATCGCCAAACTGGCAATCACTGTGGTACAGAGAGTAAAACTCAACTGAAAGATAGAATATATATTATACAGGCCACTGGCATCTGAAAATACACTACTTGAGTATATTCACTGATGACCCACTTGTGGTTATGCAATGAGGAGGAAGGCATTCCCAGCCATACTATCTTCGAATGAAAATCTACCGCTCAATGTAGACATAACTAAGAATATCATGAAGACCTAGGGAAAACAATTACATCAATGACCTACTTCTTAACAGAAGGATAAAGTCGTTTGAGCTGTACCAAGGTAAAGTACAATAAGTCATAAGGCTGTAGAGAGTACTTGAGAAATACAAAACCCCCGATTCGTAGTATTCCGTCGTCATCATCATCATCATCATATGAGATGAGGATTGTGGAGTTCTCCGCGAAGGTTGTCATTTGGGTGTGTAAGTATGTCAGCGGTGCAAACTGTGTAGATGATTGGACCTAGGATACTTCCATGTAAAAATCCCTTGATGGGCATGATGTTTGAAAATTCTGTGCCAATTCTCACTTCAACCAGCGATCTAAGAGAAAGGACTTCAGGATGAGGTAGTGTGGCTATTTCTCAACTTATTGCACTTTTGGGGGAAGATTTTACTTGTGCCACCAAGTTGTAATTTTTTGTTTAACTTAATTATTTCTCATTCCCTCTTGAGCTTAATGCGCCTCTGAGTTCACCAGTTTGACATGAGGGTTAGGTATTTTTGGGTTGCTTCTTGTCCTAGGATAGTGTAAGGAGAGGACTGCGATGTTTTCTGTGATTTTGTTGTTAGAGTGAACAATTCGTCAACCATGTAAAATAAGTAGAAAATTGGTCCTTCTTACGGAACTCTTAATCGACGCAATGTCTGAAAATTCTATGCCAATTCTCACCGTAAGCTATTCGGGAAGAAAAACTTGAGGATTAGGTATTTGAGGAAAAATATTTTCTAACTTGAAAATGAGACCGTGGGTGCTCCTTCTTAGTAAAAAATAATTACCATATTTTTGTATGTTTTTATATAAAATTTGAAAGATACACGAGAACATACAAACTAATAAGCTGCATCATATTAAATAAACATGTACAACACCAACACTCACGGGGACATAAATAACAATAAACTTGCCATGGGCGACCATTAACAGTGTAAACTAACCAACAAACTAAGTAACTGAACAAGTAACGAACTACCGCACCAACTAACTCGTCAACTAACTTAGTAAATTAGTAAATACTTGATTAAATATAAGCAGTGAGTGATCAACGTAATTACCAGCGGACACAGCCATGCGTAAAATCGTGAAATCCCTTCGAAATATTAATAAACTATTGACTTTTTACACATTGGAATTTGATTTCTTTAGCTAGTCATGCTAACTGCAATGATGTTTTTGGGTCTGATTTATCTATCGACGGGATAATAATAAGTTAACAGAGCAAGTTTCCAGTTTCACGGTCAATAAATGGAACTGACATGAGTTTACCATTCATCAACGAGTTTCCAATAATTGACAGGTATCTGGCTTTATACTTGGATTTTTGCGGACATAAAACCACTACTAAATCAGTCCCCTCTATATTTAATACACCCCCATATACCACAAAATTTATAATACGAGTACTCTGCATCTCGGTATTGTCTGGATGAAAAAACAAATTCAATTGTTATGATTTTTCCAGCTTTTCGATCAATTTTAAAGTCAGCATCAGGACAAAACTATCGTAAAGATGTCCACAAATTGATATAATTAAGTTTTCAACCCGATGATACCAAAATCCAGTATTCATGAGTAAAAAGTGGGCGATACATCCAACACTTCAAACAATTAATTAAGGTGTTTAGTTGAGATAAAAAAGTCAATGGCACGAGCGGGATTCGACCCCACGATCTTCGGCTAAATACGCCGCTACTCTACCACTTGAGCTATGGTGACCTCGATCTACTCGGACACTAACTTCCCATCTCAACCGCACCTTTTAATTTTCCCTCCTTTTTGCCATTTTTCAAATGCCGTGTAATCGGATTGGATTCTCGGCGACAAATGAAATGACCACGGAGTTTTAGTTAAGTATACTTCATTTTAATTCATTAATTGGTCAAGCGGACCACGAAATTAGTGAATTTAACTTCAAACAAAGTTTATAAGACTTCCGGAATTTTTACAAACACGTTCTGGTTTAAAAACATTGGCACAAAAAACACCTAAACCTTTCGAAATTGAAAGCATAATAAAGATTGTCCATGAGGGAAAGAAGAAAAAAGAAAAAAAAGAGACTATTTATCTGTGCTAAATATTAAGCAGAAAAATAAATAAAAGCAGAACTAAGGAAACTTTTACTAATATTGAAATGTTAATGGCTTCAACAACTACTAGCAGAATATATATATAATATATTGTTTGAATTAACATGTGCCTGGGTAAAAGAGTATTATCGACAAGATGGACAGGCTATCGAGATATCAGAGAGGGTATAAAAAATTAATCCCCAACTTTTCAGGTTGTGCGGTTGGATTCATGGATATATTTTTCTCCTATGTCTTTCGTGTAATCCGATTTCCCGGAAAAAGAGATCTCTAATTCCTTATTCGTGCCGAGTCCAAATAATTCGAACGGTGGAGAGCCGGGATGGTGGAATTTACATTTGCCACAACGTACAATCCCTCTTCCTTCCTATTTCAGTCTAAGAGGTCTGGCGTGGGCGTTGTCTCAAAGTCGAAACAATTCAACAAGTTTCCACTTCTTCCTCCTGGCGGCATCACCGGTCGAGAGAGAATTGCTCGACATGCTCAGACCTTAATTAGCTCGGAAGACCGTTTTCTATAAACAAAGCAAGCATTGAAATTGCAATGACCGGCTGTTAATTACAACAGCAATATTATTTCCAGGGCAAATGTAAATCACCGCTCATTTAGACCGTTTAACTGCATCACCAATTGACTTGAAACTATTTTTCATTCCATTCTATATTAATAATAAGTTAGCGATAGCTCAAGTGGTAGAGCAGCGGCGTATCAAGCGAAGATCGTGGGTTCGAATCCCGCTCGTGCCATTCACTTTTTTTATCTCAACTAAAAACCTTAATTAATTGTAATATATTAATTGGTCAAGCGGACCACGAAACTAGTGAGTTTAGATCTTTATTGAGATCATCTTCAGGGCCTGAGATTTACAAACATTGTTTAAATTTAACAAATACACGTAGAATGTGGAAAAAAGTAAATTTATACAATGCAAATAAATATTTTTGTTATTATATTCAATAAAAGTATTTCTACTCACTCAAAGTGTTTGTTACACAATTCCGCAGAAAACAAACACTTTGAGGGAGTAGAACTACTTTGATTCAATATAAAAAATATTTTTTGCATTATATAAATTCACTTTTTTCCACATCCTACTTGTTAAATTTAAACAATGTTTGTAAATTCCAGACCCTGAAGATGATCTCAATAAAGATCGAAACGTTGGCACGATAAAGAAAATGTTTTTCTGAAACCTACATCAAGTACCTACATTAACTAAAGAGCTCTAATCCTCAAATGTTTCTATGTTGCTAATGTTAACTGCTAAAAAATGAAAAGGGATATTTGTAATTTATTCTTATTATATCAATTTTAGTTAAATTAACCAGTATATTCTTATTAGTTGGATAAAACAAAATAGAAAATACGAACCAAAAACGAACAAATGTTAATCTTCATTTTTAATAATGGATTTACATAAGAATAGTAAACATGAAGATTACTTATGTTTTAAGCAAACCCCTTTTCTCGTTTTTCCTCCATTTTAATCCAATTCTATTCTCTTTAACCATGGAAAGACAATATCTTGAACCAAAAGTTCGAGATATTATTGTGAGAATGAGTGATCGAGGTCACCGGCAAGTGGATATCTGTGTCCTCTCCCTTTGTTGAAACTATGTAACAATGTATTTAAATTTGAATTGAAATTATGTTTTGTTTCTTTTAGATGGTCCTTAAATTCCGAAAATTTGTTCGATTTATGCAAGTGTTCTTTAACTCTCGTTTTTATTTCTCTACTGCTTTGACCTATATATTTAATGTCGCAATCATTACAATTATTTAAACTTATTATGTAAACCCCGCTTTTTGCCATGCTGTCTACCTTGGCTTTAAGTTTTGAGAGGATGTTATTAAGTGAACCCCTACCGTCACAGTGGCAAGTCTGATGATGCACGAACGGAAATAGTAAAAACAACAGTGGTTGGTTAAGAATAGATATGTATACTATTTAACAGTTTATTTCCAAGTAAAATTTCGGTGGAAGAGCTAATTTTTCAAAAAGCATAGTATATATATGTATATATACACATAATATATGCATATAATTAATATTTATATTTTAAATAAATATTAATTATAAATATTAATATTGACTAATTAATTATTGTATTCAGTAAGGTATGTATGCAGAAAACATTATTCTTTAGTATTAGATCAGATTTAATTGATCAGCCTTCATAACTTTATACTAAAAACCTAACAGGGATGAGGACAATTTGCAGGAAACTAGTCAATTCATATACCAAGCTTTCGAAGAAATAACCTTGATATGGGCTGCTAGGATTTAATTAACTATTTAAATATTTTTATTATAGAATGCAATGGTCACGATTGATCTCGTCCTATATTACTCAATATTTTAAAATAAGTTGAAAAATTGTGAACCTTTTAAATTATTAGTTAAGGTTTTAAGTCCTGTTGCCGTTTTATTTTAAATTTGCCTATTTATATATTTATTATTATGTATACATTCAATTATCATGTACGTATACGTTAAAGACAGAATTGGCTTACAAAGTTTCCGTTTCGAGTTCATTTCTAATTTCGTTTTTCTTGAAACTACTCGAAAAACACCAATGCCACCAAGTGGCAATATTATAAATTAAAATATACAATTATTGAGTTGTAGAAATGATGTGGTTTTCTTAAGCTCAGAAACAAAAATATTCAACATTGGTAAAATTTGGACAAAAATGTAAGATAGTTATTTTTAAAAGTGATTGTCGATCTTTAGAAGAACGTCAATATCCAGACGTTTGGTTCATCTTGCAACAAGAACATCTGAGAGATAAGAGCAAAAGTGGAAATGAGTTTAAATTATGTTTTAAAATTAATAATTATTATTTATTAATAATAAATATTTTGATCTTGGGTGATGAATAATGTTTAGATTAGATATTTATTGTATAATGAAGACTAAGTTCCTGACTTTCCCAGATGGTGTATTTTATTTTATTTATTTTTATTCCGAACGACAACGATCTTATCGGCTATTAATAAGTTTTGAGTCTGTTCAGTGAAAAAACCAGGGAAAAACGAAACTCTGCGGATCTCTTGCAACTAGTCATTTTGAATATTTCCATGTGCGCAGGACTCTTTACAGGAGGGATTGGTTTGTATCCATTATCGACACTTCCTCCAAGCTGACTGGATATACTTAGAGCTAAAAGTCTCGAGAGAATTTTATCTGTAAGTTGTATATCTCACTGAAGAAGGCGCAATGCCGTTGTATTTGAATAACACAAAAAATCCACGAGTGGAGACAGACTTAGTAAGTGACCCTGTACCGGTTCAACTTGATTTTGCCGACTTACAGATCAAAACCCATCATCAACTCAAGTTGGGTGTTTTGTTGTTTGTTATATTTAATTTTTATATTTATTGTTAGTACTTTTTAGTATTCGTTGTTAGAAAGATGTTATTTAATTTTTTAAAAATTAAGTTATAAAGGAAACTAAAATGTTAAGGTTCGACCTATTTCAACTTTGTGCTCATATATTTTAAATTATGTAGCAATAACATTTATGTATGGCTCTCTTTCTCTTCTCTCTAGGCAAAATGTTTTTAAACATTTTGATTATACCTTACAATCTAAATTTTTATTTTAAGGTTCCGTTGTCACTTTCCTTTTGCAACTTGTAATTTTCAAGTATTTAGAAAAACCAATAAAGCTTTTTCCAAAAGTGAAGTATTTATAAAATCGTTAATGAAATCACGGGTGGGGAAGTATTGCAAAAAATACAAAAACGACTGTTGCACAAAAAATTCAATACCCCGCTTACCTTTAGTATTTTCTCTCCGATTTGTAAGTATAGCAGAAAACCCTGTTACAGGAGCAGTTGACGAGTGTTGTCGTTTTATTTAGAACCCAAAAAAGGGAAAGAGAGAGAGAGAGAGAGAGAGAGAGAGAGAGAGAGAGAGAGAGAGAGAGAGAGAGAGAGAGAGAGAGAGTGAGTGAGAGAAAGAAAGAATCTTAATTTCACACTCCACAGGCCGTGAAGCTAATAGATAGGACAAACGAAACCAGATTGGCACGGAATCCCGTTATTTGCCTTTATATGCTGAATCAACAGAGACAAAAGTAATGGTTTTTGAAACACCGTATATAAAATGATTGAAAGAAAAAAAAGAGTAGCGTCGCAAAAAATGTGTTTCGTCATATTTTACTGATGTCGGGATTTCGCCCTTCGATATTTGTACTTTTTTTAAAATCGATTCCTATCCGAATGAAGAATCGAAAAACACAAGGACAAAGAAAGTCTTGTACAGGCCAGGGTGAAGGTTTCTAACTATTGTAACAATTATTTATAGTGATAAAACTATTTAATTTAAATAATTAATAATAATAATTTTATTTTATATTATTTTCGTTGGAAGATTCACGTTACACGTCCTGTTGATATTTCAGTGTAACATAAATGTACCGCAACACCGGTTTGTGTAACGTTTGGATTGAAAGCATACAACATAAAATACTATGAGCTTGTGTAAGCAAAAATCAAGCCTCAAACAATCCAATAAAGGGGAAACAAGTTAATTGTTTGAAACTCCATGATGAATATTAAACCTCGGGGCAATTACGTTCATTAACCGTAAGACTGCAAACTTGTACTGTGTTAACTTAGTATTATCTCACGGATAAATCAATTAACCTCATAACAAAACTAGACGTCCAGGCCGAGAACCCCCGTTTCTTCGGAAATAGTTAATTGTAATTAAAAGTACAATGACTTTTTCATCAAAATTTTCGGGGATTTCACTAAAGTTGCCTTATTTTATGTGTTCCAAGGACATACTCACTTTTACATTTTTTAGAACTTTTCTCAGTGTTCTCTCCATTGAGAGAACCAGTTGCAAGGTTAAAAAACGTGACATCAAACCCAATGAGAGCATCATCCCAAAAACATCGTAAATGTCATATTTTTAATAAAAACATTTATTAGTAGGTCACAAAAATTAGATACATTCTTCTCATAAAGTGTCAACGAGTTATTCACGATTTTTTTGGCGAAAAACGTAGTTTTTTTACGTGCTCATGGAAAAAACAGTCACTCTCTCTCTCCCCCGATTTTACCGTACATAAACCTATTGTTTCAATACGACCTTCAAAGTCAAACTGCCACAACACATGTGGAATGAATGGGAAGGAAAAGTTGAATTTCAGTGATGAGACAAAAAAGTAGTTGTCGACAGCAGAAGTATTCCGCTTTCCAAAAGGTCAAAGCAAGACAAAGTAAGAATTGTCGCTTCCCTGTTTACTTTTTGAAAAAGACCTCGGAAAAGATGTTGTAGAGCCTGCAATTTGCTAAAACATGACCGTTCAAAATTGATGCATTCTTGAAAATTGGAAGAAAAAGTGATCGGTTTCATTCCGTGTGCATGTATAAAATCTCGTTTTTTGCCCAAAAATCACGAACAACTCGAAAACGGTTGAGAAATTGAGAAAAGTGGAAGGTGACTATTGAAAACACATTAAAATTTCCTATTGACTGCTATAGGGCACCACTCCACGACGATTTCTTGCCTTTACAGCTCGATTTTGAAGTTTTCCTAAAAAGTGCAAAAATTAACGTGTTCCCGAATTTTTGCATTTACTGATGAATGACAAGAGCTAGGAAAAATTTTTAAAAAGCCGTCTTGTTCAGCGCAAATTTTCTAAACAATGACATCTCGCGGAGTCTGTTACTAAAAAGGCTGATAAAATATGCATTTCCAAGGAAAAGTTGGCCATTTTTTCGGCCAAAAAAAATGTAATTCATAATAAAACATCCTTATATTTGTTCAAAGAATAACTTTTTTATATAAACTTCGAAAGTGACATTTCTTGTAAAAAGTTCAGAGGTTGTGACAAATGGGATGTTGAACTGACCAATAACCAGGATTTATTGCACCTGTCGCGGTTGGACCGCCCCTGTGACCGACTTAGCCGCCCACATGCAGCTAAAAGAATAGCATTATTCCCAACACATAAAGCAAGGTTATTTATCTTCAGTAGAAGAAAGCCTACTTATTGAATTAAATTGCGTATAAAGATATATACAATTTCAAAGTGGGTGGAAAAAGGGACAGATGAAAATGGTCCTAACCGAAAAAAATCATAGAACAGATTTACGAATGACGTATTTTTGTCTGTCATTTTAATTATACATTGAAATTCATGCTTAAAAATGCGTAAGATAATAGGCAATTGTAGAAAATATACAAAGGCAAAGTGAGAGATCTATGATAGCGTTGTTTTTCTATCAGTTACCTAAATTGTAAATTTATCTTAACTACCTAAATTAATTTTTGGTTGATTCGATTCTTGAGACGGAAGAAGTGTCAAAAGTAATAAACATTTCGTAAAAAAAGGTCCATGAAGCGCACTACAGAATTTACATTACAAACCCAAATGAAGGAATATAATCTCTTTTGGCCGCATAATCTGTCCCTGGAGTGCTGTGGGAAGAGTCGGGTCATAGGTACGATTGCTTCAGGATATGTAAACTTTAAACGGCCGCTTAAAAGGCACAGGGATGAGATTGGCCGACTCATCAAAAAGTTTGGCAAACCATGTGGATAGGTGTTTCCGGAAAATCCAAGCCTTCGTTAATATTCGATGAGCCGGGGAATTCGGAAAAAAAGGACCTCTTATTGTTAATTTATGTAAGTGCTGTCCCTTTAAGGTCTTTTTAATTCACATGGATAATTTTTTTTAAAAAACTGCATTTTGTTGAGTTTTATTTTTACAAATTGAGACGCAGTGAGTTTCGGCAAATAGAAAAAGTCCTTATTTCATTTTGATAAGATTCTGAAAATATATTTCCTTTATCAAGGCCTGAGAATAGTAGCTACACTGCATTTATTATGAAATGTACATGTGATTGATACTTTACATACTCACAGCCAGTGAATCTTGAAGAATTTTGGCCATTTTTTAATTCTTCCAACATAAAGTTGCTCTAAGAAATGCCTTCTTTCTATTTACATTTACCAGAGCACATTCTATTAAAGTAACACTTACACATATGGTATAAATGCTTAATTCCTCAATCTCAAAATACACCAAAGCACATCGTACTTTATCCTTTATGGTATTTCAACGGCTCGTGCGTGCTCATGCGTACGCCACCGATAGAGGCGAGTCAGTAACCAAGCTACTTATGACACGCAACAAAATTTATATTTCTCGGGTTTCTTTTCAGGAACTAGACAACCTACAAAATTTAAGATCACTGTTAGTTAAGAATGGGGGAACCTTTCAGAACGAGACAGGTTTTTAATTGAAGCTATGCCACGAAGGATATCTGGACTTTATTCGGTTAGAGGATAGAACACGAAAAATTGGCCCAAATTCGATAACACGTTAAAGGAAAGTTGACTTTTATAGGTTTGCCTAGTTTGTGCAATATCTTTTTATTCTATTATTTATTATGTAGCAGGAAAGTATTTTTTTCAGTTATATTTGATTTTATACGTATGTGTAGAGGTTAGTGACCGTTAATCAATAGTTATCGTGAGATGCGGTTGGGTGTGATGTAGGTTTCAGAAAAATATTTTCTTTCTCGTGCTAACGTTTTGATCTTTTATTGAGATCATCTTCAGGGCCTGGGATTTACAAACAATGTTTACATTTAACAAATACATTTAGGATGTGGAAAAGTGAATTTATACAATGCAAAATATATTTTATATTTAAACAAAGTATTTCTACTCACTCAAAGTGTTTGTCTTCTGTGTAATACGTATGTTGCAGATTTGTTCAACATTTTTTGTTATGTTAGTGATGTTTAAATGTTCTATTAAATTTTGAGTGAGTTTGATCTGTTTTTTTGTTGCTTTGCTGAATTTTATTACTCCTTCATGTTTTTCAAATAGATGTGTCTTTAGGCTGGATTCTTTCGCGTCATTGATTTGGCCTTATCGGGAGGTATGCATGTGCATGGTTAGATTAAGTTTAGGTTAAATTAGGTTCGGCTAGGAATTGCAGTTACGAATGAGAATGGTTAGATTAGTTATCATTAGGCTAGGGTTAAGTAGGATTACCGTCAGTTTGTACTTTTTTAAATTTATTTTTATTAACCCTTTCCACCACCCCGCCGTACCTGAGGAAGACCCCATACCGGCGGACAAACGCTTTAGCTTAATCGAATTTGTATATCTAAGGGATTTCAAATAAATGGGATAAAAATACCTCCCAACGATCATTCCTTCAGGCGAAATCGCTGGTCGGTTTTTGAAGGGACCATATTTTCATTTTAGAACCTAAAACACTTCCCTTGCTGGTTTCCCCTTGCACATTTACTTTAATACTACCCGGAACGTGATCTTCCTGAAATCAGTCCATCAACTGAAAGTATTCCAGAATGATTACCATCATTTTTAAAAGTTAGAGGAAGAAACACGAAATATTTATAAAAATTCGGTGTGAATAAGGAGGTGGTCAAAGGTAAGTTGACTATTATAATTTTGCCAATCGTTCGGAAAATGTTGAATGAATAATACTACAAAAACCCAAAACAAAGATAATTTTTAAATATACTCAATATAACATATACAGTTTACAATATAATAAATTAGAGTCCACACGAACCAAATGGCCTACCTGAGGGAGGCGAAATAGATACGGATAATATAAATAGATTTGAAAACATATAATAGTCAACTTTTTTTTGATCACATACCAGATATAGATCGAGATATTTGGTCGTCATTATATTTTACAATTTTTCTTAAGCATATTGAATCAGGCATTCAGATACAAACGGTTTCTTTATTTTAATTAATTCGACGAGTTTTACAGAAATTAAAATGCCTCAAGGATGCTTCACCGCTAATTCTTCATTAGAATCGTAACAAGACAAATTCTGAAGAACACCGTTACATATGTGTGGTGATTAATGACCGCATGTCGATGATTATTCAGAAATTGTTGGATTTTGAAGGGGTGGGTAAGGAAGTCGGTATAGAAAGACATTTTTGTATAAGGAGTCGGCTTCTGTGAAGTGAAAAGAGCCGACGATAGGAAAAAACGTTGGTAATGGTTCGACCAGATTATCCTTTCAGGATTATATACACGGGGATGAAGATGATCTCAATAAAGATCGAAACGTTGGCACGATGACCACCAGACCGCATCTCACGATTTCTGAATAACTGTTACATTTATATATCGTGATTGTATCCATTTAGCTATTCGCCCGTTGAAACGCCCAGAGAGAGAAAGAGAGAGAGAGAGAGAGAGAGAGAGAGAGAGAGAGAGAGAGAGAGAGACAGAAAGACAGAAGGAATCGTAGATTATATTTCGAGGACCAATCAACATGTAGATTGGAGAAAATCGAAGGATTAAATTAACATACTGATGATTCGACATTTCAAAGGGCGTAACACATGTTTATTTAAAGGCAATGTCCCTTTTAATGACAATGTGCCTAAATAGGCGTAAACTTGCGTAGGAAGGATTTCCTTTAAGCAATTATTACTTTCCGAATTTTGTTCTTGTTGAAAGTCTTGTTAAATCGAACTCAAGTTAATTTCAATAAAGAATTGATGTCACTTGGGTTGGAATATTGTGCAACAAAAGAGTGAATTGTGGTATATTATATCCATTTAGCTATTCCGGTATGGTCAATATCCATTTTTATTGAGCCAGTATTCAACTAATGGATATTTTTGAACTGTCTGACTAAAATTTCATTTATATTAATGGGGGTTTTCTTCCTAAAAATTCCTAATTATTTAGTACAAATTCACCCAAACAATTACTGAATAATTACTATCTTATCTGAAAATTCTATGAAAGTATGGATAAACAAATTTAAAAATGTAATTAACAAATTAGAAACGAATTTTAATTCAGTATATTGGGAAGAAATTGCGATTGTACTATGCACACAGTGAAGAGTTTTCATAAAGCCACGCTTTACTTCTTATGTTGTATATGTTTTTGAAATGAACAAAAAAAAGGCTTTGCATAACAGATGGACATAAATAATTCAATTAAAAATCATATGGATACATTATTTTAATGTAAAACAATCATTTTGGAGCTGTTTCTAAGCCTTATGTTTACATATATACAACAATGTAACATACACTAGTATGTACCGTTCACTTTTCTATCATGAAAGTATTTCGTCAACATTCTCTTTAAAGCTTACAAACATCCAAATTACATATCCTCTTACAGGCTGAGTCATCACCTTTCTTTCTGTGATGTCAAAAATCCACGAAAGACGTTAAATCGTTTATTATTCATCCTTTGTGGGCATAGAATCATTCTTCTCACAAAATTAGCTTCTTTTCCGATTATTCACGACGCTCTGATTTTCAAAGCCTGGAACGCAGGCATCCTTTAAAAAACGAAAAGATTTCTATCCACATCATATTTTGTTACCCTTGAATCCCATATAATTGTCCGTTGCTTCAAAGTGAGGTAAGGCCAATAATACTCAGTTATCAGACCAATAAAGGCCGGCGTCTGACAAGGGAGCATTATTGGTCCCATCCTGTATGAAATGCCATAAAATATAAATGTATACTGGTGCCTTTCCTATACATTTGAATACCATCTAAACGGGATGATGTTTGTCTTTATCAATTTAGTCTTCTAATCCGAATCCTATCCAAGCAACATCCAACATCTCAGAAAAGCTTGCGCTTGTCACAGATTGGTTCAAACAGTGAAGAACAACACTAAATGAAGAAAAATGTAACATTGTTGAAATTGAAAAAAAGATTCTTCTTCTCTACTGTAGATCAAGCTATAGACTTCCACTCCAGCAAAGTGACGTGCAATACCAGTTCATTATATGCTGATCACTGTTTATGAAGGTTTTACTAATATGTTAAAAAAGTGGAGGACTAGACTGAAAGAGGAATTTGAATTTAAAAAAACACACAAAACCAACAGTCTTGCCCTCCAATGTAACATCCATCACTCCATCAGGGAGTTACCGATTTCCACTCAAGTCAAACACTTAGGACTATATCTAGAAAGAAGACTGACGTTGAATCATCACACAAAACTTAAAAGACAAAGGCTTAACAGAAGTTTGAACAATGAAGACATTTTAAGAGCGATATCCGTTTTGATCGTCAAAACTCAGCTAAACTCTAAAGGGCATTACTGGAACCACTTTGGTCATGCAGAGTTGAACTGTGAATTCCGCCAAGCTAGCGAATCAAATTGTCAAAGCTTCTTACCAAGTCACTAATCTCACTATGTAAAACGACCTCATCACTCATTTTGCCTGTTTCCACTCCAAGCTTTCGGTCCATCCTAACCCTTCTGCCCAAGCCTTCTCTTACATTTCTTTTCCCGAGGACACACTTCCTCGAGATCTCTTCGCTCCTTAATCCCTAGCGTGGGTAGTTTCTATTAATATGTATCCTCGAGGGACAGTACTGGCTTTAACAAGGAACTACCAATTTCTACTCAAGTAAGGTACTTAGGCCTGAGGCCAAATCCCCCCAACGTTACTAATCTCAACATTTACAACATCCTTAAAATTCCTTTTGTCTGAAGTGATCCGATCTCGCGTCTATAGATGCTCGAAACTTGAATTCCACTCTGAGCCTGTCCAAGTCCTTTTAAGTCTCTTAACTTCCCATTCTGAGAACTTAGAGACCGCCTCGCTTATTCCGTAACGTGGATAGTTTTTCTTAACATGTGTTATCAACATGCAGTGCTGGCCGTAGAGTCAGTGCTGTATGAGAGAAAAACACATTTCGTATATTAATATGTATAGGCTAAAATTCAATATTAAAAAATAGTTCTTTTGTAAATTTGATTTATGCTAGGTATAACTTGTAAATAAACAGTATTTTCTATTAAATTAAAGTCACTTCTGTTGTATTAACGGGAGTGTTTTTAGATTTGATGTAATTAGGAAATGAATTAATGAGATAAATTGGAACTTTGTGCTTCCACGGAAGTATAAAGTTCTGTTGGCACGTCCAGGCTGTTATAAATAATCTCATGTTCACTTTCGTGTTAATTGCATTAAGAATATAATGAATTATTTAAGTTGAGCTCACGGTGACTAGCATATTTTACCGTTTCAATATCCAAGGGAATACAATGCATGAGCGAAATAATGACGAGGTCATGAAACCGGGCTGGTTAGCCACGGCAGTCTCATCATTTATCAACTCCGAATATCTCCCTAGCAAAGTGAATCCGCCCCATTTTCCCCTTTTTGTTAAGCAGCAAAAGGATTTTGTATTATGGAGGTAAGAAATGCATTTCTCTACTGGCCAATTTCCATTTATTCAAGGAGGTAACCACTTAAAAAACATTTAAATCTTCTATTGTATTGAGGAAAAATCTTCTTTTTTTGAACCTTGGTACTGTAGCAATTCATTCCGATTATATATATTCAATTTTACTGTGGACCTTAATTAAAATTCTCTTGTTTTTAAAAGCAATTTTCCTCAAAAGGAAAAATTACACAAAAAATATACTGCACAGGAATATACGTGAATAGAATAAATTACACAAGAAAAGCTTAGTTAATCACTTGCTTTCAGAAAGTGTTTATTAATTCGACCATTCAATTTGATATTTCTTTTGAGAATCACGGTAGTCATTTTAACAATAGGCTTTTTTTAATAAACCTTCAATCATTTTATTTGGCTCGTACAAAATTAAAGGGATTGAAAAAAAAATTAGAAAGAGAAATACAAATTAGAGGACAAACAACGTAAACACAAACATACGATAAAAAACAACTAGGTTGTGCTTTTCCCCTCGTAGCCTACATTTAGTATGTTTTTAAACATTCTGGAAAGTTATTGATATTTATCTCCATTTACAAACGAGCACAAAGATCCTGAAAAAACATAACGTTTTCAACATCAGATAAAAAATTGTTATGTTCGCGTCTTTTGTGTCAATAGCTGAACAGTAGCTTTTTATATTATCTAGCCATGCTAATTGAGTGTTTTTTCAATGATGGTTGATTTTATGTTGTGGTTTCAGTAAATTTGTTCGTATGTATTTGATTTGCTAGTTTACCTGTTAAAAATAGGGAGTATTTGAACTTGCTTCAGCGATTTATAATTTTACTTCATTTAATCTTCTTTTATGGGTATGTACTTTCGATTTTACGTTACCGTTGGGCTAGGTTAAGTAAAGTTTGATAAGGGTTTTGATTAGGGACGGAGTAGGTTAGGTTAGAGTTACCGTTAAGTTTAGGTTAACTAACCATGATTCCATCTTTTCAGTAAAATGAGAAAATTTGCGAGTGCGTAAGTTTTGATTATGTTTTACGATTTTGTATATATATTTCAGTTTTATTTATGGTTTTTTGTTGGGTAATTGAACAAGATTTTTGGTATATAATTTAAATTTGCAATTTATTTTTTTGTGGTAATTTTCTGTGTTTATTATTCTTACAAAAGGTATGACTATTATTTTTGCTATGACATATTAAAACAATTGGTGATTTATTACATTTTTAACATTTCCTTGCCATCATAACATAATGCCTAGATTTCTAAAAAGTTAGATCTAGATAGTAGTTTCTAGATAGTTATTCACTATTTATTCAGAAAATATCAAAATTAGTTTGGTAGGAAGGGTTAGGTAAGGTAGGTTTATGTATGGTTTATAGGATTAGGTAAATTAAGTTAAGGTTAGTGGTAGGTTAGGTTAGCAATATTGGGTTGAGGTTGGGAAGGGTTAGCTGAAGAAAGTGTTGGGGCGTTAGGTTAGAATAGGTAGGGTAGGAGTTTGGGAAGGGCTAGGTGGGATGAGGGTTAATTCACACTATACGAAACATCAAGTCCTTTCTCGCACTATCAAGGCCAAGTCTAAATAATCGGTATTCATTCCGTCCTCGAGAAGAGGAATGTCAACGTAAAAAATTTAATGCCAATTATCATGCTACCTTTCGGCAGCGAGATGATCGCATTGACCAGAGAAAATAACAGCCAAACCTGTACTAGGAGGACATGGATTAGGAAAATGTTCACTAGAAAAACGAACGAAGAAGAGTATCAGAGCTTTTTCCTGGAATTAAAAGATCTACAAAAGTTTTCGAATGAATAGTACTTATTTGGAGATTATTAGATGCGGTCTGGTGTGATGTAGCTTTTAGAAAAATATATTCTTTATCGTGCCAACGTTTCGATCTTTATTGAGAATATCTTCAGGACCTGGGATTTATAAACATTGTTTAAATGTTCCAAATACTGGAAAAAAATATGAATTTATGCTAGAAATTTTAGATTCAATCAAAGTATTTTTACTCACTCAATGTGTTTGTTTTTTGTGTAGATGTGTCATTCTTGTGAGTCGTGTTGAGAGTGCCAGTGAGATATTGATGTTTTATGTTTATATACGTTGGATTTTGAAGGGGTGGGGAAGGAAGTCGGGATAGAAAGACATTTGGAAGAAACGTTGGCACGATAAAGAAAATGTTTTTCTAAAACCTACGTCACACCAGACCGCACCTCACGATCTCCAAATAATCATTAACTAACGGTTACTAAACTCCACGCCCAAAATGAAGAGTACTTTCTATAATCCAACTAAAAAAATACATTCAGAAGAGAAATACTACGTTTTGAGAAGATATCAGTGCTAAAAGAAAGCTAAAGAAAGAAAGAAAATGGTTCCGTTCCTACGAGAGCGTGTTCGCAGTAGGAGAATTGTGCTGACCGAACCTGTAATATCACGTCAAAATATTCTTTCAAATACCTGGATATTGACTATCGTGATAGTGTGAATATTTAGGGACGGGTTAAAAATCCACGATTCGATGCTTTTCTATGCTGAGAAAATATGTAAATACGAACAGCAAATGTTTTTCTCTTAAGTCAGTTATTGACAGTTGTCAAGGACTTTTATTATTTTCCATTCGTAGAATCCTGATTTATATGTTTTATCAGTTTTTTGTCAGTGTGCAAAAAAAAGAAGCCAAATTGAGGTAGTTGATTGAATTTCTGACTGTTTGCAATAACTAAGGGATAAAAGGATTGTAACAAACAAATTCAACACGGCCAATTTCGGAAAATTCAGTTTGTAAATCTGTCACTGTTAATAAAAGGTCAATGGTAGCGATTAGATGTTAAAAGTTCATATATTCGTTTAAGACACCTGACAATTTTAATGAACGGAGCTTTGCCTTGTACGGCGAAGTTTGCTTCACACCATTGACGGAACCCTTAATGCTTTACGCCTTGTTGACAATATCGTTACGAACTTCTCCGTACAAGGGAACATACTGATTGGGGTTGATATTCAATTGTTGATCGAAAATGATGTGAGGTCATTGTCATGACTGAACAATTTATTTTATCAAAATAAATTTTTGACATAACCAACTCCGTTGAAATACCACCCTTTTATACATTTAAGTAAACTTTAGAATTCATATTAATATTATTACTTCATATTAATTTTTCGTCAAATTAGAACAGTATTCATTCGACATGGTACTAATTGTTTAATTTTAATTGTTTTAATGAACAGATTCTTCAAAAGGACACAAAGTCAAAACAGTAAAAAAATTATGACTACCTTTTTGGTTTTGGCCTTTTTGGTTCAATCAGCTTGGCCATGCCCAATCTGACTCGCATGTTTCAAAGCCTTGAATGTACAAAATCATTGACATATCAATAAAGTCCACCTGAAGAAACATAATAACAAAATATAGAACAATACTGCAAAAATGAGAAAAAGTACTCTTTTTTTGAATAAGATATTGACCACACTGAAATTCACATACCCAGTCATGCATAACCTCATTAAAATGACCGTAGCAGCTTGTATTGATCAATGAGAAGATGAATAACGATATGATAGAATTACCAAAGAAAGATGTCAGAATTAAGATTCAATTCGTGTCTGTTCCGGCTGTCCACGCTGCATGTTAATTGCGGCACCTTGCAAATCCCTCCTTTTCCTACTCTTCGTGGCTAAATTTATTTAAATTTAGATTTATTAAAAATAAACTCAAGTCTCTCTAATAAACATAAAAATTAAATCAGTTAAAAGAATCGTAAGATAACTCTCGTAATTAACTCTGTAAGGAAAAACGCACAAGGGAACACTCAATAGAAATAGATCAGCCCGAATCAATCCAAACCGTGAGAGGTCACTTGTCAACAAGTCAATTGCCCTTACAAACACTAAATTATGAATCGCTACCGCTATGAAAAGTATGTGCTGCTGATGCGATGTGCTGATTCAAATTCTAACAAAATCCGATAATGTTGTGAGGTACTTGCCATACCGGTCTTCCTACAAAATAGAAGTTAAACATTTTGCGTTTTCAAAGAATTTTATCCATGCTCCGCCCACCGAAGATGGGTAACATAAAATGATAAAGCAAGGTATGTTGTTCGTTCAGAGAGGGAAGTTCTAATCATTTTAACGCACTGCCGATTATAATTGCATGTCTATAATTTAGAGTTTATATTATTACTCTCGTTTTGGATAAATTTGACATAACTAACAAATTTATTTGGTACATTTATTTATAATTTTTAATTTAGAATATTTTAGTTTAATAACGTTTTTAATAAATTAATAAGTTCTTTGTTTTCTGTTTTTAAACTTGCATGCTTGCAGAGGTGGCTTGAGTATAGTAAAAATATGTTTATTTTATTTTGAAAAGTTTTATTTTATGTTTCGTTTTGGGCCTTGTTAGCCATTTGTTAGAGCGGCTGATTACGGTCGTCACAGGTGTGTTGAGATGACTGATGATTAAAGATCGGATTTTAGTGCAATTGCATTGATTTTCATGCCGTTTACGAAATTGTGAGTTTTTTACTGCACAAAACAGCATATTTTTCAATTTTTTAATGCTATTTTTCTGCATGAAAAAACTTAAAACATGTGAAAATGCATAATTTTAATGGACTATCATCGTTGAGTGAAATAATTGAGGGTAAAATCTTTCGTGTAATGCGCTAATTTTCCAAGAATTGATCCATATTTGTTTACTGGTCATAATTAACCATACTAATCCAGGTATTCTTTTTATCTAAGGTTTTTGGTTGAGGTGAAAAATTAGTGTCAAGATCGGGATTCGATCCCACGACCTTCTGCTAAAAACGCCGCTGCTCTAACCACTTGAGCTATCGTGGCTTCGATCCCCTTGGACACTAACTTCCCGAGGCAAGCGAAGGTTGTGGGTTCGAATCCCGCTCGAGACACTAATTTTTCACCTCAACCAAAAACCTTAGATAAAAAGAATATTTAATTTTGCAAGAATATTTTTTATGACCGACATCCACTGTTTCATCTCTTGAATATTTCTCACTTCTCATATCCCAGTTTTCAGTCTTTCTTCGGCTTGGGCGTAAAGCATAGTCACGCAAAAAAATAATTTCTGTTAAGTTCGTAGTACTTCGTAAAGTTCAAAATTGGTGGCTAAAAAGCTTACCGATTTCAAAATTATTATAAAAAGAGAGGGTCTTTTCTATTTTGAAACTCATTTTGCTTGACATAGGGATTATATACAGGGTGACTGGCGATAAGTGTCGAAAATTTCAGGAAGTGCTTCCGCACACCATATACAACAAAAAACTTCCTAAAACTCCTGTCCAAATCTCAACGGTAAAAAAGTAATTGCAGTTTTTTTTTAATTTTTCGACTTAGGTCCACTAAATTTAAATCTTATAAACTTCAGAATTACTGACTAGAAAAATCTGGTTTGTGCCACAAGAAAGAACGTTAAATTCGCTTCTAAAAAAACTTATTTACATTGCAGGATTGATGAAAAAATTCTGCACGAAAAATTCAGACAAAACAAATGTTGAAATTTGGAATTTTTGGAAAATGTTGGAATGGTAACTGTTATTAACAACAAACTTTTGGAGCTTTGCAAATTCCCTTCATATTTCCTAAGTCGCAGCGGTACACCCACCCTTTTACATTGCGCTTCTGGAAGGCTCAAACATCGTGCAGTGTCCAGGAAATCCGTCTGGCTCTTGAGTTCAGGGTCAGTTCTTTATTGTTGGATTCAATCAGTTTGCTTTATGTTATAAGGTGACAACGACCTCAGGTTGGTGACTTAAATTATGTCTTTGTTTCCTAACAAACTTCTTGCATTTCATTTACGGTTATTGCAACGGTAATGCTACTGCTGCAAGGTGAGAATACCAAGCTCGTCTTCCACATCGTTCCAGCAGATCGCTCCTTCCAAACATCATCATCAGGGGCTGAGGAAATATATACTTGACAGAAAAACTTAGCTATCTGTACGGTGTTGAATGAAAAATTAATTTATTGTACTTTGTTTTTAATTTTGGACTATTTAAAGTAGATTTTTTTTGTGTGAGCAGGCATAAAAAAAAGATTTAATGTATCTCACACAAGCGTTTCAACGCAACATCATATGGATTCCTGACATGACAACTGGGAAAAATCTCCATCTGCGATTCTCACCTAAAAGGAAATGTAAACAATTTTCAAAACATGGATAATTTGAGGATGAAAATTGGGTCCTTTACAACTATATACTATGAATATCATTGGCGAAAACGCAGTGACCACAGTGGCACAGGGATTCTAAGCCGAATTACATTCTAAAATGGTAATACTGTTCCTTTGGTAAGATTGTAAAGTGGTGCTTTAACTTTCTCTCGGCTAACCATGTGGGTAATTCAGTGTATAACTCATTCAATTTGAATGATTAAAGTCAGCAATTGGCCATAAACGACCCGCGTTGGCTAATCGCAAGGGTTTTCCCTCCAGGTAGTCATAAATATTGCAGCTTGGCTTGTATCTGCCACCCCAGCCACCGTATTTTCCTCATATTGCCCCTTCAGATTTTCTCTTATTCCGGGCTCTGAAAAACTCTATGAACGTGAAACACTTTACCTAACTTGAGAACCGCAAGAAATACATCGTTTAAAAACATGGGAATTTCTTGAATACTGGAATTACAAAACTACAGGAAAGATAGCAACATTCAGTGGAACAAAAAAATAGTCCATATATTTATTATGATTAAATTTATTACTATGTACGTAAAATTTACTTACTTGACGATATTTATTTTAAATTCAGATGATTGGGGAAAATGTTTTTTAGACTGAGAGAAAATTCTTTAACTGTAAACAAGTTTTTAAAATGCAAATATTTTAAACAATGTAAAATCTCTTATCTGAAACTATTTACTTTAAGCAAAGAATTTGTATTGTTGTATTTGTTCCGTTTTTACAAAGAAGGGGCTGTTTTTATCTTTTCTGATATACATACCCAAACATATAAAAATATAACAAATTATATAAAAATAATCAAGCTGGACATTCTCGACGATGCGATCCCAACTATAAATCCAATAAATATACGTATAATGAAAAATTGGATCAGAACCACGCAGGGTTGATGTTGTTTGCCTGAGTTGCATTTCCCTTTCGTACTTCCTCATCAAAGGATCTACATTCGGTCGATAAGTCAACATTTGTAGACTTCATATTTGTTTGTGTCTCACCGCGTGTTAAAAATTATTAAGGGGGATCATTGTATTGAGCGAGCATTTTGCATGGAAGGGCTTACACGAACATCGAGGGCCCTGGGGTTTTTTTCTGCCTTTTCTTAGCGTAAATGAAAGGTGGCTCGCCAATTCTACCCATCGTTGCTATAAAAGAATGTTGTAGAAGCATCTAACCATCCCTAAACACCAGATATTTTCCGTGAAGTGCAAAAAAAATTCAGTAATAGGATTTTGCTTTGTATGGAGATTAGTGGTGTCTATTTTGAAAATTTAAGTCACTAGAACACTTAAAGGACATATGTACATACATTCAAACAAGAATTAACAGGACGTGCATCTGGAAAATTTCTGACATCAGATTAAGATTCTACGTGAAAAATTATGTAAAGACCTGTCCTATTTTTTTAAATTATTTACAAACAAAAGAAATCAAAGGGGATAGTTTATACATCACCCGGTAGGAAGTACAAAAATGAACGTTATTTAACAAATCAATATTATTTTTATTTTAACAAAATTAATTTTTTATAAGAAGCTGTATTATGTATCGCGGACAGTTCTCGATCCAGTGGCTATCAACAATGTCTTCTATTCCATCTTGCCTTTTGAAGAAATGTTAAATTTTTTTAAAATATTCAGTAGTGTCGAGTCTATAAAAACCAATATTAAGTTGAAAACAATTTTTACTTTCTGAGATTTTGTGTTTATTTCGCTTATTTCGGAGTTGACAAGCTTCCGGCGCCAATGGACTCCGAAGGATCAGTTCTGTAAGCAACGAGGATTAATGCGCCGAATTATTTTTTTGATCATTTGTTGCGTTTATGTATTTTATTTTAAGGTTTTCAAACAACTACCAAGCTGACTGAAAAAAGCCTGGCCGATTCCGCTTGAAGGAAATACGGGTTACAAAATACTATAACCTTCTGAGGAAGATTTCAAAGAATAATGGAGTTAATTAGGCCATGTCCGGAGAGTTGAATATTTTTTTCATATTTCTATAGCAATATTTTACGTAAAAACGTTGTACTCAATTTCATTTTTTATTTAGCTGTCTTACATTTTTCGTTAAAAATATCCAGTAAACAACAAAAAATTAAAATGATAACGATTTAAGTGTTTACTTGTAACTTTTTACTGTGAAAAAAAAAAAAACAGAAACGAAGGTGGCACACTTTTTTGACACTCAGTGTTGTTCTAACGATGACCGTTTCAAACCGTTCAAGTTTGGTTAAAATTAATTAAGTTATTAGTTAATTTGTGGAATCAACTAACTTAGGGATGGTTTAGAACAACTAACTTCAATATTATTTCAAAACTAAAGAAGAATTATGCCACGATTTGAAACGGCCGTCGTTGCAACTTATAAAAATAACGTTTGTGAAAAATGAATGGTAGATGTATAATGCAATAATATACATTATACGTCAAATAACTTCTATTATTTGTAAAAAACAGAACAATAAAACAGCAATATTCAAAAATGACTGTTCAAAATGAGTAATAAAAATAAACAAATTTATATTTATAGAATTACTTTTCTTTCAGCAATTGAACTCATAAACAAAGAAGTAAAAGAATATTACATCTTTTTTCCAATTTTGGTCACACATTTATGAACATTTGGCACGTCTTGTATAATTGACAATTCACGTTTATAAATTGCCTGTTCAGGCAAGAGCGTGTATATTGGGAAAACCTTTTTCGTTCACACACATCACTATTGTTGAAATAGACCTCCTGTTAGATTCCGTATTGCCATTTTATTTTGATGGTAGCATCTGTCACTCGAATAGTCACTTTATTTGAACTTTTTTGATGAATTTTGACGGGTCAATTTTTACATGTGAAGCAGTTACCGATATTGTCCTTTGTCTATGTGGTCCAGGAAAAGTATGCACTAGCTGTCAAAATGGGGCTCAGATTATACTAAACCTTCAACGCCGCGCGGTCGCGCGTTGAGTTTCATCAACGCCTTGCTCAAGTGCCAGCAAGGCTAGCAATACACTTAAGTACCGTTTCGTCGAGAGGAAAAGTCCATTAGCCAAGAAGTATAAATTTGTTTCCGTAAGCCTTTCTGGTCGTTTTAATGAGATTTATGTATGTTTGTTTTATAAATCTGTATCTCGATTTTAGAATAGCCTTTAATATTTATTTTTACATTAAAAAATCAGGGCTAAGGCCAATTTGAAAGAAAGATGAATATTCAGTTCCTTCATCTAGCTTTCGAGGAATATATCGTTTCCGTGAAGACTGAAACTATTATTGATATTTCACAAGGTTAACAAATATGAAGATCTATTTAAAGTTCAGAAACTTAAGGTTTCAAAATGGTGAATTTCCAAGTTGATAGTGGAATGAGATCTAAAACCCTTCCATTCAGTGTCGGACTTGTGACCTCTCTTAAAATTATATTTAATCCATAAATTTGATTTAGCTTTTTCCCCTTCTTTATATAATACATCAGTTAACTTTTCTAATGTTGCAAAAAAATGTCCCAACAACGGAATACAATTGCCTTCTCCAAATGCACGCTCACTTAACTTTATGCAAATAACTTAATCACTCAGTCGTTCAATTTAATATTCATGAAGATAATTTGAATTACTTCCTAAAGGATCTCCGTTGGTTTTTTTAAAATGCGTAAGTTACCGCACCTTAATTCTCTGTGGATTAATGGAGGCTCTAGGGTTTTCCTACTCGGGTATATCAAATCTACAGCAGTAAACGTATAGGTTTTCTTTCTTTTTGTGCTTTGTGTATTAAAGTTGTTTGCATATATTGTGTCTTTATTATTCTACCCCTCTGGAAAACTCTCGCTTCCTTCTTTGATGTTGGAGCCCTTTGTGTAAATCCGTGCCAAGATAATCGGCAGGGTGATTACCATGACGCAGTGCACATTTGAGTGGACCATCGCGCTTTCTGAAGCATTGGTTCCATAATTGTGTCCCGCGCGTTATACGCACCTATGTGCAATTTGACAACACCCCTCAAATACATTTACGACAGTGAAAGTAAATCCAGAGCCTCAAGGAAATTTTTTACAGTGGGCACACTAATTAAGATCACAAGTTCCTTTCAGTATTTTTTTTTTGCCTTGCCTTAGGACATACAGCAATCGTCCGAGTAAAAATATTAACCTTATATACACAATACAGAAATATCATAGATAAATTACTTAATAAATAAATATAAATAATATATGCTATAATAAATAATATATGCTTAATAAATAAATATATAAACAAATAAACTTAAAAAAATAAACTCTCATTTCATATAGTAACATCGCAGTTCTGGAAGAATGAATAAATTAATTTGTAGGCCTCGACCCTTTCCGACACACGTAAACTCTCCCAGCTGAGAGGTTTGGTAACCTCCCTCAGCTGGTACAGTTCGTCAAAGAAGACTTTCCTACTTTCTTCGTATTCCGGGCAGTCAAAGACTATGTGTTTGATGTTTTCTGGCTCATCACACTTTGCGCAGTTTGCCGAGTCTCTGGCGTTTATTCTGTGCAAGTACGTTCCACATATGTAGTGATCCGTCCGGATCCGGGATATTACCGAAAAAATCTTTTGCTGCCACATTTTATTGCAGTGAACCATGGGTTTGGGCGTAGCTGGGGGAAAAGTGATTTATACACTCTTCCCGCCGCTCCTCTCTTGTACCATGCACGCCAGCCTTCCAACCACTGTTTGTTCAAAAGACGCTTAGCGTCTGTTTTGGTCATTTTGATATCGTGGTATTCCCCGTGCACAACCGCTTGTTTGGCGAGTTGTTACCCCGGATTCCGCAATGTCCCCGGCTCCAACAAAAAACCACTCTCTTCCGCGAGGACTCGAGATTGTGTATCAAATTTATGATTTCAGTCAGTAAATGGTCGCACTTTGTATTTGGGTGGAACCAATCAATCTGCTTGATCGAACTCATACTGTCGGTTATGATGCCGAAGCTTGTTCCATCCAAGGTAGCTTCCAGTGTTTAAAGCACGTTTTTAGTTGATTAATTAATGTTTTTACATTGATATATTTGGACTCCCGTGAGTTTATCTGAGAAGAGAGTAATCATTGTGAATAAAGGTCACATAAAACGAACATATTTTGGAGTTTTGCGTGATTGAAAATTAAAAGCCATCCAAAAGCCTATGTTTGTATGAGCTCATATTGTGCAATTTCAAAGATAGCATCAAAAACATGCATGATTTTAGGTGATAAAATGAATAAATCATAAACTTATAAGTTAAATATCAAAACACCACATTTTATTCTTCGCACATTCGAATTTTTAGATTTAATAATTAAACTCGGATTTCTTCGGTAAGTAAATCCGTAATAAATATTGTGAAAAAGTTCAGCCAAGGGGGAATTTTTCTCAAAAGGAAATTCGATAAATAACCCGAATCCCGTTCAAGGTGTTTTTTCCGAGTTCTACATTCCTTGGAAATGAGATCACGGTGGGTCGGCGTAGGCCTGATGATTACCAGGTCTTATCCAACTCATTTCCACCCTATTTAATTAACACCTCAGCCGACGCGTAACCCGATGCCTACCAAACACCAGTTACCTGTAAATTTGTCCTTATTTCAATTTTCCTTCCACGGATATTCCGATAAATCCATTTATAATGTATTTTAATAATGGCAGTAAGAAAGAATAGTGGCAGGTTATTAGGGGGACTTATTATTTTCATAAATGAGATCTACATTTATTATTATGTTATACGATTCAATTCAAACATTTTTTATATTATTTTTTCAATTGCGGCATATACGTTACAATTAATTTTAATTTGGTAACAAGTAATACTGAGAAAGTAAATAAAGCTAATTACTTACTTGTTCAGTTTTCTGATGGTGGCTTTTAAAGTGTTGAAATCAGGCCTGTCGGCTGGTTCTTCTTCCCAGCATCTTCTCATGAGTGCTGATAGTTCTTCCTCGCAGCAGATGCCCGTTGTCGAAGGCCGGAGACCTCCGCTTTTTACGCCTTCGACGATTTCTGAAAAGGGTAAATATGTTTAACAGCCTCCTTCGACTATATGCTGAAGGATCAAAAACGAGTTTTACGAAGTTGTAAAACATTCTTGCCGTCTAGGTAATGAAACGTTTAATTGCCTCTTTGTTTGAAGCGGACAATCGTAAATTTAACGACCGACGCCAGAAAAAGGACTTAAAGCGTTAAATGTTATGTTTGTTCACAAAATGTAAATTCTTTTGTTTTTAACTGTGATATTTTCTTATATTGTGAATTTTTTGAAGTAGTAAGTAAGTCGGTTTATATTTAATAATCACAAAGCCATTCTCATTCTTATTTAACGTTACAAAATTGCATTACTTCCTCAACATTAATTATGCACAATACAAGAGAGGGTCTTCCAGTTTTTCTGTCTTGTAAATAAATTCGGTTTTTTTCAGTGGCCTGTCTAATCTTATTAAAACTTTATTCGAAAAAAATCTTTTAATTATATATTCAAGGTCAGATATAAAGAGAATATTAAGCACTCTGGAAGTTCGTTAGATCAAATATTTATGCTAACTAAGAAAATTGGTGGAGGAAAGCCAAAACATTTATATTATACGGCCCAATTAGCATAACAGGCCGAGTGGGTTATTCAATAATTTTTAACTGTAGCAACACAGTGTCCGGTAAAACTTTTTTCTCACACAAAATTTTATTAAATTGAGTAAAAACATCGGTATATCCAAGGTTTTATTTAAANAAAAAAAAAAGGTAAGATGAAGTAAGTGTTAAACGTTACGCCATATTCTTTTAAATTAAATTAAATGTGAATGTTGAAAAATAAATGTAATTGAAGAGGAAATCGTGAGTTTTTATGAAAATTACGAAAAGCTGCCTCTTCCAAGTAATGATAATTGTTTCATTAAAATGTACGTTTGAGTGACCGTAATGTTTGACAGTATTGTTTCACTGCGATGACAGCTAGACCGTCATTTCTTGTTGGTATAGATGTAATAAAAACTCCACAATAAATAATTCCTTTGTTTATTCAGATATCGTGAGATGCGGTCGGGTGTGATGTAAGTTTCAGAAAAACATTTTCTTTATCGTGCCAACGTTTCTATCTTTTAATGAGATCGTCTTCAGGGCCTGGGATTTGCAAACAATGTTTACATTTAACAAATACATAATTGCTAATCAGACTTTGGACAGTACAGACTCTTTAGTTCAATTTATTATGTAGGTTACTCTACTGAAGTATTGACGTCTGCTCATGAATTACCCTGTATATAGACACTCGATGTAACTTAGAATGAGAAAAGGTTCTATATTTGGTTAGTGATGGATGTCAGCGCTATATAATAAGGAAAAGAAAGATAGCACCAAGGATACACGTTGGAGGACTCCCTCCCATCAGGATGTATGGATGAATGGGAAGTAAATGGTTAGCAAAGTAGGACCATGAATTAGAAGGCAGTCGAGAAAGATGGTTTTGACTTTACACGACACCACAAAATGCGAAATACGTGCACAACGACGAGCAAGACACACGTACAGCTCGCAAAGGAGGAAGCGATAATGTCTGCAACGAGGTGCTGACTTGTAGTGTGTAGATGTCAGAAACCGAAGTAATCATTAGGAATTAAGTATAGCATAAATATTTTGGAGGAAGTCTTTCTCGATACTCTTTCCCAACAAGGGAAATAAAATTATGCTACATTAAAAAAAGTCCGTTAAATACATTACATTTTTGTTAAAAATCAGGCTTACAATACGCCTTTTGGTTATTTTATGTGTGAAATTTACAAAAAGTTAAAAAAGGAATGAAAATATAGCAGTACAACATACCTAGCAGGAATTGATTAATTTTAATATAAGCTTATCAACGCAATTTATATTTATTTAGAAATCGTGAGATGCAGTCTGGTGTGATGTAGGTTTCAGAAAAACATTTTCTATATCGTGCCAACGTTTTGATCTTTATTAAGATCCTCTTCAGGGCCTGGGATTTACAACATTGTTTACATATAACAATTACATTTTGGATGTGGAAAAGTGAATTTATACAATGCAAAATATATTTTATATTCAAACAAATTATTTCTACTCACTCAAAGTGTTTGTCTTCTGTGTAATTGTGCCATCCTTGCGTGTCGTGTTGAGAGTGCCAGTGAGATTTTGTTGTTTTATGTTTATATATGTTTTATCTTTCAACACGATGCTCCGGGCATTACTGCTTCTTCTCAAAAGAGGAGATAATTTATTTTAAAATAAAAAGTATGATTTTTGTTTGACACAAATGAATCAACCAAATGTTTTCCAAATATTTTAAATTATAATAATGGTTTGTGATATTAATACCGGCTATAAATTATTTTAAAAGAGCCATATTTCTCGAAAATTAATTAATATCAAACACATAAAAAATAAATAAAATATAATATCAAAAACAACCACAATTTAAATGACTTTATGGCTAATTAAGTTAAACCTCGGAAATCTCAATGGCCAACGAAATTAGTGTAAATCTTTATTAAATGGAGATTATACAGGAAGGGCCAAATGTGGATTTTATAGAACAATAGGATTTGTCAGAAATCATGGTGGAAAGGGAACAACGCAATTCTACGAACTAACTTAATCTGTCGGATTGGAGTAGGTCCATTACTACGTACAGCTTTCTGAACAAAGCAACGGTCAATTCTGGCAAGAAAGGTGTGGGTTTTCAGCGAAATTAAAGTGAAAAAGAAAAATCATTGTTTATTGAAGAATGGTAAGGATAGTAAAGAAGGTGATTTATGCAATAATGAATTACGGTAATGGAATTATCTTTAAAGAACTTCACGTGCTTCATTACCAAATGACAATGTTTCGTAGTCCAATATTAAACATTTTGTAAAAATAATTGTTTAAAGTTAATTAAAATTCAATATTCTAGGAGGAATGCGTTTTCGACTTTTGTTCCGAAATAAATATGGAACGTTAATTAAATAAGTAAACTGTAATTATTCATGAAAAGACCCACACATTTTTAAATGTGTGAGTAGAATCATCATTTACAAAATTGAATCTACAGATTCACCTCACCTTCATCATTTCTACCATTTTTAGGGTGGTTCGGTTTTTTAAAAGTGGTTGTGTCAAAATGATTGTTGATTTTAGTTAATACTATCTCTTTATTTAATTAATAGTCTTAAAAGTATAAACTGGCCTCTTATAGGCCTTTTACAGATTACTTATAATCGGAATTGCCTTTATGACGAAGCGCCCGCTTTATTGTTACTGCCCACTATATTTTCGTTCTTGTAATCAAAATCCACCCTTGTTTTCAGCCATAAACAATGGACCGAACTGGCGCTGATATATCGTGACGATAAAAAGCCTGGAACAAACCCCTCCCGGCAGGCTTTTGTTACTTTTGTATTTAGCTACTTGGCCAATTTTACTTTGGCAGCCCGAATGGCGATTTCCAACAACTTCGATAAAGCATGAATTCAAAGGGCGCTTAGAAAAGAGATAAGAAAAATATTAAAGTGGCTATTATCGAGTCATTCGATAAAAGGTTTTTGTTAACTAAAGATTTATCAGCTTATTGTTTATTGCTTTCGCAGGTAAGCAGCTATAAAATAAAAACTCGTTCGACTACAATGAACCGCTTACGAAACATCGATTTTTTCACCCATTTTTAAAAGAACAATTCATTATTTTAAAATGAAAAATGGGAATTTGGTGTTTATATTACATGTAATCGAAGTACAATATATTTGGTAGATGCCTCATACTTTTTTTTAAAATTTACTGTATTTATTACAATGTACGCTTATTTACATTATTTAATGATTTACAAATGACATAGATCATGTGTCGTAAGGGGAATTAACAAGTATTGTTGTCCTCCCAACTATACGCGAGGACTCGTTTATTAGGTCGCGGGCCATTTTTAGTCTTCTGGTGGGATAATAATAGTAGTGTGGGATGATAATTGTATGGTCCTATTGACTAAGGATTGGACAACTCGTTTGGGTTGAGAGGAGAGGTAATCGTGGAAAGTGGAAAATGTTTTGGGGATTATTTTGTTCACGAGATGGTTTTTGAGGTCATTCTGAAGAGTGAGTTGGAGACATAGTACGGCGCGTCAACTATGGTTCCCAGGATTGAAATGACTATATTTGTTTGGATGTCGGAAGGTTTAGTCCCACAGTTCTAGACCGTATGTCCAGATTGGTTTTAATGTTGTCTTGTAGTTTTTTCTTGAAGGTTAGATTTGCGTGACAGTAGAGTAGTCCGAAATGTTTACTTAATTCCTGCCGTTTTAGATGTGTGTGTTGTTTCAAGGTTAGTCTTGAGACTACATCGAACCAAACGTAGCGGACGTATTTTTGTTTAGAAATCGTGAGATGCGGTCTGGTGTGAGGTAGGTTTCAGAAAAACATTTTCTTTATCGTGCCAACGTTTCCATCTTTATTGAGATCTTCTTCAGGGCTCAAAGTGTTTGTCTACTGTGTAATTGTGCCATTCTTGCGTGTCGTGTCGAGAGTGCCATCACACCAGACCGCATCTCACGATTTCTAAACAAATATCGATTAACAGTCACTAATCACCACACACGTAGCGGTGCTTTTACTTTCATTAAACTTTACACACCACCACACCACTATTTGCTCCATTCGGCCATTTAGAGACCATGCGCCTGGAGCTCCTTAAAAAAAAGAAAAAAAAAGTAGGAGCAATAATCACAGCTGTGCCTTCGGTAAAGATACAGGTGAAGTTGGGATATCTGCGGTGTAGAGGAAGTAGAGGATCGGTCCAAGAACGTTGCCCTGAGGTACTCCCGCTCCCAGAGGACAACAGTCGGAGTAGGCCGGTCCTTGCCGGACTGTTTCATTATTAAGGAAATTTGAGAATGGTTCTTTTCTATTTTAGCGACGTTTGGGCTTCTTCTGTCGGCTAGAGTTATTTTATTTAGATTAAAATAAAAACCACTTAAACATTTTGAGTTTCGAAATTGTAACCTCCAGTAAGTGTTCATCCAATAGTCTCTTGTTAAAAGAAATGTATATGGTCTTAATAATAAATTTTATTATTTGAATACGGTGCCAGATAAAGTCACTTCTAGTATAGCATTCCATGCTTCAATTCATTAGCTTTGTCTGAACTTGCGCCACGAAGTGCCGGTGAAATCCGAATAAGGCTTAATGAACCGTGTTCAAGGCTAAGAGAATATCCATTATAGAAAACGGTCGTGGGCTTCAGACCTAAGCACAAAACAGAGCGCGCCTTTGACAACAAGCTCACGCCTTAATGCACCCAACTTTGATCTTTTACGGTTCCAAGATTTCCGTCCTTTTTATTTGTACAGTGATGTGTAATGGAACGGGTGAAATTTCATCAATTGTGGTCCCAACGGCTTAAACAAGGGAGTGGTCTTCCATGTCCTGCATTATTCAGTACAGAAGGTGTCCCGTAATGGCATAGGCACTTTTACTCCTTTAAACTTTCAAACAGCGTTTATTTGAGTCAACCCTATTGCTAAAGGTAATTTCGCACAGCCGTTCAACTTTCTAACTCCTTCTACTCGGAGCTCTAATCATTTCGGGCGAGCAATTTTTTACAAATTTGTCCCTATTGGAGATTGTGATGTTTTATGCGCGTATGGTAAAAATGAAGAACTATGTGCATGTTATTTTTCGCCTAGTTGAAGAATTTTTTTTTCTCCTGAAGTCTAAAGTTGCAACGATTATTGTATGTCGCCCTTGACTGAGGTGTTTCATTCTAATCAACTTTGTTGTTATCGCTTCAAATTTGACCTTGCAGTAGTAAAACAAAATTAAAAAGAACTAAGTCAATTGTTTTAATTGTTTATTGTTATCTGGTTCATGGTTGTCATCAAGTTTGACATTTTAACATTCCGGGTATAAGATCCAATAATAACAATAACACCACAAAATTAAAAACAAAAAGAAGAAAAACAAAAAGAAACTTTATTCTTGGGCTTAAAGCCTCCCCCCCATGAATAACAAAACTACTTGAGCCGTAGCTAAACTCAGGCCTAACACAAATTCAAAAGCGCAATTACAATTAGAAAATTACGAAATATATACATTATAAACTTAGACTAAAAGTATACAGTAATAAAATTAAAGGGACAATTAATTTTAACAGTACAAATATTTTCAATTAAGGCAACTAGTGCTAGGTTGCATGGGAGGTGATCTATCTCAGCTTGTCTTCAGTTGAGCGGATGAAGTGTTGAAGAAGTTGTAGTAGGGATCTATTTGTGAAGAATGAAGGTTAAATGAGTGGATTTTTCTCTTTAAATTTTATTCATTTATTTCTACACCAACACTAGTAGCGTGAGGTTTGAAAATGGGATGGCACACATGGTAAAGAGTGGGAGCCAGTACGGTACCCTGAGTAACATCAGCATGTATCCGGCTCAGAAAAAGTTGTCAGTGAGGCTAGGTGAGGAGCACCTTTGAGCATGGACAGTATACCTGGGTATCAAACTTAACCCAATGCTTGTCTTAGGTTAAGAATAGCGCCAGAACAGTTCTGCTTTATCTTAAGAAAAATATAATAGTCAATGAGTAGATTAAACCTGAAATATTTATAGATATATAGTGTTGCTTTTGGTGCAGTAAACTATTCCAACGGCTTTTTAGATGCATTAATAATTAATTGGAAAATTAAATAATTAATAATATAAAATTAAATAATTAAAAAAGTAATGTGAAACTTTAAATTTTATTTTAAAACAAAATTTTTCTCTCACATAATTGAGGTTAATAAATATTGAGTTCAATTCCAAGGGAACTTTTGCCAATTTTTCAAACTACCTTCTAGCAATCCGAACAGTAAGAAATTATGTCCCATTAAAATACTTTATTCAAGAGAAAGAAAAGAAAAATATGTATTACCGAAACAGAATCTTATCCGTCTACTAGAAATATTTTCCTTTAATTAAAAGAGTAAGTCAAACTTACGTCAATTCGATTAAAACCATGGAAGATATAGTGAAAGATAACTAATTATGTAGAAATATAGGAAAGATAACTAGATCTAGTATAACATAATTTTATACTCTATTCAATTTTTGTATACATATTTAACATATTTAACCATTAAATCATAAGCATCTCTTTTATAACTGTTGTCTCAATTGTTTATAAATTTGAAGAGAAAAATTGTTAATGTTCATATTTGTTACAAAGACAGAGAACAAACTTATTCAGGAGCGTAAAGCGCCCTGAATAACAAAACTACATAATGGAGCCGTACTAGACTCGTGCTCAACACAAATACGAAAGGGCAATTACAATTACAAAGCTACAAAATACAATTACAAAATATAAGCATTGTACACATAAAGTAAAATTGTAGCATTATAACATTAAAAGGGACACTTAAGTTTAATAATACAGATAATTTAATAATAATATATAACATACTTTGAGTGAGCAGAAATACTTTTATTGAATATAAAAATTTTTTTGCATTGTATAAATTCACTTTTTTTCACATCCTACTTGTATTATTTTGTTAAATGTAAACAATGTTTGTAAATCCCAGGCCCTGAAGATGATCTCAATAAAGATCGAAACGTTGGCACGATAAAGAAAATGGTTTTGTGAAACCTATGTCACACTAGCCTGCATCTCACGATTTCCGAATAATAATATAACAATTAGGGCAACTGGTGCTAATTTAAAGAAGGTTATCAAATAGAATTAAAGGTTGGGGAGTGGCGGATAGTGAGAGGAAGAGAATTTTAGAGGTTCGATGAATGAAGAAGGAACAACTGCAAACGGTAGTTCAATATATAGGGGAATAGAGATCAGAAGAAGCAAGAACGAGTATGTCGGTTGTGAACCAAACACCTAAAGGTCATGGCATCATGTATAAGGGAAGAGAGGAAACAAAAGACACAGGAAGGAACCAAAGAATTACAGCTTTCGGCAGAAATGGTATAACCGTTTCAAGTCAGAGTACAATTTCAGACTCGTGGGACTCCTTGAGGAGCAAGGATAAAGCGAACAAAACAGTTCATTAAGCGCTTAAGTCTATTATCCAGCTGCCCAGTGATTCTCCCGTGCACAACAGCTTCGTAGTCAAATTGGGGGAGAATAAGGGACTAGGAGGGAAATACAGGTTTCTAAGATAAGGTGCAAACCCACAGTGGGACCGAAAGAAATAGGGTGATTGGTAATGGAAAACAGAGGGATAAAAGTAAAGATTGGAGGAGGGAACGGGATCTAAATACAATAGCCTGGGACTATTTTACATCAATATTAAGCCCATGTTCAGTGCCGCAGAGTTAATTGATTTGAAGTTCCCCTGAATTCTTAAAATTGCGATTTGTATGTCGGTTAAGTCCAAAGGAAAGGTAAATTTAGGAGCAATCTGCATTAAGATGATGGCGGCAATATTATTTGGAATTAAGAAAGTCGTTAATGTAGCGATAAAAAAGAGAAGGAGAGAGGATCCTTGACGCCTCCACAAGAGAAGGCCCGGGGGGATCTGGGCACCATCTGAAAGGAAATATTAGAACTAATAGAGTTTAAATTACCAACATATCAGCCAACAACGGATTGTTCTGTTATATTTTCAGCATACTATTAGAGCGACCAATTTATACCAATTTTAAAGATTTATGCCGTACATTTAGTTGCAATAATGACAATAATAATTCAAAAATAAAAAGTAAATCAATTAAAGGGAGTGACTTGCTTGGAAATGGTCGATGGACGAGTTGCGCTGCAGCGTTTATTTAATTTTATTATTGGTTCAAAATTGTTTTCAGTGTTTTTGCAATATTACTTTCTCAATGCATTGGTATTGTTGAAACAGTTTTGTGGTTTTTCTTCGAAGAATCGGTGGTTTTCCAAAAAAAATGGCGTTTTTCAGTATATTTGCCCCACTTTCTCAAAAATTGTGAAATATAGCAAAACATATTTTTTTGTTTTCTGCCATGACCGAACCATATATAGACAATTCAATAAAAAAGTAATCAAATATGCCAACGAGTTACAGAGAAAACAGGTCGAACTATAGAAAAAACAAAATTTTCGGGAAAACAGGATTGTGTTAAAAACAGCATTTTTCGGTGGTGCGATGAAATTTTATGCCTCGAATGTTTATTCTCTTAGCATTCATGGTGCTTTTCGATATCTGACGGCAACACGCTTGATTTTTCATTTTTAATTTCTTCGTAATGACGAATCTAAAAAGATTTTTCAAGTAGCAGAATAATGTCACGAAACCATCTTCGGTTTTGCCAGAAAACATAGACCAGTTCAATTCAACAACTTGTAGTTCATCTTCCTCCTCTGCGATGCAAATATAAAAAATCCTAGAAATTTTGGTACAAATGGTTGGTAACCACAATATAAAACTTTTTTTAAAAGTGGAACGTCCTTACGCTAAGTAGAGTAAAATCATTCAGCGAGACGCTACTCTCCTTCAGGCATGTTCTTTGCTGAATTCCGCTGTGGTACATCAGTAATTCTGTGAACTCGATATATCGTAGGGTTTTACTCTAAACCCAAATTGATGGATTGATATGAGGCTCTTTTCTACGAGAGCCTTTCGTGAGTAATGAGTCTCGAAAAGTTTTCCAATCACTGGAAGTAGCGATATTGGTCTATATGGCGAAATTTAATTCGGTGGTTAACCATGCTAAAAGCCCATTTGTAAGTATGTCGGGTTCGAATACAGGGCCGCTGGATTCGAACCCGGTATCTTTACCTTACAGTGATGAGCGCCTTGTCAACGCATAAACCGTTGCGGCCACCGACCCCCCCCCCCATGCCTGGTTATTATTGTAATTTCAGTCACCTTCAAATAAAATGTTTTAAATTTATTGCCGCATTATAAATGATGTAGTTTGCCATTCATTTTAAGGCTATTCTGTCAATGTTTCTTCTGTTATGAGATCGAATCTCGGAGCCTATCTTGAGAAATATTTCATTCGATTGTGCGAAACTCTTCTTTTCTTTTGAAGTAATAAATTTATTCTTCTTTCAGAAGAATGCTTTAATCATCAGATGAACAAAATCACAAGCTTTGTCGTAGATGTCTCGTGCCCATCCACCTTTTTTTGTAATTATGTTACAAGTATTTTAATTTTTTGCGAGTTGCCAGTTAATCTGTAATAAGCGTTAATAGTTGAATAATCTTTGGTGGGTTGAAGTTGTGATGTCACAAAATTAACAAGTAATCCTTAAATAAAGGATGATTCTCTTATTTGTTTGCTTAAGATATAGGAAAAATCGTCTGACGTATGTTTAGAATTTATTATTAAAATTCTAACATATTTTCCTTCCTTAATATGTGGCTGCATTTTCTTATAAAATATCCAGAAGATCCGCAAAACACTTCCAACGCAAACTTGTACGCGTAACTAACTCCAAAGATGTTGGTTTAAGGCAACAACTTGAAAATCCTGTTTTTTCACCATCGCAGGGCGAGCCCTGGAGGCAGAACTTGGTCGTAAGGGCTAATTGGAAAGGAAGGGCCTCCAAACAAGATTAACGCAGATGGTACTCCCCTAGGTCGAGGCGCACGGAGGGCAGAGTGTGCTCAACTCGGTCGTAACTTCCGACCTGGGAATTCGGTTTTCGTGCAAATGATCGAAATGGAATTCGGAAGGATAAGAGGGAATCAGAAATGTTATATAATGTGTCCATATGGTTACGAACAATATAATCACAATTATTACTCATTTTTGTCCTGAGAATTTTGAAAAAAATACTCACTTGGTACGTTCATTTATGCCTTGGTTTAACTGGTCTTCAATCGGAACATCTATATTTAGACCGTTGCAAACCAAATAATCCTTTTAATCCATATTTAATTAACGTCTCCCTTCAAAAGGGGGAAAAAGCAAATTGAATTAATTACAGATTCAAAGTCGGCACAATAAAAGGCCAAGTTCCCCGAGGGCAGGTTCGACCGATTGATGACTTCGAAAGAAAGGAAATTATTAGTTTCAGACTCGTTCTAAACAGAATGAATCCGTTCTATTGTGAAAATGTGTTTTCCGACAGGCTTAGCTCCAGAGTTGCCAAGGCGACCCACCAGGTGACCCACATAATATCTCCCATCCGCCGGCCGTTGTGAATTATTGGTATAACGCACTTTTTATGACCATTAGAACATGATAATGAAAGCAATAAAATTTAAGGATGTATGGATTTTTTTCACGCGGACTTGAGATGAGATTCCATCTTTGACGCTCTTTCTCTCTCCTCTCTTTCACTCTCCTTTGACAGTTCAGATGAAATACGGTTTTTTTCCCTTTGAAGTTCTCAAATCAATAACCAACCGCCTAAGGTCTATAAAGTAATAGAATTCCTGCACCATTAAAATTAAATGTTGCCGCCTTACAAAAGAGTAAAAAAAAAGATTAAGATATATATNATATAAGATATTATATATATATAATCGATTGTTTGTGTAACTAATTAATAATTAATTGTGTGAGGATTATTGTATTAACTGCGCTCGATAATCCCCTCCAAAGTAATGCAATTTAGGGAAACGAGAGGGTAGTAGCTGCCATGGGGAAGAAAGTCCAACGTAGGGTCTTCTGGGGAGGTTTTGGCAAAGAGCCGGTGCTAAAAAAAGTAGTCACGAGGTCAGTGGTTGACACTTGTACAGACTGGGCAGTTGGTTGCGAAGATGAGTAGGCTAGACCTTTGATAGATTTTTACGGAATGCGAGTGTCTGGCTTCGGCTTCGATACATGTACATCCTTTGTGGATTTTAGTTAATAAACTTTGTTATGAAATGCGAAGACCTGGATTACTTTATTATCGCCCCAATGAAAGATTCATAAGAAAAGCCAATCCTGACAAATGATCGACTCACCGAGATATGCGTCTCTCTCTCTCTCTCTCTCACTCACTCTCTCTCTCTCTCACTCTCTCTCTCTCTCTCTCTCTCTCTGCTTCGACCAACCTTTTTTTGTTTAAATCTACGTCAGTAGACGTAGGATTGGATTTACCTTTCCCTTTTCTTTTTCTAAACCTAAGACATATATATTTATAGATCGGTTTTTTCCATCAGCACGTAATAACCATGTGTTTTGCCCAAAAATCGCGACTAACTCGAAAATAGTTGAGAAATCGGGCAACGTGGAAGGTGACCAATAGAAAGATTATTGAAATTTCCTATCGATTGCTAGTGGCCGACGCTCCATGAAGATTTCCTGGCTCCACAGCTCAATTTGAAGTTTTCGTAAAAAGTGCAAAAATTAATGTTCCCGAATTTTTGAATTTACTGATGAAGCTAAGAAAACATTGAAGACGCCATTTATTTAGAGTAAAATTTTCTAAAAAATGTTACCTAGCGCAAGTCTGTGACTTAAAAGGCAGAAAAATATGAATTTCCAAAGTTGGCCATTTTTCATGCTACCAGGCGATCGTTTTTTTAAATATAGATAAATTGTAGCTTAATCCATCCGGATCTTCTTGGTCCGAGTATTTTTTCTAGTTTGGCAGTCAGATGCGTTCGGGTTTTGGGCAACAAGGTGGTGCGGTTCCAAATTAGGTCTCATTTTTTCGAAAATTTTACCTATTATATATNACGTACGCGACAGCTCTTAGGAATAAGTTCTTGGTTAAACGCCCAATATATATATGAGAATTATTAAAATTGTACTGCCATCATCCAAAATGCATTGCACAGCACAAATCTCTCCTGCTGACCATGCGCTATTTATAGAGTCTACATTTACTTGGCATTTGAAGGGCTCGATGTGTCCCACTCAATTGAAGGGATATTCCTTGGTTCTAACTTAAAGAGCGTTCGGAAAGTCGTCTGATAAGATAATGTGTGCACATTGAAACTGATTGTATGAGTAGTTTGAGAGGCCGATGGAGAAACATTGTGCACACCATCAACCTAAATTAGATTAGTCATATGTTTGGAAGGCGATGGAGGGACGTGAAGTACTCCACCACCCTATTTGAGTGAACGATATGTAAGTAGGAAAGAAAGAACTAAAAATGAGTGACAGCGTGAGTTTGTTTGGATTTAAAAACTTATCGCATTGGGGGATAAAGTGACTTAACTATTGATAGACGCAGGAGCCCATCGTCGGTGGCAAGAGAGATAAGACATACGGTGGGTGATTCTGAGGCCTGCCGATAATTTATTGTAAAATCTGCAATTATTTTTCGTAGCTATTTCTTTTCTTTTTTTTAAACTCTTCTTTAATGTATAAATTAAGTTTTTGGTTTTTCATGTGGACAACTTGTGACAGAATTGAAGTTGTCATATTGCTTAGCAATTTTATTTCAACAGATTTTTTTTATCTATAAACAAACACATTTTTATTGTCATTTTTGACGTTTTGATAAAAATGCAAAATGCTCTGCTGCTTTTTAGCGATTCCATAGGTACTAAGAACCAATCGATTTGTAAACTAGGTACACATGAATTCTCTTTTAGTAACAATTTCAGTAACAAGCAATTTGAACTAACGATAAATTGAATCAAAACCAACCTCGTACAATTCTCTCGGGTAATTGGCCGAACAGGAAACCGTAATTGACGAAAGCGACAGCTCTTAGGAATAAGTTCTTGGTTATACGCCCAGTTTCAATAAGGTCAAATGCATTGCATTGTCTTTGAGCAAAGTTCGACCTTAGTTGGTATACGAGTTCATTTGTCTTTCACCGTGATTACAACCAAACCGTATTGCTATACAGACTCTGGTGTAACTAATTTTCTAACAAACGGATTATATTCACGCTTTTAAAGCAAACCACAATGGGGTCTCTTCAATTTCTACTGTTGGATGGGTGTGGCATCCAATTATATAACGATTTGCGGTCACGGCTTTGTCGTAATCTGTATAATTTGATCTCTGGAGTGTAGTATTTAACTATTAAGCCTCTTCGGGGAAAACACGGCTACGCTTGGAACATCGCAACGTCTAGGCCATCGCTAGAAATATAAAATAAATAAAAAATATAAAAAGATGTCTGATCCAAAAAGAAGGCTTCAAGTATCACGGGCTTGAGTTTGAAAAGAGGGATCGTTCTTACCGACTCAGAATAGGCCGTACCGGATGTAAACATTATGGTTTTTAGCATAATTGGGGTTGGAGTGACCACCGAGGGTCAGCTCAAACTGAATTACAGGTCCATCACACGTAGAACACAGGAGGGAATTTCACAATTCCCACAGAATTATTTACCTAATTGCATATTCGTAGTTGTAAATAGCAATGAAATGTAGAAAAATACAAAATAATAAAAGTTATTTTTCAACCTCATCCATACAATTTGGATTTACATATATAGGCTCAAATACGCATATGTATGTATTCATAGAAACATTTGCCAAGTTGAGCCTATTCGCTTCTTGTAGTCAACCGGCAATTTCAGCCTTTGCTCTTTATAGCAAATTGCCGGTAGAATCGAGGATCTCCCGCCCCGGATGTTGGCAGTCCGTGGCAGCTCTCATTCTTATCTGTCCAACCACCGAGATTTAGTTCCGGGGGAGCGCTGTCAACAACTAGGTCAACTTAGCATCCAACGCAGTTCCAAACCCATTCGTACTCACGTTTATTCTTAAATATTGTAACAGGGTAAATAAGTCCAGGCCCGTGTCCCGACGATATAGGAAGCACGGGGAAGTAGCGAACCATCGCCTCTACTATAGGCGGAAAGCGGTGGGGTCGGAGAGCGACGACGCCGAGGTTTACGTGTCGGTCGGACCTCTTGGATAGGTGAAGGGATTTTACCGATTGGTCTAGCCTTTTGTTGAGATCGTAAATCACAGCTTCCACTTCGAGTGTAGCCGTATTGAAGTACCGTTTCCCGTATCAACGTTCCGTCTCGTCAATGCACGCTCACTTTGTTAAAATTAAAAGACCTAATTCACATGTGTATATAGGGATTAAGTAAAGTTAGAATTGATTATATTAACCTTTCTTTTATTTGTTTGTTGTAAATATATATAGTTAGTTAAACATCACATTACTTTCTTTTATTGTTTACATCCATAAATTAATTGTTAATTAGCGAACCCTCCAGTCTCTCGCTATCTTCTGGCTGTCAATACTTTGTACCCCTATGATAGTCAAAGACTACCAGGCTCCTGTTAATCTTTTTTTTATTATCAGTAAAATTTTTAGCCTGCATAAACCAAACACAAAATTTTCACTCCTATTTACATGCCATTCATTCAATTAGCGTGTTAGAGTGAGTACCCGCTTCCTCCATCACCCTTTACACACATTATATAATTAACCTAATTGAGGGTTCATGGGGTACTCAATATTCCGCCATCGACCGTCTCACATCGTACATTCACGCTAATAAATACTTTAACTCTCAACACAGCACAGAACAACTCCGTCTCCTCCAAGAATCGGAACAGGGTCGCTAATTGTTATGCCCCCACTTACCATCGTTAGCATACGGGGAAGGATATCAAAAGTCCATAAAGAAGAGCATTAATTTTAATGTTAAATTCTATACTAATATCGCTACAGGGGAGCTAGGGTTACCCTAAGGAGCATTCCAAAATTCATGTTGCATTCATGTTCCAAAATTCAGCCCCTGTTACAATGGAAATGGATTCGTAGTGGCACGTGCCGACGCCACTGGCGGGAACTTAGAGAAGAGACTTTCTTCTACCTTCGCACGAAATTTGCGTGTGACACCGCTGTACACCCGGCCTCACGGCGTATCGGACGGCAGCGTTTAAGCGTTGAGGTCGCTATGATTATTTAGGCTGAGCCCGATTGGAGGCTTTTACCGTAGGCGGTACACCTCTAGGGGGTGGTTAGCAATTCCACTTTAAACGAAACCGCGGCCGGAGCGGATCCGGTAGTTTCTCCGCTAAAGAAGCCCCAATACTCTGGGAGATAGAGTCGCCTTCTCTATTAGGTTGTGCGCGGGAGACCGGGCTGATGTATTTCGGCTTAGGTAGCCCTATGCGCGCGACATACGGTCTGATGCTCAATGCAGACCCGACCACACGGAATGGGCAGGCGGGGAGCGAGGTTGTCTTGGCCCTTCGGGCCTGAGCTGCCTCTACACCAATGCTGCGGCAGTGACCTGTCGTATGTGGAGGTGTGTCAGCTCTCATCTTGATAATCAAAATGTCCGATAAGGCCGGAAGGCAAGGTGCGGACGTTAAAGATCCTTATTGTCCTTTTTAGGACGACCGAGTATACGGGATGTACTAAGGAGCGTTCCAAATTTCTTACACAAGATTTAGGGAACCGTCGAGCCAGATAGCTTCTAGACTGAATAAAATAGACATTCACCCAGGGCCAGTATAGAGAGTAAAGTAATCCACATTATTTTACTGATTCACACTCTAACCACAGACGTCTTGTTTCCAACTCGGTCAATCTCCGACTGAACTCTCTCTCTCTCTCTCTATCCTGGCCCCGTATAGGCCAGACGCCCAGTCATCATTCTTGTATCTCTCCGGCTAGATGTTTCCCTTTTAAATATTCAACTAAACTCTTAACTATATTTAACACTCCGTTTTTCACTGCTCCAAACTAATACTCGCTGCCGTGCAGAAGCATTCTCAAATCGGGTGGCATTCTTGCGCGGTTCTGCATGGAGCCAACCCAATTGCACCCTTCAATTAGGTGGGACGCATCGAGCAATCCTCTACAGACCAGAAAAATTGAGAATGTGAATTTTATTTAAAATTTCTTTTTGGGCTGAAAAGACCTAGTCGAATTGAATTCTATGGGCAAGGCAGATAATCTCAGGCTGCCAAAAACATGCAAACATTTGATCACAAATTAAGCCTTTTTAAAATAATAAATCATTAAAGAAGTAAGTGTAGTTAGATCGAAATCACTTATCGCTCTAAACTAACCGTTCATCCTAATTGATCGATACCCAATGTCAAATCTTTTAAACCGAGATTTGAGAGCCGAACCTTTTCCAAAGCCCGGAACCCTTAGCATTGGGAAACTGTGTTAGTGGAAGGAATCAGTAAACGGGAATGGGCCATCGGTCCGTGTTAAGAAAATGGGGTGGAAACCGTCGTTGGTAATGAGGAGTAGAATTAGCACCCCCATTTCCAGATCACTTTATCCAGGAAATGAGTTCGCGGGACTCTCTCTCTCTCTCTCTCTCTCTCTCTCTCACTCTCTCTCTCTCTCTCTTTCTAGGCCGCATGTTTACCAGTCCTGTCAAAGTGTCCTTTTCCGGTTTAAAACGCCTCAGCTCTTTTCAGTCTATCCTTTGTTACTTCACCTCCATGAGGACAGGGTGGTGTTCAAAGGAAATGCAAAATTCCGGATGACAATGATTCCAACAAGCGCATTTAATAATTACAAAAAATATCCTAAACTGTATCTTTTAACTTGTATCTTAAAAAACAGAATGGATAAAACATTTATCTTAACGGATATAGGAAGGAATTTTATATTAAAATAAAACATGAACCAAGCACTAATATGAAAACATGAATACCAATACTTTAAAAATAACGATAATCTGAGGTATCGACTATATCTCTTACCAACCTGAGCATCGACATTTTCAAGTATCAAAAGTTTCGAAACTCTGAAATAACGGTAAAATAATTTCGATATTTTGAATTTAAAAAAAGCATCGATATTTTGAAGTATAGAAATTATACGTACGAAACAAAAATATCCATTCCCTGAAGTACTAGAACCAAAATAACGTTATTCTAGTACTGAAATAAAAGTACGATATTTTGAAGTATAAAAATAGAAGTATCGTTATAAAAAAGATCGAAACAAAAGCATCGATATTTTGAAGTAGCTAAGCTAAACTATAGATATATTAAAATATCGAAAGAAATGTATCGATATGGTGACGTATTGAAACAAAACATCGACAGTTTGGCGTATAAAAACGAATGTATTGATATTTTAACTAGCGAAACAAAAGTATCAATATTTTGATGTATCGAAGTAATGAAATATCACGATTTAAGTAGATACATCAATTATCAACGCAAAAATACCTTTATGTCAATCTAAAATGTTTCTGTTTTTGTTCGAGATGACTACAGCATGAGATGCCATCTTTCTATTTAGACCAATGTTTCCGAAATGGAATAATAAACGAAAGTGAAGTACATTGTAATACGGCAGCAGGTTGAGACTTGGCATAGGAATGGGCCTCGATCAGGACGCGTTCGGCAATCGATGATGCTGAATAATCCGAGGGCTTTTGCCTCGGCTGGTGTGCACTGCACGCGGATTATCGGCACTATTGTGGTTTTAAATGGTACCGCATGTTGGAAAATCGATTGTCCGGATTATCAGGTCACGATTTGGATCTTCACACCAAAGAGAATCAATCTCTGCGCACATTTGTTCGGAAATACAAAAGATTATCGAGAAAATCTTTTTACAAGCTATACAAAGTAGACTGCTATGATCTAACAACCGCAAGAAGAATATATCTCAACATTTTCTGAAAAAAATCTCGTACCGATGATAGACCCATTGAAGTGACAAGCATGTTTCAGACGACATGGCTGTTGTGCTTCAAGTGCTTTCTCAAAATTCTATTTCTCTTGTTTCACCCTACTTAAATCATGGCCTATGAGATATTTATTATAACATAGCTGCACCAGCCTACAGTATATACCGAATGTAAATAAATTATTAAAGGAAAAAATCAACAATATGAACTTCATTACAAAGTAGAAAAAAGAAGTTGAAATCCATTGAAAATAACTGTATAGAAACTTAAAAAAAGCAAAAATAAGCAGAATAGAGAATAGTTTCAAACATACTGCTGTAAATATTATTACAAACAATTGATTATTGTGTCACAAATGTTAATTATTTATCTTAAACAAAGCAGGAACATAAAATATTTCAAATTATGCACGTGGAATAAAATAAATATTACACGCCTGTCCGATTATAATTTAGAACTTTTAATTTGCCATAACTCATAATTTAAATTTAATTTAACTGGAATTTAATTCAATATTAGGTGGACATTTGAAGTCTGTTTGCCGTATGCTTTTACATATTAGCCACATTCCATGTATACATCAAATTTTGTTGGTTATAGGAAGGGGAGCGGGAAAGAAAAATATTAGCCCAAGGATCCGACAAAAAATATTTTAACTAACTAAAAAAAACTCAAACTAATTTTTTTGACTTCGTTGTGCACGTATCAAGGTAATATGTACCAGTCCATTTTTTTGACGTATGATAAGAAAATAACATGCAGAATTTTATGAAAGAAAATACATTTAAACAGTAACAAAAACCAAAAGACGCTTCTAATATAATGTACTAAAAATTTCGTTCTGAAAAATAATGCATCGCTCCGTCTCTAAGCTAAAGTCGCTTAATTCGTTAAGGTAGAAGCCTTAATTTTGAATATTGTAATTACATATTCATATTTGTTAACAGTGTAAATCATTAGTTACATATTTAAAATCGTGATGAAGCGGATTTGTTTCTCGATAGCTAGAGCAAGGAACTGAGAGGTTTTCTTTCTTTAAAATTCGCTCTATTCATGATTTTTATGCTAACATCAATCAGAACAAGACAATTAGCAAATTAACTTTAAACGGTTTTATTGGACAAATGGTAAATATCATTGTAATGAGATTTGCAATTAGATATAATTGAGATGGTGGAAATTGTTTAACAAATGAGTAATTAGGAATGAAGTAGTGTTTGAAACCATCATGAAAGCTTTTTAAAAGGATAGTTCCTACTCACAGTAAGTACTGTGAGTAGGAACTATCCTTTTAAAAAGTATTGAACACCACACTCATTCCATCATTTATCATTTCTATTCATGAAAGCTTTGTACAATATAACAAAATTATCAAAGGAAAAAAGAAAAAAAGGTGCGTCTCTTTTTTTATCCGTTATTTTGCGTCCAGAAATATGGTGATGTCATGTAAATGATATGTGTGTTTACAGTGTATAAATTTTTTTTACAGAAGGTTTATGAATAAATTGCAACATATGAAATTCTTGCCTTTCGATAAAATATGCCTAAGTGGCAAACCCTAAATCAATATAAATTTGTTTTCTCACATTTGAGTAAATTATTCGCTTAGTTTGAAGTTTAATATAAAGAGTAAGTTTAGACGAATTTATTGTGCCATGGTATTGCACAATTTTAATTATTTGAAATTATTTAAAGTTGTTGAGTTTAGGGGTTGCTTATAGAAAATCCATCGACTTAGGCTGTAGGTATTTTTTTCGAACCCAAACCCGACATATATCTTTCCTGGCTCCTGCTTTTTTGGCGTCTAAGTAGAAAAATTTATCAGAATAAAATAAAAATGTCGGACTTAGGTTTAAGTTGGCTGGGAATAAATACCATTATTGTTTACTTGCCGGTGTAATTTAATACAGTACATGTTGCTCATGGAAATTAACTAACCAGATTTTAATGCATTTTTTTTGGTGGTACTAGGTCGAAAAATATTAGACGAGTTTGAACGTTCTTGCCATTGAACCCTAAGAGCAGAATAATTGTTTTCAGTAATTTAAGTACGTTTTGCAAATACGTTTTTCTGCCTTTGAAGTGTTTTATTAATATACGAGCCCTTTTTTAAATCTAACATTAGAAAATAATAAACAGAATTGTAATAAATGCGACTAAAGTTATAATTAAAAAAAATACACACACACAAATAGGTTGTAACTTAATTAAACAGATGAAAAACGTTTTTTTCTTAAAACAGGTTCGGTTTCGTTTTAAGCACCCTTTAACACTCTTCAACACGAATTTTCATCCCAGTAAAAATGGATATTTATGGGCTAGATTCGTAAAACCCAATTTTTTATGTCAGCTACTATGTCAACAACGTTTAGATTTTATTTCAACATTAGTCTGAAAAATTAGGACTAAATAACAAAAAAGTTCGTTCATCATTTCTCCGATGCTAATTTATTTATGGAGACAAGGTTTGTGCCAATGTGTGTGAAATTTAACGAACTACACTTCTGAAAAATTCTGGAATGTTGAGTGGAATAGTTTTAACGTAATCACCATTTTTTTTTAAATTACCGGCATTTGGAAGGGGAAATTTTTGATAATTTTGTTTCTCAAAAATTTGTTCCGAAGGCTTTTTTAGGATGTGAAACAATATGAACTTCGTTTTTGATATTTTAATTTAGCGTTAACAAATAAATAGGCCATCCCAATGTCATAGCCTCCCCTTGTAAGATTGTCTTGTGATTACTTGGAGATCGTGAGATGCAATATGGTGTCAGGTGGGTTTTAGGAAAACATTTTCTTTATCGAGCCAAATAATCATTAACTAACGGTCACTAAACACCACACATTGAGTCTAGTGTGTGTCTTAATATAATCAATACATAAGATAATTATAATATATAGATATCATTATTAATACTTATTTTTCCTGTTGTTTATTGTAACTACATGACCCATTATTATCTCTTAAATGACCAAGTTCTGAAACAAAACTTCGGTTTCTCAAACAAATCGGTATATTTTCTTTTACATCTTTGGTATTAATCGGAACAATGCAAAAAGTAATTTTTACATCCGCCACATTTTATAAAAGTCAGTCGAATTTATTAAGCGGAAAAAAAGCGCGAAAACGCCCTATTTCGTTTAAAATGTAATAACAGTATTATCCAAAAGAAATGGCAGCAAAGTCCTCCACACCGAGAGCACACAGTCCTAACCAGATTAAGAATAGGCCATGTGGTTGACACACCGACTTTTGACCCAAAGCTTGCTTGATGTGTCACACATAAATGAACGCAGTCATGCCTGAGAGCGTATAGGTATATGAAAATTGTATTTGAGCACGGCAGCAAGTATTTGAGTTCCCTATTCGGATTATTGGAAAATCAGGGCTGTTTTATTGTATACAGTACTGCTAAATATCGTCGATAGTTTTTGACCACGATGGTGCGAAATTGAGTATCCCATTGATTTTTAATTAAAGTAGGTATAAATATGGAAAAGGTGATAGAGGTCAGAAGGATGAAATGAATTAAATCACTCGAAAAACAGAATACTCGAACTAAAATATGAAGCTCAATACTATCCACTTGTCTACAAAATGATGAGCCAGATAAAACACGAAATACAGTGCCGCGAGCTTATGAGCTTCGAATCAAATTTACCACGCAATCGACACTTAATTTTATTTTAGAAAACATTAAAATAGTCTATAGGATTTTAAGAAAAAGCAAAGAAATATTATTATCTTTAACTCATGGAAATCGTAAATACCATATGTAACACGTTCCCAAGAATTTCATATATCAGACTTAACGGTGTCATCTGAAAATTAAGTACACAATCATAAGGATTTGAGTTAATTAAAAACACACCGCGGGGGTAGTATAATGAGACGCCCTTGGGCGAAATCCATTTATCAGCGGATATCCAATAAAGTACCAGTACTGAACACTGCAAAACAAAGTTTTAAATTTTGTAGAAACCTGGAGAGAACGACAAAGGCCCCATAGATAATTAAGAAGTCTTTTCTGAGGAAGTGGCGACAATTCAATTATCTGGAAAGCTTTGCAAGTATAATGGACAATCATTGCAATACAAAATTCTTTATATTTACTTAATTATCTCTGTTTACTTTACTTTTACTAAAAAATATATATTCAATCACTCCAAAACTGGTTGTTACGGATTATCTGGTAATATCCATTTCAGCTGTCAATAAACTACAAATAAAAGATTAAAAAGCGCTTATTATTAATAATAATTTTTAAAATATTTTGATATTCAAGAAAGAAAAATATAAACTAGACTTGTACATACCAAAAACTGGGTACATACTACACTACTGTACATGAACCAACTGGTAGCACAATCAGGTTATCGAACAGACAAACACTCATTCATCCTCCGGAGGCACCAATGATTCCAAGATTATATTCACGGAATTGTCTGTGTTATCTCTTTTTCGCCGAGATGATGGCTCTTGAACTACGAAAATTTACCAGCATTTTCACTCCTCTTCATGACCGGAAAAATCCCTGCTGCAATAGAGCCAAAGAGAAAAAGCTAACATATCGTCTGCCCACATCATTGGTCGTAAAAGAGTCGTTTTGTGCATGAAAATGTTAACTTAAAAAAAAGACAGTAAGACAAATATAGCGGAGGTTGAATTTGAGAACGAGCGGACGAGGTGAGTGAGTAAGAGGGCAACGACTAGGACAAGTCAATTCCGGTTGGCCCAGGCATACAGACTGGGAATAGGCCCTCTAGGATCGACTGATCAGGATGGATTGCGGAAAGGGATTTGTGACTGCCAAGAGGAGGACGATTTTTCTATGGAACAGGGCGAACCCGGAGGCGAACAATCCAGAAGACCCGAGGCGATGGTAGGTGACAGTCGTCGGCGGTGGGTTGGGATTTCTTCCTTATGTGTAGCCGAAGCCATCCTGAAGCAAGGATTCAGGGTGGGTTCCTGGAAAGGATTGGGGACTAAAATATAGAGAACGACTTTCCTACCCGAGCTCTAGGGAAAAACCGTCTCATGGACACCGAGAACGGACAGCAGGACACCACAAAATAAGTTTTGTTTGTTCGAGTTGGACGAGGTTTTTGTAGTGTGTTTCTGTCTGTTCGTATGTAGCGCAAAGCGCACATTTATGTTAGTTCGTTTTTTCGGTTGTTTTGTTTAAAACCACAATTTTATTTAACTTAATTAACTGTTATGGTAATTTTGCTCGACTGTCTTTTAATAAAGGTGTTAATTTTTGTTGTGTAATTGTGTTTTGTGTGTAAAAGAGTATTTTATTTTATTTTTCTTATTAAACAGAAAACCACCCCTCCGGGGGGGTCTCTTGGGGTTTCAGGGTAAGTTTACATCATTAGGGGTTTTGTGTCCTCTCTTCTCCTGTGCTGGGAAGTTTTATTATGTTTTGTATTTTTAATTATACCTCTTTGGTTCCTTCCTCTTTATTTTTGTCATCCTATTTGTTAAAAATAGATCGACTGTTGCCCAACCTTTTTTATTTATTTGTTCATTAATTTTCAGCAGGTATTAATTTTTAAAATTATTTTTTCCGAATCCCATCTTCAATCAGTTTTGTCGGCAATTTTGAGCCTTAAAAAGTAATCTAAAAAACTGTCGAATCTAGTGATTGTGGGAGCGAAAAAGGGCAAATGGGGAAGCCCTCCATTTTCTAAGCTCCAGTAGGGTAATTTCCCGCACCACAACCCATTACCAAGACCAAGACCAGATTTTGCTATGTCTTGATTTGATTTTAATTGATCAAGTAAACGTTATATTTCTTACAAAGCAGTTTTTAAAATAGAAATCGCGTTTTAAGAGATCATATTGCAATTATTAGTAAAAAAACAAACTTCTTTAATAAATACGGCGGTAAAAGTTTAATTCAATATTGTATATAATTAATTATATATCGATAATTAACAATCGTGAAGTATAATGTTATTTATATATTTAACAGAAACAAGAAATTGTAAAAACTTATTTTTGGGTGCTATCATACATACAATCTTAATCTTTTCTCCAATTTTGTTTAGATATATTCTACCGCTTTTAGTAAAGAAAACATTGCTACTTATCTTATCAAATGTCCGTTTTCACGTTTTGCTCTTACATTAATGACGACCCTCAATCTATAATTTATTGCTGTTATCACGTTTATGTTGAGGATTATCAAAATTTTCTTTCCTCACCTCCTGACTTGCAAGTTGAAATTGTAAGTACTCACGAAGTTAAATTAAAAAAATAATATGGGCCGCTGAATACGGATGTTGAACGATGATAAGTCCCAAGCTATTGTTTTATGTTCCAGTTCCCCCATAACCTACTTCCTATCCTTAAGTTCACAATTAAAAATTACTCTTTCATTCTGTCCCGCTGTCAAGAACTTGGGGTTATCCTGGTCCTGGTAGCGTATCTTTCAGATTTTCAATCGTTGCTTTTTCACCCCCTCCCCCAACAGTGCGTCATCGAAGCCTATAGATCTTTAGATAAGCTTAAACGTCTAATGTGTTCGTTTCATCTTGGGCTTCCCACAGAGATCCCACAGTCTGCCCTGTACACCGATTTGACTTCCTGCAGCAGGCGATACTACCTTGGCGCATTTTGTATCAAAAGATATCTTCCAATTTCCCTCTCCCAACATACACTAATCCTCTATAGTCATCCTTCTGACCTCTGAAAATATAAAAGTACTGCTTTAATTCGCTTGTTCCTAATGTGAGCTTAAAACCTAAGGTATTTCCTTCCTCACCCTAACTGCCAAGGTCTCGTCCACCTTTCTTTCAAATGATTCCTTGATTACCTCTTATCCTTACAACTTGGTACCAAAAATTCTTAATTGTTTCTTTTTGTTTAATTTCCATTATCGTAATTTTATTTTGTATCTAGTTTTATAAATATACGTTTCTCTACTGGCTAATCAGGCCTGAATTCTTGTTATGTTGTAATCATAATTAGTTATTCAAGGGGGACTTTAAGTCTCAGAGTAAAGTTTATTTTTCATTTCATTCTTGTGGTGAAAGGTTCTAAACAATTGAAAGATAGATTAAACGGAGTGGTAGTTGAATACCTGGCTTTATAGAGGATTTGGTAGGGATTTGATAAAGCTCCTGGTTGTTTTTTCTCGGTTAAGAACCTCCTAAAGATCGAGTTATTTTATCGGTACTTGAGTTGTTGCCCCCTGCCAAATTTTCTGGTAACTTTTTTCTGTCTATTGTTAGTATTTGTTTTTGAAGTGAAAAAAGCAAATAAGCCCTTGGATATTTTGTAATTAACCCCTCGTATTTAATAATTAGATAAATCTCACTAACAGCCAGCTCTGATTAAACTGCCCTTAAATTAATCGCAAGAATTTTTTTTCAATGTAGATTGAAAACAATTAAATTGACTTTTTATTACATCGGGGATTTTGAAATTTTTGGTAATCGTATTTTTGGTCAGCGCTCCTGGTAATTTTTTTCTCAGAGGATTTTCCTATTAACTGAAACAAGCGTTATTAATATTTAAAAATACTCTGTTTCATTTACGTCTCAACATTACAGTTAAAAATAATCCTAAAATAAACGTACAAAAGGCATTTTCCCCAGTTCATTCATTTTTCTAAATGTCACTCACTTACGATTTAAAATGTTAAGAATTGTAATGCTTACAACAATTCTTCAAAAACTATAAAAACTAAGTTATGATACGACAAAATTATAACTAAAATCAAATGAGATGTGAAAATATAAATTGCGTGGTGATTAGTGACCATTAGTAACAAAGTATTTCTACTCACTCAAAGTGTTTTTTTTCTGTGTAAGTGAATAGAAATACTTTGATCGAATATATAAAAAATATATTTTGCATTGTATAAATTCACTTTTCCACATCCAAAATGTAATTGTTATATGTAAACAATGTTTGTAAATCCCAGGCCCTGAAGAGGATTTTAATAAAGATCGAAACGTTGGCACGATATAGAAAATATTTTTCTGAAACCTACATAACACCAGACCGCATCTCACGATTTCTAAATAAATATAAATTGCGTTGATAAGCTTATATTAAAGTTAATCAATTCCTGCTAGGTATGTTGTACTGCTATATTTTCATTCCTTTTTTAACTTTTTGTAAATTTCACACATAAAATAACCAAAAGGCGTATTGTAAGCCTGATTTTTAACAAAAATATAATGTATTTAACGGACTTTTTTTAATGTAGCATAATTTTATTTCCCTTGTTGGGAAAGAGTATCGAGAAAGACTTCCTCCAAAATATTCATGCTATACTTAATTCCTAATGATTACTTCGGTTTCTGACATCTACACACTACAAGTCAGCACCTCGTTGCAGACATTATTGCTTCCTCCTTTGCGAGCTGTACGTGTGTCTTGCTCGTCGTTGTGCACGTATTTCGCATTTTGTGGTGTCGTGTAAAGTCAAAACCATCTTTCTCGACTGCCTTCTAATTCATGGTCCTACTTTGCTAACCATTTACTTCCCATTCATCCATACATCCTGACGGTAGGGAGTCCTCCAACGTGTATCCTTGGTGCTATCTTTCTTTTCCTTATCATATAGCGCTGACATCCATCACTAACCAAATATAGAACCGTTTTCTCATTCTAAGTTACCTCGAGTGTCTATATACAGGGTAATTCATGAGCAGACGTCAATACTTCAGTAGAGTAACCTACATAATAAATTGAACTAAAGAGTCTGTACTGTCCAAAGTCTGATTAGCAATTATGTTCTAAATATTTAAATAATAATTTTCAAATTTATATAATATGTAATAAGAACAGTCATTTTACATTTTGTTAATACTTTTTGTCATATTTTGTTCATTACGATCACTACATTTATTTATATATATATGTGAATAAATTTTTGACCATTCGCCCATTTCCTCTCCTGCTGAATTTTTGTGTTTGATGAGATTTCCTTTTGAATTCTGATCAGTGATGTCCTTTCGGATCATTTTGTTCTACCCACGCTGCTTTGACCTGTCGCGTTACGGTTTGCCATCAAATAATCTGTTCGTGGTTTTATTAATCTCGTTTTTTATCTATTGGCATAAACAGTAATGAACATTTTTTGTGCCCTCTGATGGATTATGTTTAGCGTCTGGCACACATTCATGCCCATTTGCACTTTCACAAAGCTAATTTAGGAGCATATGTCGAGTTTTCATAAACAGATTTTGAAATAATTCGCTTAAAAATATTTTTTGGGCATTCGGAACTTTTATGATTATGCTTTTATGATCGATTACGCTCTGAAATAACCAGTTTGTTCATTTTTATAGTGATAAAAAATTTCCTGGTTACCAAATAATGAAAAAATATTGAAGGAAGATCAACGTACATTTGCAGGATACAAGAAAAGAAGAGTTCAAGATGAAGACAATTATAAAACAAAGTCCTTTTCTTTTTACAAACCTTTTGAAATATATCATAATAATATAGTATATTATGGATAATTATTCGAGATCTTCTTTTTTAAAGAGTTTATTTTAAAAAGTAGAAGCTCCACCGATATACATTTGAGGAAGTGTACACAGGATCTACCTCAATTGCCCTCGGTCCATTATTAAGTCACCTCGGGTTAAGGGGGAGAAAAATGCAGTTGTGCTTAATCGACATCTGATAAGCCGAGTGCATTTTTCTGTACAAATAAGGCTATAACTAATATTGTTTATAATATAATATATAACTTAAATATATTATAATACAAAATTTAAGTTTTCTTTCTTTCCTGTTGTTTTTTGGGTTTTATTCCTTTGTATTTAATGTTGTTTTTACATCCAGGATTTGTTATTGACAATGCATTATGGCCTGTGCCAATTAAATAAAAATATGTTGACATTAATAAGTATTTAATTCTATGTATTTGTATTTATATTATTAAATATATAATTAATTGGATTGATTATGAGGATAAGATTATAGTTCATTTAAAATCAATTTTGTAATATTGCAATAACGGATTGGATATAATGTTATATTGTTCCTTATAATTTCAATTTTCTGACCAGTTTTCACATTATCTTAAAACATTTCTGGTAAATAGTTTTAATTTTTATAAAATCCATCAGCCCAGCGGGTAGATTACAAAACTTTAAAGCCAGGAGCGGAAACTGTACGTTGCTGGATAATTTCTCAAATTCCCACCGGGACTTTGTAAAAGTATGGTTTAACAACTTAAAACTTTCGTTATGACAGACTTATTATTTGTTTATACAATCATATTTTTAATCATCAGATTTTTGGCAGTTGATTATCACAGAAATTTGAAGAAAATAAAAATTAAAAGGATAACCGTCAGGAACTTGGAAATGTTCCTTCGTTACAAGTGACTCTTCTACGGCATAATTTGTTGGCGTTTATTTTATTTACCTTTATTTAAAATATTGCTAAAGGGTTCATAAATTATTACGATCACATAAAATTAGCCTGTATCATACACTTAAAAAGATCAATGTATTATACTGTACAATATTTATACACACGGTAAATTACATTTTTGCTATTTTTTTAAGTGTTTTAGTCGTTTGTGTAATAGATTTTTTTTTAAATTAGATCGAAATTGATCAATTCGGTTCGCCATTATCAAAAGGTTCGTCAATTTTTTTTTAGTTTTCAGCATCGTCAGGTATGATCAAACTGCTGTTTTAATTTTTTTTTTTAACGTGCAGCTTATGAAACAACCGACCTTTCTTAATTTCCATTTTGTTGTTCATTTATTTTCGCCATGTTGTTCACGTGGTTTATTGACTCGGATCCCCCCCCCCCCCAAGGGTTTAACCTACGCCTCCATCCGTGCCCGATTATAAATTGGAAATTCAGTCGTGGCAACGACCCCCATTGAATTTACAACAATACTCGCCTGAATTTATAGCCCCCTTTTGGGAATATGCTCACTGAATTTTTTTAAAATTTTATTATTATTTTCGTTTATGTGTTTTTTATGTATTCCGAGCAACCTCTTGAAGTGGGAGTAATCCGAGCATACCACATATTGGCCTTTCTACACTGATAGCCGTAAAAACGGAGGAAACCTGTGTCGGAAGATCGGAAGATGAACAATCATATTTTACCACTTTCCCAGTCCCTGGCCCATAACGCGATTATTTTCTCGAAAGAAAATATTTGACGATTCCTTGAGCCAGTGTATAATGTAACCTTCTCAATTTTTATATATTTTCTGAAATCTTATATATTCATATTTTTGCCGAATGCCGTATTTCCGGATATCGAGTAACTTTACACAACTGTTAATTTCTTTATCAGAAAATGTTCGACATATTGATTAGTAAATATTGATTCCATTATTAATACAAACAATACTGGTTAACCACCTGCTATTTTGGAAAATTACATTTTCACATTGGGGGGGGGGGGGGCAATCCGAGTCAATAAATTAAGAGAACAATATGGCGAAAATAAATTAACAACTAAATGGAAATTAAGAAAGGTCGGTTGTTTCATAATCTGCATGTAAAAAAAAATTAACAACAGCAGTTTGATCATACCTGACGATGCTTAAAACTAAAAAAAACTGATGAACCTGTTGATGATGGCGAACCGAATTGATCAATTTCGATCTAATTAAAAAAACTTCTATAACACAAACGAGCTAAAACACTTAAAATAGCAAAAATGTAATTACCGTGTGTATAAATATTATACAGTATAACACGCTGTTTCCTTGTTCCATTAAATTCATCCGTCTTTTGACTTCCTGAAGATCCAACTCACAACATTGAAACATTTTTGTTTTGCATGATACTACAGCCAAAACCTGAAAAACTTTGGGAAGACCTCATTTAGATTTTAGTCTGTTGCAAGTGCGTTTATCTAAAGGAATAAGTTGTTCTCTCACTCTCTCTCTTTCTCCCTCTCTCTCTCTCTTTTTTTCTCTCTCTCTCTCTCTCACACACACAGACACACTCACTCACTCTCTCTCTCTCTCTCTCTCTCTCTCTCTCTTTCTCTCTCTCTCTCTCTCTCTTTCTCTATCTGTCTATATCGTTTTTTTAAATAAAGACCTAGCCACAAACAATAACAACGTTAATACCATTTCTTCTCATCATTATTTTATTTATCCTTTATACAAACATGTTTCAGAGGCTCTACCCGTCATAAATATCTAATGTTGTCATTATAAAGGGCCCCTAGACCGTCAATATTTTATATTATTGTACAATATATTGACAATAATAGTAATATCCACTCGATCCAATATTATTGCCCGATAAGTTAGTTTACGGCTGACGCTTCTACAGTCATCATGTGAAATATATTCGACCGGCAGGCTGCTTGATGTGTCCCACCTAATTGAAGGGTGCAAATCCTTGGCTCCACATAAAGTACACGTAGGAATGCCACCGATATGAGAATTGTCATAAGCACGGCAACGAGTATTTGAGTCCCACTGTTCGGATTCTCGGAGGAAACAGGGTTGTTTCAATGAATATAGTGTTGATGTGGTTGTGTACGCTAGTGTGTACTGTTGGATATAGTGAATGTATTTATTAGCGTGAATGTATTATTTGAAAGGGTCGATAGTGGAATATTGAGTATGTGAGAGTGTGATGGGTTTGAAAGTAAAGAACTGATTGCGTTGGGGGCTGCAATGACCTGGCTGTTGACCTGGAGTCCAACTGGAGTCCGACCGGACGGATAAGACCGAGATCTGACGCCGGGCTGCCAACACCCAGCGTGGGTTCTCGAGGGCCGCCCGTTATTATTAATTTACAATAAGAAATTACAAAAGCTGGAATTGCTAGTGAACTACGAGAAGTGATAGCCTCAACTTGGTACACGGTGTATGTACGTGTATGCTTGCGCAGATTTGCAGCAATCAATAATAAATATGTTGAATAAAGAAACAGCTAATTGTGTTGCCATTGCTTGTCATTAGTAATAGCTTTAAATATAAAAAAATAAAAATGAGTTCACTCATGAAAATTTGTGAATGAAAATTATGAAGGAAAAAACAGAATCCTATATCTGCTTTCTTTCTAAAGCCGTGCGCAACGAATTAAATTTTTTGTAACTAAGTTCGACTTATCAGCATCCACATACTTTTCTGTATTTTTACGAAGCAAATTTTCTATTGTTCATTTTTTTAAATTATATTGCTGAAATGTTTAATCTTGATTTTCCACAAAACTAAAGTCTGATACAACACCATACATTTTAAAACTTTTTCTAGTCATTTTTAATAATTCGATGTTTACTGCACGTCTGTAAATACAGGATTTAATCAATATTGCCCACAGGCCAAGCAATATTTTCCATATTGCACAGCAAAAATCGAATTCATTTTTATTGACTTAATATATTGCACAATTTTTCAATTGTGAGATACAGACAGTCAATATTGTACAATATGAATTATATTGGCGATAGTATTGATCGTCTAGGGGCCGCTTTATATAAAAGGCAGGAATTGCTTTGTCGTAATTTACTCTTATTTATATTTACTCCTGGATTTATATAGAGTTGCTTAAGTTTGTATGACTTATGGATAATTTCCTTTTTAATAAAAACTTTTTAATTACCTGTAATTTGATTAAGTTAGGTAAATTTCAATAAAACCAACGCCGAAGACATAAAGTTTACTTCTACACTTGTTTCAAGTGTTTTGAACGTATGCGCGACTGTAAAAAAACCGAGAGTGAGAGTGGGATTGGGTAAAATATTTTATGTATGCAGAGTTGAATAATATAAAACGAATTGTGCTTTAAGCAGAAGGAAAGTCACGAATTCACCCGGTTTACGTCCTTGGAAAAAGTCCCGACGTCGTTTTATTATCGAGGGAATTACTCGATGAAATAATTCATATTCAATTTTATTTAAATTTAAAATGGATGCAAAAAGTTGTGACACGTCGAGCAAAAAAACGGATTGAACGTCCTGACATAAACCCACAAAGAGACATAATGTGAAGGGGAAAAGTTTCAGGCAATTTGAAAAGTTTAGAGGTTCAACTATGAAAAGGAGAGTGTCCACGGAGAAAATAGTAGCCCATTGTTTAAATTACTCGGTATTTGGTAAAGTTGGTCTTCTAACCCAATGGTGGTGGCAGTTTGCTCCAGACATAATTTCATGGGAAGACGATGTCTCTCGCTTATCTTTGAATCCGAACCGAGTAGAAACTTCCAATGTTAAAGAGTCGAGGTGAAGGATAAGTTAACTAACGAGCCGACGTCTACTCATTATGCACAACAAACCTTTGCGCCTCCGGTCACAACCTTGTTACTCAACTTGTCAAATCAATTGCCTCCGGGTTGCAAAACAAGGAGATACTGACTTACTGATGGGAGAAGCGATTTTATCAATTGCCCTGACGTCCGAACGGATTATCTAAGAACAATTTCCGTGATGTTGCTAATAACAACGAACGATTGAAGAGAAACGAACTAACGAGTGTTCGATATTAAACATGGAATAAAACATATTATTTTTAAAAAATTCACCTATGCATGGAGTGAATTGTGTGTGTAAGATAAGCTTTTTACTTTAACCACGACATTTGCTGTGTCAATTGTAAACGTGTATGATAAAATTACACAATCGATAATTATTCAGAAATCGTGAGATGCGGTCTGGTGTGATGTAGGTTTCAGAAAAACATTTTCTTTATCGTGCCAACGTTTCGATCTTTATTGAGATCATCTTCAGGGCTCAATAAGATCGAAAGGCACGATGAATAATTATCGATTAACGGTCACTAATCACCACACACAATCTATTATGTTATATGTCTTTAATATGAAGTATCGGTAGCGACTATCACTAATCGGAAATTCTAGTTATATTATAATATTCTTATAATACATTATTATAATTTCATAATACTATTCATATGTCACGTTCAGATTTAAATGAACCGCCATGCCCCTCCACACACTCAAACAGTGAAAGGAGTAGGGGCCAAGAAAGGGCTAGTTTTTTCAAGTCCTAGGACAGATCCCTTTCTGGCTTGTGTGTGTAAACTGCTTTTTGGTAAAAAGAAAAATTTGGTGTGCACACTATTCAAGTGAGTTAATTTTTATTACTTTGACGTCAAAATAAAAAAATAATAATTGTAATTTAGTTTTAAAAGGGTATATATTTTTATAAAGAAAAATAAAAGAAATAATATTTCATTTTAAAAGTTGTGTTAATAATTTAATTGTATTTTCTAATTTGGTGGTCAAAATTTTAATAATAATAATAATTTCTTTACCTTTCTTTATGGAACTATAAAACGAGAATAAATTCCATTTTAAAATTAAGGTTTGTAGATTTGAGATAGGTTTGTTATAGGATAAAAGGATTCTTTAAATTAAAAATAATAATTAATAAAATATATTGTCATTTTATGTGAAAATAAATTGTAATTAAAGATTCAAATTTAACAAACATTTGGTGTCGTATTTACTTTGGTTTAAATGAAATATAAAAGGTGCCTGATCGATAAATGAAATAAATGTAGTCAGGTTCGATCGTAAAAAACCTCTGGGACCTTGTTTTCGGTTTTCCGAATTCAGGGTTGGGCCCAACAAAAAAGAAGAAGAGACACGCTATATCACACATATATTTCAATTAATTACGGTTTTTAGTTGAGATAAAAAAGTCAGTGTCACGAGCGGGATTCGAACCCACGACCTTCGACCTATTTTTTTAATAAACAATCCACTACATAGCCGGTCTAATTATTGAAATCTAAACTGTGCATTAAAAAATTACCCTATAATATATGCATATAGCAGGAGACGAGGGATCGTCCTCACCCGATTGAGCATTGGCCATACGCGGTTGACACACCTTATACAGAGAAAGGTTGCTTGATGTGCCCCATACAATAGAGGCGTAAGCTCAATACAGAGAGGGTGTAGGCATGCCGCCAGATTTAAGAATGGTTCTCGGACACGGTAACGAGTTTCAGGGTCTCCTGTTCCGCAGCTTAGGGGAATTGGGAGTTTTTTTATTGTATATAGCCGACAAAATATGTGCTTTGTGTTTCTGTGTTTTGTATGTGTGAATGCATTTATTAGAGTGAATGTGGAGGGGCTGATGGTAGAATAGCATCCTCATCGCCCCTCGAGCTGTGTACGTGACTCGGGTCGATGGCGGAATATTGATAAAAGTACCCAATTGACCCCAGTTGAATTGGTTTGTTATTGTGTGCAAGTTGATGAAGGAATATTCAGTACTCCATCTACCAAATGGAATGAATGTAGGTGTGAATTTATTTATTTGAGTGAATGCGTATTGAATTTATGTTGTAATATTCGCGTGCGCACGGGGCTGAAATGACCAAGCTGTCTGATGCCCCATAAAAATGTACATAAATGGCTATGCGTTTTTAAAGAGTCGTGCGGGATAGTAGCCCACTAGCGCCATTTTTATATATTTTTTTCTTTACAATTTTACGGAAATTCAAGGATGGAAAGTGTTTTTTTAAAACCCTCTCCGTTTAGAGCTCAAAACAAACATCTACATTTAGGTCGAATCGCCTGTTATTAAAATGCCCTTGTTAAGAGTATTAACAAGTCTAGCAGTATATCGAGCAGTATTTCTCCGCAAACGAACACAAAAAGAAACGTCCAGGCTCGATTCCGTGGCCAATTAGTTTGCCGTTTTATTAACAAGCGTGGTAATTGCCTGTCTTAAACGTTATCAAAAGGCTTCAATATTCCCCTCGGGAGCATTTTACATCGAGGAACTCATGATGAAGATGGAGGGATTAACTGAAGGATGCCAACAAATGAGATTTTATGGACAAAGAGATGAGACAACCCTCTCTTTTCTTATTATGATTCAATTTAACCGTTGCTCCGACTTTCTCTCGTTTTTATTCCCACTTTTTTACCATTCCTGTCCGGTCGCTTGTTACTTGGAGAGGGTCCCGTTTTTCCTTTCATTTTTACTACGTTGTAGTTTCTAAAAATAAAGAATAAAATAAGAAGATATGAGTGGTTCACCATTTCTTATTTTATGCAATGAAACTTTTTTGAAAATCATAAATAACAACTATTCTTCTTTCTTAACAAAAATCGATAGATACAAGACAATCTAGGGATGGTTGGGTCCAACAATAGACTTAGACGATCTATTGTTAGGAAGTAAAAATAGGCATCAAAAAGATCCAAACCAAAAATATTTCCCCAGAACGGTTTTTTTTTTAATAGCAGCTGCTAAAACAATAAAACATGAAGAAATATATGATTAGCGTTGTGCTTTTTCTCTTACAAACAGCAACAACAATTTCTCTTTATTTCTCCCTCCCTCTCTCTCTCTTTCTCTTTCTTTCTTTTTTCCCTCTCACTTTTTCTCTCTCACTACCTTTCGCTTTCTTTCACTTTCTCATGCTCTCCTTCTCTTTCTCTCTCCTCTCTCTCTGTGTACTTCTTGCTTTCTTTCAATCTCTCTCCTCTTTTCTTTCAAAAATTGTTAAAATTTAATATTAGATATATTATTATACAATATAATTTAATAGTATGTACAATGGTACAACTACTAAAACACTGAATTTTTCTTACTTTCAATTATTTTTGTAGGATTTGCCTTTTGTAAGTCAGAATTTTCATTAGTCATGAAACAGAAGTGTAGCATACGTAGTGTTGAATGAATTGGAAATTCAATTGAACATTGTTATTACTTTAGATTTATTGCGGGTCGTAGTAAATTGTTATTATTATTAAGGACAATGGAAATAATTGTAGATCGTTATATCTGTCACCATCCGGGTAAGAAGCCTTGTTAATGACGTTGTTACGTTACCTTTGCTCTCTGTCGGGGGATGTCGGTGGATGTGGTTCGGCGGGGTCAAAGGTCGTACCATATCCTCCGAGCTCGTTTAACCCTTGTACCGAGTCTCTTTCCTTCCCTCACGATCCCTAACCGCATAAATCAACCCGAGCTCCCCTGACCCCGACGGGTTCAAATCTAGCCCCCCCCCCAAAGAGGCAAATCTTCTTATCTCCAAGCCCGAATCGTCACAGAAGTTTTACGACTCAGACGAAGTCTCCATCTTCTTTTTCATTCCCAGCTGGAAGATATGGCTTAAATTGTTTACAGCTAACAGCAAAAATCAATAGAAATTTATAATACATATATTGCTAAATCACAGGTAAAATACTTGCTACTAATACATAATGATTATCAATTTAAAAAATATCTTCATTGTAAATTTTTTATGTATTAATTATTTAAAATGGAAATACCATACGAGGGTTGATAAACATCAAATCAATATGTTCATATATTTGAAAAATTAATTTGCAAAGTGTTTTCATGAGTATCATTTCATCAAGAGTTTCATTTTCCTTCTAAGGTACTCAGGTAATGAATTCTATAAGTAAAAATTATATATATATTCAAATTAATCTCAATTTTTTACTCAAAAAGGACAATAATATTAACACAGAACTGCACATTTTAAAAATAAATGACAAACAATTTGGCGCACATCAGAGATATATGATTTCGTATTCCCAGGTGTCGGAGATAGTCATTCCCAGACCAGCTTTGAATTAAATGAGGATGAGTACATTTCGTAGATAAAAAATTATTATTGTCATAACATAAAATTATGCAAATATAAATTTATTTGAAAACACTTAAAAGTAATAAATAGCGTATTTAATTCAAAATCCATTAAAATAAATACAATTATCTAAAAATTACCTGCAAATTGATCCACTATGTCAAATTTAACTACTATAATAAAAATTGTGTAAAAGTCGTAAAATGTTTAATATCAGATTGTTGTATATTTTGTGGGATACTGGTCGTTGGGGCGTCAGATAGGTTTGTCACGTTTTCGTAATCTTGGGTACAGATCGAAACATTGCCATTCCAATTTCCTTACTCCCTTCTTCACGACATCAAAGAAGATAGTAGGATGTAAACCCTTCGTCTATATGTATCAATTTTGTATTGAAAATTTATTTCATGGGCTGTATTTGTTAATCAATTACAAATTATTGTTTCAAAGTCTTGATGAATGGAATATAAACCTCGAAGGCTCGTAGGATGTAACTTACTTTTTCTCTCTACTCGACTTTATCCTAGATTTTTAATATAAAATGACAACCTTGATCCTAATATTAATTATATAACGAAGATAATGGTGTTAGTAAGCATTATTAATAACAGACAATCTAGACAAATAAAAAGAACATTGTTTGAAAAAGTTGTTATCGGTTAAAATGGAAACCGGTATTTTTGAGTTTTATGGCCAATTATAATAACGGAAATTGATAGTTTAAATGGCCAATCATGTTCTAGCGTCAAGATATTGATTGGTCCCATGTTCATTTGTTACGTGATTGCACTTGGTTTAACATCGTAATCAGACTCGCAGAGTTTTCGTTTTACATTTGCTTGGGTCCTCGTTGGTAGACGATTTTTCATACGAGAGTAAACAGAAATTAGGTTAAAAGTTAACGATTTCCTTGTGCAAGTTTAAATTGTTAAATGACAAAATGTAATATTTGTTTATAATATATAATGAAAAAACTTAATGTAACTTACTTTTAATGTTCAGTAAACACTATACTGTCTCAAAAATATTATTTATAAATGAAACACAAAACGAAAGGAAAAATGTTCGGTCTTTATGGTAAATAATTAAATGACGATGGACTGAAAATAAGTCATTACATACATATAAAAAAATCCTTCCTCCCAATCAGCCCGAATTAAAACTCGCGGTCAAATTGCCAATATTTTTCCATGTTTAAAGTCTGAAAATAAATATTTGTACTTAACTGCAATAATAGTTCAACACAATTTCTAAGACTTTTTAACAATTTGTTGTTTATATATCAGTCCATCTCTCACTCTCTCTCTCTCTCTCTCTCACTCTCCCTCTCTTTTCTTTCAAAAATTGTTAAATTGTAATATTAGATATATTACTATACAATAAAATTTAAAAGTATATACAATGGTACAACTACTGAACTATATGGTAAAATATTGAATTTTACATAAGATAAATTATTTTTGTCTATCTTTATCTCTACCTATCTCTCTCTTTTTCTCTCTCTCTCTCTATATATGTATATTTATATATATTACATTCTCTCTGTATTTATTCATCTATCTATCTCTCTGTCCATCCATTTACGTCTATCTCTCTCTCTATAAATAAATAAATAAATATATATATCCCCCCTCCCACCCTAAAAATAAGAAAATAAGTAAATTTATAAACCATTTCGAGTTAACTTTCATTTCGGGCGATCATTTTTCATTCCGGGCATTTGCACACAAGCTTTTGGTAAAGACTTTTTATGTACTTGTAATATAAACATTTTTTTCTTTTCCGAATAACTCATTATATTGTAACTAACACTCATTTCCGAACTGTCCCAACTTTACCACATGCTTGTAAATGTGGTTTAATTGTAAATTAAATCCTTTATTTAACCCCTGTAACGTTATAATACGTTGGGCTGACTTTTGTTTCAATGCCGAAAATTAACTTTTGGTGGAAGTACGAAAGGGTAGAATGATAAGAAGCTTGTTTTCACCCTGGCTGTAACTTTGAGTGCTTGCCATTAGACGAGGTCGTTAGACCCTTGTAGCATGGCTGTGTGAGGGGAAGTGAATAAGGTAAAGTTTTTCAAAATGAAAGAACAATACAATTTCCTCTCATTTCCGTACTTTTTTCCTCTGTGTTGCTTTGTTTTGCCAGAGAAATTTTTGAGATTATTAAAATTGCCTCGAGACTGACACTTTCCCTTCCTTGTAAAACAAACGATCAATTACGGTCTTGATTAACCCTTTTTTCAAAGGTTATCATTCTGATTTAGTTAAAAATCAAATTTGTTTTAATAAATAGTGTTTATATTGTTAAAAATTATAATAAATGAACAAGGCATGAGACTTTACATCTGCCATTCCAGTTGGAAATATTACTATCTGTCGACACCCAAAAACGGCTTCACTGATGGCAGAGACGATAGCAAAAGACGTATTTTATGCGAAAATAATTGCTGGGTCACAGTATAATAATGTTGAATGTTTTAATATTTCAAATGTACACTTTAGAATAAAAAGTTGGTAAATTTATAATCATAAAATTCATAAAAAGTTAAATTTGCATTTTATATAAAACGGCTAATGTATCGTAATTGATTACAATGCATATTTAATAATAAACCTTGTACATTCTCATCACAAACAACTTTATATATTATTAACTGGCATTATGAGCTCGTATAATATTCAGTGCTAACCTGTTTTCACTTTATTATTTAACATTAATAAATAATTAAAACAAGTATAAACAAACTGGACCTTTAAGTAAAGTTATGCAAGTTCGTTTGTGAAACATTGTGATCAAAGGTACGATAGAGATTTAATATCCATCTCTCTCACTACCTCTCTATCTCTATTTATTTATGTAGCTCTATCTACCTACCTATGTATTTACTTGATTCCCATTTCTTTCTTTTTGACGCTATCTTTTCCTTCCCTGCTCACTCACGTATCGAATTGAATCATTGAAACATCGGCGACTGTTGTTCTTCTATTCGTCTATAACGTTATCTATCAATTCCAATATATGTGTTCCTCTCACCTATTCTACTATGCTCTCCTTCAGGCTCACTTTTATTTTGTTCACTCTCTCTCCCCACATTCTCTTTTTCACTCACTTCTCCTCCTCCTCTCTCTTTCTTTAGCTTTTTCTCTTTTCTCTTTTATTTTCTCTTTTTCTTTCTCTCTCTCTTTCTTTTTTCTCTCTCTCTCTCTCTCAATCACTCACTCACTTCTCCACCTCTCTCTTCAGCTCTTTCTGTTTTCTCGTCCCTCTCTCTCTCTCTCTCTCTCTCTCTCTATCTAGCTCTCTCTGTTCTTTTTTCTCTTTCCACTTTTCTCTTTTCTCTCTCTCTCTCTCTCTCTCTCTCTATATATATATATATATATATCTTTCCCTCTCTATATTCTCTATTTCCCTCTCACCCATCTTCGTTTCTCTCTCTCCTTCCCTTTCTTTTTCACTTTCATTTTCCTTCTCACTCTCTCTTTCTTTTTTTGTTTTTTCTTTCTCTTACTCTCTTTCACACCTTCCTTTCTCACAGGCACATTTACACTCTTTCTCACTCTCTCCCATGTCATTTTACCCTCTTATCCCTTTCTCTATTTCCCTCTGTCTTCATTACACTTTCTATCCGTTAATCCACCTATTTACCATCTCCTTTTTTTCTCTCTTTCCCACCAAATCTGTACTTCTCTCTCCCTTTTACCTTTTCTTTTTTCCCTCTCTATTTCTATCTACTACCTCTCTCTCACACTCTCTCTCTTTCTCTCTCTCTCTCTCTCTTCCTCTCTCTCTCTCTCTCTATCTAGCTCTCTCTGTTCTTTTTTCTCTTTCCACTTTTCTCTTTTCTCTATCTCTCTCTCGTTCACTCATCGCTTCTCCTGCCCCCTCGTCCTTTAGCTATTTGTCTTTTCTCTTTCGTTTTCTCTCTCTCTCCCTTTCTCGCTTTCCCTTTCATAAGTCATATCATGATCATAACCTTTTTCTTTATACTATTTTATCTACAATCTATTTATTCTATCTAGTATTATGTCCATTGCAATGATAAAATCAAATTCTTCGTTATATATACTTCTGTTGTTTTCAGTTCTATTGTCCTGCCGCATGATTATATTTCCTAGTTGAACAGGATTTTATGTAAAATACATTTTTACTTATTACTTTAATTTTATTTATGGTTGTTTCACAAAAATATTTTTTGTGTTCTTTGGTCTATAACAAAAGTTAAATTTATCTTGCAATTATTCCCGTTTATCCTGCGGTTAATTTCAATGGAAACAGTAACACAGAAAGAAGTCCTTCACAATTAACTAGAGTCATAAAAGAGAAGTTAAGGTAGTTAGTCTCCAGGGCAAACTCCAGGCCTTTTAATCTACCGACAAAGTGCTGAAAAACCAAAAGTTTAACTTCAAAAATTTACGAGTTGAAAAAAAATTCACAGACTATCCTTCACAGAGACGCGAAGATGTAAATTATTATCTGGGTGACTTAAAGAATTAGACATGATTTAGTAAATTTATGAGTGCACTACATCTAATTAAAAAAGTACCTGTGAAATTTTTAAACGGATAAGATGGATTATTCTTCAAAAGTTTAACAATGTGCCGATTTGTTCCTCCTTATTGCTAAGAAAATATGCATGTCACCTGTATGGAATCAAGAACCGTCGGTCTGGATGATGCATCGTCCTAATGATGATTGATGCCGGGTTACATATGCCATATCCTCGTAAAGGCATTTCTCACGGAGGGGGGAAAAAACCACCGCATCATTCTTTATTCCCCGTAATAAATTTCCTTCTTTCAGAAAATAGACCTCCGGCTACGGTGGCTCATGTAACCTCCGATCCATAAAACATGGCAACCGTAATTGCCAGTTACAGACCTTGACTATTTACGGCGATGATCGGGGTTTTCGGTTTTCAGATACACTGTCCTAACTAATTACCAGCCTGTTCTCAAACGCAGCACAGTCTCTAAACACATTCAACATTGATTTGTACTAGGTTTTAAGTAGTTTCTATTGACAAAATATCTGTCAACTGTTTCATCGAATATGGCTAGAGTTATCAATACTAGGTATTCTATAGTGACCTTTCTTTCGTTTTACTTTCGCTTTCTGCTTTCTTACATTTACAACAAATACTTTACATTATAAAAACAAGTTACTGTCCAAAAAAATTTCAAGACAATAAAAACATATAAACAATTGTACTCGCAACCGTATCGGCCGAAACGGCATAGATAAAGATTGCAAAGATATATTTATGTGTCTATGTACATAATTTTCTGTTTATAAGTACATTCAAATATCTGTTTATGTGTATTCTCTATTCAAGTACTTTCACACACATCCAATTACTCATCAAAATTATGTTATATCTAATTGCCTATTTATTGTTATTTTATTTATGTATTTATTTTTTGTTTCACTCTCACTCTCTCCCCTTATCTCTCTCTCTCTCTCTCTCACACACACACACACACACACACACACACACACACACACTCTCTCTCTCTCTCTCTCTCTCTCTCTCTCTCTTATCTTCTTCTTCTTCTTCTTTCAGTTAAAGAGGTTCTTCAGCTAAACCCGGCTGTGTGGAATAGGGGAAGCAGGGCTTCTGTTCGCTTTGCAATTCGTAAACCTTCGAATCTGGTTTTAATTTCTTGGCAGAGTGTTCAATTCTGGAATAGATCCGCTTGCTTCACTCTGTCAAGGAGGGAACTTTTGGGTTTTTTGGAGGGTTCAAGATCTAGGCCTTTGATTGGGTTTGTTAGGCAGGCTTGAAGCTACAGTTACGAATGTACATTCTATTCCTGTTAAGACTTTTGGCTATTTTCTGTTTATAATATGAATTCTTCTTAGTCCTATTTGTCTGGCTTTGTAAGTAGTCTTTTTGACTGTCCCATCCCTGCCATACGTTTCGTGTGGCTTGTAGGATTAGGCCTATTTTTTTGTTCTAAAGCTCCTTTTGTAGAATGACTCCGGCTTTATTGTCTGAAAATCTGTCATGACTTTTCTTCTAGTTTTTACAGTATTTAGGCAGTTCCAGACTAGTTTTGAGTTGATATTAGTTGTACTTTTGACGTGCTTGTTATTCATTTCATGTCCACTTATTGCCATGGCTAGCTACTTAGCTTGCAAGATGGTGGAATGAGTCGAGAAACATGTGGTGCTCAAAGTTATCAAATGATCTCCTCTTATTATCTAGTTTTATAGCTATAAACGACCCGGCATAAAGTTTTTATTATAGTAAATTTTAAATCATTACATTTTATCTGTATAGTATACTACACCGTGTAATTATTTTTTGGTTAGCCAATTTGTATGTATTTTATGAACCTAGCCAATTTCTTTAGTGTGTACTTCTCCTCTCTGTGGTATCGATTATACTGGTTATTCTGGCAAATATTTATTTTATAAATAACGAATGTAACAATGATTAAGATTTTTGTAAGTACATTATTCGTGAAATCACGTGTTAACAACACGTAAAAAAAAGGCACTGGTTCAAACTGAATTATATGTTTACGCCAAAAGTCAAAGAAACGTCACCATTTCACGAAATGAGTTGTATAACAAGTTAAATTTATCGTGCCGTGTTTCATGGGAACACAATTCGTTGTGTCATGGTGAATTAACTCTGGGTATTAGAATCAAACGAACAAGTTGCAGACCGAGCTTTCTCATAGGGACACGCCCTTAATGTTGAGAGAAGTTGCTCACATTTCCTCGACTAAGCAAAAGCATTAAGTTGATAATGTCCGCTTAACCCGTGACGATATTATCCTTCTAGTAAGATTTCATTTTACAATTAAAAGGCAATTTTGGATATTTTAAACCGCTTTTTTGGATGATATTTGTTCGACTTTTCTTTCATATTCTTTTTTTTAGCTAGTTAAAAAGATTACTAATTAAAAATCTCGTCTCGTAATTTTATTATTCCAAAGAATTCTAATGATTCCGGGCCTTTGAGCAATGTCGTACTGAGAGAAAATAGTAGCTGCAGTTGAATACGACGAAAAAATAATAACGTACAGGTATATGTACAAAATATAACCAAAGGGTTGTGATTTTACTTGACATCGTAAGGGAAATAAAAGAATTTAGTTTTATTGACACTCTTTCAGCTCGTTTATGATTTATTGTCCGAAATAAAACAATGGACGATACGTGAGTTTAGTTATTTAATAAACAAATTCCACCGATGAACATGAAACATGAGAAATCCAATTAATATGAAGGGCTGCTTACCAATGTCATTATTCATGCATGCTTGTAAGTTTAAAAATAACGCCATATTATTTATTATTTTATAAAAAAATAGTTGATAGCTTTCTATTTTCTAGTTTATGCATCATTTTGTTAACGCCTGTGCTTTTGACATAATTCTGTATATTTTTGGAATAAAACCTGTGTAACCTAACTTAACCTAACCCGTCTCTAAACAAAGCCTAATCTAACTTAACCCTAATGAAACTCTGGCTAACGTTCACCCGAACTAACCTAATAATTATTACCCAACACCCAACCTAACAGAAACCTAAATCTTTCACCCTACTATCCTAATCCACGAGTCCGGAACGCGAATCTATGACGCGAAAATAATCAAGCAAGAATGATTAGGTATACACCAAAAAAAATCCATATTAAAAACACGCAAAAACATCAGCACTTGTAATCTACAATTAAAAATTCTTATATAACACTGTGTAGTATTGGCATTACTAGACAGAATGAAAATTTTACTTTCTTATTTTTTTTGGCTCTTAATTTATTTAATATGGCTAATACACAACAACCAACATCAAAAGTGAAATAATGGCCTAGAATTAAGATAGATAACTAATTATATGAAATAATTATTTAGAAATCGTGAGATGCGGTCTGGTGTGATGTAGGTTTCAGAAAAACATTTTCTTTATCGTGCCAACGTTTCGATCTTTATTGAGATCATGTTCAGGGCCTGGGATTTACAAACATTGTTTACAGATAACAATTACATTTCAGATGTGGAAAAGTGAATTTATACAATGCAAAATATATTTTTTTTATATATTCAATCAAAGTATATATATTTTGCATTGTATAAATTCACTTTTCCACATCCAAAATGTAACTGTTATCTGTAAACAATGTTTGTAAATCCCTGGCCCTGAAGATGATCTCAATAAAGATCGAAACGTTGGCAAAAGAAAATGTTTTTCTGAAACCTACATCACACCAGACCGCATCTCACGATTTCTAAATAAATATCGATTAACGGTCACTAATCACTTCGCAATTTATATTTTCACATCTCCTTTGATTTTAGTTATAATTTTGTCGTATGATATGTTAGTTTTTATAGTTTTTGAAGAATTGTTGTAAGCATTACAATTCTTAACATTTTAAATCGTAAGTGAGTGACATTTAGAAAAATGAAAGAACTGGGGAAAGTCCCTTTTATACGTTTATTTTAGGATTATTTTTAACTGTAATGTTGAGGCGTAAATGAAACAGAGTATTTTTAAATATTAATAACGCTTGTTTCAGTTAATAGGAAAATCCTCTGAGAAAAAAATTACCAGGAGCGCTGACCAAAAATACGATTACCAAATATTACAAAATCCCCGATGTAATAAAGGGTCAATTTAATTGTTTTCAAGCTATATTGAAAAAAAATTCTTGCGATTAATTTAAGGACAGTTTAATCAGAGCTGGCTGTTAGTGAGATTTATCTAATTATTAAATACGAGGGGCTCCTCGAGGAAAAGGGGGTTGCGATTTGGTTCTCTTCGCCTCCTGTAAATTGCCTATTTCGATAAGTGCTTGCTGGTGACGCAACCTGCCTTTTACACAATGGACGGAGCCATATTTCTGACGTCAAAACCCGAATCGTCTACTTGCAGTGTCTGAAAGTCCACGGTCACGTTTTATGCCTAAAAGAAAGTACACTTTATTCGAACTAGGGGTAATCCTCTTAAAAAAACCGCTCGCTACTAAGACGGAGGGAAACAATTATTTCTTGATTTAACACCCCTGAAAAAATACACTATAATAAATAAAATCAGAGGTAATCCATCGGAAAGGAGATATTGTCTTTGAAACCATGAATGACAAATAATAGTTGCCGATGTATAAGTTTCCTTGTTTTACTTCCATGTATACTTACCCGACACTTACCCGACCGAGACGGAAATTTGTATAAATTACCTTCTTGCTCACCGACTTATCGTCTTACTTTCAAGTTGTAAATTATTTCATAAACCTACCTGCTTTTATAAATTTAAAAATTTTTCGGGATCGTGTGGTTTTAAATTCAACTCAGGCAAGGAATAATACAAATGTTCTACTTCTGTACAAAATATAACAAATTTATTGTATAAAACTTGTTTTAATTTCCTATTATGTTGGCTATGTAAAATATAGTTTTTCTGTTGTGTTATTATGTTATCGTTTAATATAATATGAGAATATAAATTTAAGAAGCAAAATGATCAAGGATGCCTCCTTCTTGTACCATGTTTACAATGTTACGTGGTCCGTTTCTCTCTCTCTGTATCAATTTTTTCGAAATGATAAATTGTGTCAAATTTTGAGTAATATGTATAATTAAAAATAACCAAAAATAATAAAAGTTGGTATAAACTCAAAGTGTTCATGTAGGTGAAGGCCAAGAAAGCTGACCGAGGGTCGCTGATATCTTTGATAGCATTTGCTGCTGCACCCCGCTCTGACGCAAGGGTACGTTGACAAAGAATAGGATAATAAGATTCCAGGATAAGGCGTTTATAGAGCGTGGCTGGGTGTCATACCACATCAAAACTTTAACTCTCTTTTTCAATCTCTCTCTATCTCTTTTTTTTCTCTCTCTCTATTTCTTTCCAGAAAGAAGGGAGGGATTGAGTGAAAGAGAAAGAACAGATTTTTTTTTAAATCACTCCCTCCTTTTACTTCTCACTCTCTCTCACTCACTCACTCACTCACTCTCTCTCTCTTCCTCTTTTTTCTCTCCCTCTGTCTATCTATCTATTTCTTTACAGAAAGAAGGGCGAGATTGATTGAAAGAGAAAAAAAAACAGATGTTTTTTTAAATCTCTCCCTCCTTTTAATTTTTCCCTTTCTCTCTCTCACTAAATCGCTCATTCACTCACTAACTCATTCTCTTTCTCTCTCACTCTCTCTCTCTCTCTCTCTTTCTCTTTCTCTCTCTCTCTATCTATCTATTTCTTACCAGAAAGAAGGGAGGGATTGATTGAACGAGAAAAAACAGATTTTTTTAAAATTTCTGCCTCATATTTTTTCTCTCTCTCTCTCTCTCCATGTTATTTATATTAGTTTGTTAAGAACGAACGTTTACTGACTTATTCTAGTCGTAGGGCAATTTCTATTCGCTCAGGCCGGTTTGTGAACGCGTTTTTTTCAATGGTTAAAATTTTATTTTATCACCAAGTACCTCTTTCGGCATGATGTATGTTTCTCGAGTGGTACGTAAACCCTCTGTTGATAATGATGAACCGCCGGAACATATCTGACATATAGAAGGCAGCTTCGGTAGGAACGGAAACGCTCGAACCACACATTCCTCATTCTTCAAACCTCATCGAAATATATCATTTTGATTTATAATGGCTTGCAAATGTAATTACACTGTTTGAAATATACTATTTGCTTGATTTGAGGTTATGTCGAAAATGTGTAGATAAATATTTCATTGAATAGACTTTAATAAGTAATCTCCTACAATTATCGATTTACAAAAAAATAACCTCCTTTATGACAACTTTCAACAAGGTAGATATGATTTGTACGTGCATTTTTAGAAAAAAAAAGGCCGACTAAGATGTGAGGCCAAACGAAATTTTTTAATTTCCCTCCCGATTGCCAAGGCGTTGATGAAATCGTGTAATTTAAACGGAAGTGAAGCAAGCGTTCGTGGGTGGGGCGACGTTCAAAGGCTAATGGATCGCCCAGGGCTCGGCGGCGCAATCTCCCCTCTTTCGCGTTACAAGACTTGCCCCTTGATTAATCGCGTCAACCCGTCTGTAGATTTGAGAGGAAAATATTGCTACTTGATGACAGGATCAACCAATTTCACTATTTTTTAATGCAGGGATTTCATTACCATCTCAGACGGCTATTTATTATGGTCAGACAAATGTATACTACGAGGAAAAATTAATAAACTGTTCAGTTACCTTTGCTGCAAATGAACCCATGATTGAAAAACTCACCTGAAAAACAATTTCATTATCAGTGAATCAAATATAAATAATAGTTTTAATATCCAAATCATAGTATTTATGTTCAGTTGTTTTGTTTATTTATGTTGGCAATATTAAATAAATTGTTAAAAATATGATTGTTACCATTGTAAAGAAATGTGCAGATAACAAAGACAAAAGGTTGAAAATTATCTTGATTTTGTAAGACTTTAGTAATATTCAGAATTTAATTACCATAAACAGGGCCAGAACAGAGATAACTTTTTTTGCCGAACATATTTGTAGACATCCCTGAAGATGGCAGAAAGCGGAACTTCATATGACTGGGGGCAGATACACATGGCCAAACTACAAATGCAACCTCGTAGATGTAAACAAGAAATCTCACAAAAACAATATTTAATTCCGTGCCGAAATCATCATGTAACTTTAGGGGTTAAACTTTATTTTGCAAAGATTGCTCCATTTTTCAAGTGAGCACATCAGAAGTATAAATTGTGTACAACAGCGGAGCGACACACTTGGCACACCTGCAAGTAATTCTTCCATCCCAGAATCCGTACCGTGGTTTATTGCGAAAAATTTCTCCTTCAGATATGATTCTGTAATCAGATAATAGGCCTGAATAATCCCTCATACCATACTTTGTCGAAGTCCTAAAAAACTTCTAGAAAGACTCCTGTCGCGGACAGCTTCTGCTCGATACATGAAGTAAAAATCTGTAACTCTGTGCAGTTGATGAGTATTGGAATGATGGTTTCGAAAGCCAAATTGATGGTCTTGTTAGATGTCGTTTGAAGTAAATATCTTACATTTAATTGTATGTAATACAATTTTTGGAGCGTGTAATAGTAAGTAAATGCCATGAATACTGCAAATTTCTGAAGTTGGTGGGGGACGAAGCCCTTGGAAGACATGCGGCAGAAAAGCAACACGTTGGCAACTGTCATAAAACGTGCAAGTTTGGCCTACTTGTCAAGAAAACTCAGGTTTTAAAGAATAATAAATATATGATTTATTCTGTAAGGACAGAGAGAGGGGGAGAGAGAGAGAGAGAGAGAGAGAGAGAGAGAGAGAGAGAGAAAAGCTAAAGAAAGAGAGAGGGGGAGGAGAAGTGAGTGAGAAAGAGAGTGTGGGGAGAGAGAGTGAACAAAATAAAAGTGAGCCTGAGGGAGAGTATAGAAGAACAGGTGAGAGGAACACATATATGGGAATTGATAGATAACGTTATAGACGAATAGAAGAACAACAGTCGCCGATGTTTCAATGATTCAATTCGATACGTGATTGAGCAGGGAAGGAAAAGATAGCGTGAAAAAGAAAGAAATGGAAATCAAGTAAATATATAGATATGTAGATAGAGCTACATAAATAGATAGAGATAGAGAGGTAGTGAGAGAGATGGATATTAAATCTCTATCGTGCCTTTGATCACAATGTATCACAAACGAACTTGCATAATAAACTTCAGTCTGAATGAAAAGTCTAATCGAAATCTCAATTTTAATTCTTCAACAGGGTATCACATAAAGCCACTTTTAAGGGGTCACAAGTTTGGGTTGCCAAAGTTTAGAAGAATCTTTCTCAAAAAAACTTTTTTTCTCTTTACTCTTACGCTTATTTGTAGATTTATTGATTCATACAGATCTTGAACGTTTCGAGAAGTATACATTGAAACTGCATATAAAATGTACTGTACCAATATGCTTTCCTTAGACGACTATCGGCTATTTAAAAAAAAAAATATATATATATATTGCTTCATAAGAAATAAAAAAGAAGGCATTTTGTTTTGAGAGCTTGCTCTTAGAGGCACAACGTTATTTGTGTGAATGCAAATTCATTTTCTAGTATTATGACCCCAATTGGCATCAGTACGTATTCACTAATTCTAAAAGAGCAGCTTTCTAGTGTTGAAATTATTATTGGCAATTGCATTTGCCATTGCTGTAAATACTGTGTATTTATATTTGTATGATTCACGATTTGCCAGAAAAGGGTCCAAAAGGCTAAAAAATAGGTAAAACAGCGTGTCAAGAAGTTAAAACAATATATGGCAAGTTTTAATTAGTGTTTGTCAGAGACATGAATGAATATCGTAAACAATTCGCAAATTTAGTCGCGAACTGCAGAGAGAGAGAGAGAGAGAGAGAGAGAGAGAGAGAGAGAGAGAGAGAGAGAGAGTGAGTGACGGGGGAGAAGAAGAAAGTATATATATCAAATAGGGATAAGTTAAGTAGAAGAAAGAATAGAGAAGTAAAAACAATAGAAATGAAGTTGTATTTGATGCTTGTGAGAGAATTGAATGAAAAATGAACGATCTCTATTTGAATTAATAAACTCGAGAGAGAGGGATTGAGAAAGAAGGAGTGAGTGAGCATGAAAAGGAGGGAGGGAGTGAGGAAGTGAATGAGTAGAGAAGAAGAGAGTAGATGGACAGTGAGACAGAAAAACCTACGTACTGCAAGTAAAAATAATATAAATTACGTTTTGTTGGTTTTTTGAGATAAAGGTAGATAGATATGTACAGAAAGAAAGAGAGAGAGACAGAGAGAGAGAGAGAGAGAGAGAGAGAGAGAGAGAGAGAGAGAGAGAGAGAGAGAGAGAGAGAGAGAGAGAGAGAGAGAGAGAGAGAGAGAGAGAGAGAGAGAGAGAGAGAGAGAGAGAGAGAGAGAGAGAGAGAGAGAGAGAGAGAGAGAGAGAGAGAGAGAGAGAGAGAGAGAGAGAGAGAGAGAGAGAGAGAGAGAGAGAGAGAGAGAGAGAGAGAGAGAGAGAGAGAGAGAGAGAGAGAGAGAGAGAGAGAGAGAGAGAGAGAGAGAGAGAGAGAGAGAGAGAGAGAGAGAGAGAGAGAGAGAGAGAGAGAGAGAGAGAGAGAGAGAGAGAGAGAGAGAGAGAGAGAGAGAGAGAGAGAGAGAGAGAGAGAGAGAGAGAGAGAGAGAGAGAGAGAGAGAGAGAGAGAGAGAGAGAGAGAGAGAGAGANAGAGAAATGTTTAGATTAAAAGATATCACGATTTTCCGACGCCAGGACGTGATATCTTTCAAAATCGATAAAAAGCGAAATTACTCTGAAATGGTTGAGAATCGGACCATGGTCAATATGAACTTTTTTGTTCATTTTAGGGTCAAGAATCTACTGGTGAAGTTTGTAGCACGAGTAGCAAGTCACCCTGTATATATATATATATAATTTGCATGCACAACGAAACTTGTTGGTATCTACTTTTGTTTAGTTGCTGCAGCGTAGTTGTACAGCACAATAACACAGTAGAGACGAGATACGAAAATCGAGATGTGTGTGAAATGCTACGTCGACCGATTGATACGTGAATCGCCTCTCTTCAGTTAATTCTGCGTGTTGCCTGTTCGGCGTTATTTCTTTCCCAGCTATAAACTCGCCCCGTCGACATTTCTCTCCTCTGATAAACTGGAAGTCAAGTTTGGAGATCTGAGTATGCCCTATCGGCCCACTTAAATGTGGTCGCGTATTCTCGAGGAATGGGCCTTACCCACTTATTAGCCGTTTCCTGTATTTCATTGACCCAGTTTCCTACTATCGTAGATGCTAGCATGTTGAAATTACAGGAAATGGAACGGTACTATGGTATTTTAACGAGCGCCTCTTGTTATGATTGAAGGGGAAATTCTAACATCGAGGAACGTTTGACTTTTAAACAAAAACATTGTTGCTATGTTCTATGAGTCGTGAATTAATTTCATCGGAATCCACCCAGCTTAAATAATTACAATTTATATTGAGAACAAATTTGCCGGAAGGGTAGACAATTATGATGTATTTATTAAAAGGAGGTTATAATTAATTGCGAACTTCTTTAGAAAAACTATAAAAGTATCAAAATTATCTAAAAATTCACTCAATATAAGCTCCTTTCCTGAAATGAAAGTAAAATTTTTTGTACAGTTGTTTATTAGTGTGTGTAGTCACAAACGCCCAATTAACCCACTTATTTTTTAAAACAAATTAATTATTTATTTAAAAGAATTATAGTGCATACCAAGAATACTTTTAAAAATAATCAAGTTAAAGCGAAATCATACATTAATCGAATGTACATTTTTTACTGAAATTCTCAACAGCAGATATCATATCAACCTTCCAATGATTTTTTTGTTTTGTTTTAAAGTACATTTGTAAGTCTGCTATGATTCCCCTTATTTTGTCACTATGTTAACAGGTAATTGTTCTTAAAATAAGTTCTCTAAACATGGTGAAATTCCGATGCGTCAGTCGGAACAAAACGTCGAGGGGGAACAAACGACCAGGTTGACCAGGGAGACACTCGAACCGGTGGAAAATGTTCAACAACAGTTCCGGTGGTCAATAGTAATGGATACGCTTGAAAGGAAGCATTTATGCTGTTTATACCTTACTAGGCGGATAGTATAAATACCAAAAACAAGGGAATAAATAATTTATTTAAATGGACAGTGTTCATTGTTTCTAAACATGAATCAGACCTTCACTACCAAACTGTCCAAAACACCTCTTTCTCTTTCATTTACGATTCTCTCTGCAGTTTCAAAGCGTAACGTATAACTAAAAAAACCAACAATTTAAAATTCTACGGGGGGGGGGTAACCAGCCACTTAACAACCAGTTATCCAGCGACCTGAAGGAAACACAAGAAACTAAAGAAATAGCAATCTAGTTCGTCGACATTGATGGAGCCTTTGATAATGCATCTAAGAAGGCTTCTTTCGAGGAAAAAAAACAGGTAGATCTACCCATATATCGATGAATTAAAAAAATGTTAATGTCTGAAGGCTGAGACAAAGCATAGGAAACGACTCGATTGAAGTTAGTAAAATCGAAGAATGTCCTCAAGGAGGGGTCCTACCGTGTGACATAATAGAAAAAAAGAAGCCAAATATTTAGGCGCCACATTAGCCACAACACTGGCTTTTAATAAGGAACATATTAGTGCAAGAAGAATAGAAGGAAAAAGCTGGGGAAGCAGATCAGTGGGTGTTTTGGGTGTCCACCATGAGGTGATACTTATACCTACTATATACCTCACATTTGGCGGAATCTCCTGGGCCGATAAAGTAAAGCAAACAACCAAACAGAGAGAACTCAGAAAATTGCAGAGACTCGCTGGCGTTTGCTTAAATGGAGCGATGAGTACATGTACCACAGCTGGTATGATCAAACCCTCTCCACCATATTATAATGAGGTCAGCAAGAAAACTACTATCAACATTATTAAAGAGAAATCTTCCATGGGGCTAAAACATAAATGGAGTAACAGCCTAATGAAGAACATCCGATACTCATGGCCTCGCGAGACGACAGAAATAGGTTGTTTGAGTCAAAAAAATTTCCAAACAAATCAAAGTTCCAAAAAAGAATAGAAAAAAGGAAAAAGACCATCCGTTGAAAACGGCACACGGATAGAACTAAACGCAGGAAGGTATGGGAACAGGAGTGTTCGGTCCTGAACCAAATACTCAGAACCCATGGGAAAATACACCCGTATGTAGGCTGAAATTGGCACAGTTCAATCTGAACAAAGGATTGAACAAAATGAACAAGAGTGAACAAAACAAACAAACAAAAACATATTGTTATCATGTTAGACAGCCAAGCAGACATCAAAGCACTAAACTCAAACATCTTTAGCTCAAAGATGGTGCTGAATTGCAAAACCAAACTAAATAGGTTAGGTATGCAAAATAAAGTCACCTTTTGATGGGTCCCAGGACAAGTAGGAATAGAGGGCAACAAGAGGCCTTTGCAAAGAAAGGGGCTGCCATACCGCCGATATGTCCTGAGCCCCTCTGTGGCTTAGGGATTCACATCATAAATGAGCATCTTAGAGAAACACGCAAAATGAGAATGATGAAACCGTAGAATTTACCCATTGGACATAAACAATCCAAGAACTTCACGGCAAATTTTGGAAGGAAAGAAACAACGGAATGCATCAAAGGAAGGAGGAGGAAATCGAGGAGGAAATTTTAATCCTTGATGAGTTTTATTTAAGTTAACAATTCAGTCTGAAATATTGTACCGAAAACCTTTAAAAACCCAATTTAAAACCATTTCCCCTGATTTGGCAATTCTTTCCGATTTAGTTTAATCAAAACGGTTAGGTTTTTGCGGTGCTCTTCTTGCGTTTTCCCGAGGATTAATTAATTAACTGAAGGGCGTTCGTGGGTCGGCCCCCATTTTTTGTGTATCCAAGCACCAGCAATTTTCACGAATTTTCAAATATTTTCGCAGGATATTAATTTTAATTCTTAATCTTCTTTCGTTTGGCCATATTCAACATTGTTAATTTGAAACGCTAATCTTTAATTACAATGTTTTTTCCTTTAGTAATTAAATTTTCATCTATCGTGCCAATCTCTGCTCCTGGAAGATATTTGCTTCTTTTATGAACTATTCTTCTCAAGGTTAGGGAATCAAAATTTGCATGTTTCTAGAAATGGTTTTACCAAGTACCGTAGCCTTTTCTTAGCACTTGCAGGGTAGTTGGATAGGATATATTCTGTCGTTTCTGCCTCTTCAAACCTAGTCAACGTTGGTAATATGTTGATACTCCCCTTTTTTTAAGGTGATTTAACAGTAAAATGTCCTGTAAATGTTAGAATTTTCATTCCTTTCTGTTAGATCGGATTTCCTCTTTCTCCCTTCTGGTTGTTTTTTGCAAATAGTCTTTTTGTTTGCTTCATACCTGTTCTTTGCTCCCAGTAATTGTTTTGTACTTTAGTTAGTAGTTTTTTCCAGAATATGGATTTGGGACTATGAGTTATTCATAGGCTCCTTGTTTAGCAAGATTAGAGTTACCAATTATTTTACATTTTATCTAAATTGCAGGAAAATACGATTTGATAACGAAAAACTTTATCCCTTGTGTGATAAACTTAACTTTTAAAACTTTAAATTTATTTGTCTATCTTTCCGATAGTAAATCACGTGTTTAGGGGCTGCATCATTAAAACTGGTCGTTTAGCCATTGAACTTGATTTTAACACTAAACGTAAATACATAGATCTCAAAAAATATGTTAGATATGAGGGTTTTCTTTTTTCTTTTATTCTCTGCGTAATAAATAAGCCACTTTTTACAATACTATTTTATTGCGAACTATACTATATGTATACAAAAATATATATAATATGTACTACATATCATATATAGTCATACATTTCTACCTTAATCAAAACACAAACTTAGCCAAGAAAGGTTAATTGTACTTTTGAGATTGTCTGGGCGCCGAGAAATTAATATTACCTCTCAAGTTAATTATTATAATTTTAATAATTATAATTAAATTATAATATAATAAATAATTATAATTTTCAATAAATATAATTAAATTATAATATAATAAATAATTATAATTTTAAATAAATGTATTAAATTATAATATAAATTACAACAATTAATTATTATAATTTATTAGGATTTAACAAAAAAGTGCAATTGGTCTATTAAAAAAATCGTAAATTTTATAATATTATAGCATACCTCAGGCAGGATTTTATAAAAAAACTTTTGGTATAAAAGAAGAATAAAATTCCAAGCATTACACCCGTTCCTATAATTCTTTGGAAAAGAGTTTCAACTGCTCCCACAGATTTCTCCTCTTAACCAATTTTTATTATTATCAAAAACAATTGAATAAAAATAAAAATATATTAATCCATATATATGTTTAGTGGTCATAATTGATCACATTACTTATTTCAATTAATTATTCTTGTAATCTAAGGTGTTGATTGAGATGAAAAAGTTAGAGTCACGAGCAGGATTCGAGCCGAAAGACGTGGCTGAAAGGATAAAAAGAAAAATTTATTGAAATAAAAATATAGTTAATAAGAATCGATCTGGTAACGTGGTAAAAAAGGCAGACTTACAATGATTTTATCAAAAGGTTTCTGTAATAAAATTCGCAAAATTAGGTTAATTATGGAATGTAATTAAACTAAACCTCCATAATTGAACGGTGTATTTGCTCCAACACCTTTTCTACTTTAATAATAATTTTCAATTACACGAACACTAATAATTATGAAAGTTATTTATCGATTGCCTCTAATAATACGTTCAATGACCCAATAATAGCCGTTGGTAAGCCATGAAAAAATTAAAAGAACACAATTTAATTAATTTTTCAAATATTTTTCTTAGTTTTGTTCTGTTTTAAGAGAAAATAAATATTAAAAATTGAGCCATTCTTTTGTTTATAATCAGTCCATTCAACATGATTATTCGTAATGGTACTGAAAGTAAATTAATGAGTAAAAAGGAACATTTATTGTTCAGAACTTGTTTAGTTTACATTGTTGAATAATTTATAGAAGAAATTACAGTATTGGGTAGATTAAGTTGTTTGTTCTCTGAAATAAATAATTAATTAGGATAAATTGTATTAGTACTTTTTGCTTTAGTTGTTAATGACTTGATTATTTTGAACAATGTTTGGAAACGACGTCGGCCAGCGGAGGTGTTTAGATAGGACAAACAATCATGACTAAGTACAGACCGCCAAGACATTAGTCGTCTATTCCATGTTAACTAAAGAGCTTCCGAACCGGGTCAGAAGTTGATAAGCTACCGGGGCCCGTGGAAATATTTCAACCGTGGGTTTAATTACGGTTCGCGCCATTCTTCTCATAATTAATAGTTAAAGACAAGTTTTAAATTGACGCAAGTTGAGATCGATGAGACGGTCGACTGGTGGCAGCCTTTGGACTCGCCCTTTAATAAACAAAATGAAAGGCTGGCAATTTGCCTACATTTTAGTGAAATTGTCGAGGAAATCCGTTGATTGAAAATCATTGATGTTGATAAAGAAACCTCTTTTTATGATAAAAAAAAAGATACATTAAGGAAAATGGACAAATGAATAAAAATTAAAATCCCGAAAATACTTTAAGTTTTGCCCTAAAAATTATGATTACTAAAAATAAACAGAAGAAATAAAATTATTATCAAATATATTATCATACATAACCCTATTTTCTATGTACTTTCTAACATTAAAAGTGAATTTTTAACTTTTTCATCGCGCTTTTTTATTATTACCTTTAATTACCATTTTTTCTTTATCGAATGGTGCTCCTGATCGACTAAACATGGGACTTATTGGATATTTTTTCTGTCTCTAATATTTAACCCTTCCACACTTCGAATTAACACAATACGGTCCTAATTCGACCTACATAATTGCATACACAATTTACAATGAAACAATGGAGATCGCGGTGGCCGAGTGGTTAGGTGTCCCATTCTTATTTTCCTCGCTGTTCCTGTTCAAATCCCGGCATAGCCCATGGATTTTTGATTGATAATATTATGAAAATGTATTCTTCAGTGGTATGACCCCTCGACCGCGACACCCAGCGTGCAGCGACGATAGTCCATGTTGTATGAGAGGAATTACTTTATTGCTTTAGTTATATTTAAACCTCCATCTTAATACAAATCAATAACCTTGTAAGTTAAGCCCAAAGTACTCGAAATATAACTGAAGAGTCAGCACTAAAACTATTACAACAGTTATATACAAACTAAGCTTACAGTCGGGAAACCATAAGGGTTCGCGTAATCTCGACATCTTCCCATCAATCACGCCAATTAATACATTCATAACGGGTAGAAATATTCAAACAAAATCTACAATTAAAAGTTGGGGTGTGCGTATTCATTACAATAATTTACTTAGATTGACAGGTCTGTTGCATATTACAAATTCTGTCACCACTCCAACACACACACACACACACACACACACACACACGAACTTAAACTATAATAATTTCATGTACAAAGGTTCTTAATGAGAAAAAGCAAGTCAAAGAAACAGAACAGGGTACCCATCAACTACCTAATCCGGTAGAGTACCGTCTTTGCCTCTCGCTCCCAGTAATGGCCCAGGAAATGGTACCCTTCAACCAAATATAAAACACTGAACTATCTTCCTCTACAAACGTGACATTTTGGAAGGTTTTTGCCTAAAAGTAGATATGTGGGTGTCAGACGGGTATGGACGATCGACAATCGAGTTAGCACGGTGCTATTCTTTCGTTTCAAACACTTGAAGGGCAATCGTTGTTGTCTTTTTACCGAGCAAGACTTTTGAGACATTTGCTTACTTTATTATTATAAATTAAAAATTGATAGTTTTTGCTAGTAAAATCTAGATAAAATATCCCGAAAAAATCTAGATAAAATTCAAAAATATTGAAAAAAGGAGGAGCAAACAATTTATCAAATTATAATTAATTTTATCCTAATTATCTGCCTATCTTCACACTTTAATCCGTCAGACGCGCTTCACATTTTTGCCATATTTAGTGGTGTGTGATGCCGACTTTACAGGAATGAAAGAATAATTTTTCAATCATCAGGAGAAAAGGATTCAGACCATCTTTACCTGCAATCGTTATTACGGTTAAACATTTGCACAGCGGCACTCCGTGTATAAAAAGAAAGGCTGTATTCGTCTCTTGCCGGTCGAATACGCCCAAAATTGAAAAAAAGGAAATGGAATACTAATTCATGAAAAGTCGATTGTTTCCACCAGGGAGTTTAAGACGATGCGGATGGGTTGTTCAGAGCCGAGGGAGAAAAGTTGCGATTGACCGCCTCTGTCTATTTCACAGTCGGAAGGTTTTGAAAGAGAACGCACATTGTTAAAGGGGAATTTCCTTTGGAAAAACATCGCTTTTTAGCTCTTTTATTCAAAACCTCAAAGAATGAAAAAGGATGTTAAATAAAGTGCTTAATTCAAAAAGGAAGTAATTACACTAATTTAACGTTAATATAGAATAAATCAATTTCTATAACAAATTTGCTTTTTCCGAACGCCGACAGTGGCTGAGATGAATAATTGACCAACACTACAAAACCAATAGCTGCATGAGATGAATAAAAGTTTTAAAAACTCCGATTAATCATAATTATACAATAGGGATCATCTAAAACCGATTCTGCGGATAATTCTAGTTAACGCTTAAGTAAATTTTTAAACATCAATTCGGTGCCGTAAAGTTCTGACAAGGATTACGTTTTTCGTTCGTCCAGAAAACAGACAGGATAAAGGATAACCGGCGTTCCCTTCAGTTGGAGCTTTTCCGGGTATTGCCGTCTAAGTGTAATTGAAATTTTCATTATGTCTACCGTATAACCGTTAGTCGGCTTAAAAAAAAAAAAAAATAATAAAATAAAATTATATATATGTAGGATGTTGACCGCCACTACGTCAACGGAGGCCCTACATGGCGGGAACTCTGTCTCTCCCCTCTATCTGGACCCCAGCTGACAGTTTTAGTTGTTACCACCACGCGGTCCTACGAACACGTTTCTTTTTACGCTAATGTATTTTAATGTTAACTAGTTATCCTTTTACTTTTGTTTATGTGTTCTTTACCAATAAACTTTAAATCTTTATCTTTTTATTTGTGGGAGACATATATATATATATATGAACAAAACAGTACAGAAAGATAAAAACACTGATATATGCCGTTTTTTCAAGAAACTCTGCTATATTTTTTTTCATGACACAACATTACCTACTCTACTACCTCTCTCTCTCTCTCTCTCTCTCTCTCTCTCTCTCTCTCTCTCTCTCTCTCTCTCTCTCTCCCTCCCTCCCTCGCTCCCTTTCTTTGTTGTCTATTTTGAAGGAATCCTATTTTGAAATTAACAACTATGGTTCTGCTATTCTATTTTCGTTCGTTATTAGGGTTATTTTAACTTGGCAGTCATGTTATGTTTAAAGCCGGGAACACACTTATCCGATGCTACGCCATGCGACGCCACGCGATGCTACCCGACACCTTGCCACGTTTTGGTGGGGTGTGCACATCTATCCGACGCAAGGACACGTCGCGCGTTTATCACAATAATCACTATCACAATCGCAACGCATCTTTTGTTCTTAATGCACTATTTTGAGCAAAACCTTGTAATAAATTATTAGTTAAATTTTATGAGCACAACCATTTAATAAATTGTGTGTTAAACTTAATTGTTTTAAATAAAGTTACTCCTAACCATCATAATTAAACAATGTTTATAAAAACTTATGAATTTTCGATCTCGTTTAATTTGGTTTACATTAAAATAACTTGTTGTAATTAATATAACGACAAAATTACATGTACTTAGTTTGAAATAAACTACAAAAATATGAGTGTCCTGTGCTGATGTTACCCGACGAAAATGGTGTAACTTTACGAGAAAATCTACGAAATAAATTGTTAATTAAATTTTATGAGCAAAACCTTGTAATAAATTGTTCCTATTTTAGTATTTTAGTATATGTATCGCTGAAGCGAGTACAATAAATTGTTAGTTAAATTCATTACATCAAAAAATCGTATTCCGGTGTTTTGATTAATTTTCTACCAAACCATTAAAATTAATTTTTTTAAAATAAAAACTAATTAATTTTTAATCACAGTTAATTTGGTTTATATTAAAATAAGTATGTTGTAATTAATATAACTACAATAATACATGTAGTTTGAATAAAAATATGAATGTCCGGTTCTTTTTTGTTATACTCGATGCGACCGGACGAAAATCTGGACAGTGGGGATCGCAGAGCGTCAGGTAGATGTGCACGGGGGTAATGCAATGCAACCTTATGGAAAATCGGAGTTTGGATTTGCGTCGGGTAGCATCGGGTAGCGTCGCATGGCGTAGCATCGGGTAAGTGCGTTCCTGGCTTAAATGTTGGTAATCCTCTATAATTTATTATATTCCAACTGTCATTCCTAAATGACTCATGTCGGTTACCGTATTCCCCAACCAGTTTCATTTTTATTTAAAAGCACTTTTTACACGAATGAATATTAAGAAAAACATTTTTTCAGTGTAAATGATGCGTGGTTTATCATGTCAACCTACAACTGAAAATGCTAAAGTCACACACTGAAACGATCAAACCCCCACAGACAGACAGACACACACATACACACAATTGTTCGATATGTGTATTATACAACATGTTTAAAACACTTACGGCGGAAGAAGCAACACTTACTTTACACTCGTAAAAATTACGGGTTTAGCCTAACCTGTCAAACAATTTAGGTAAACGGCGGGATTTAAACTGTTTCAAACAGATTGTAACTGGCTTTCACTATTTTTCATAAAATCTAATAAACTTTATAAATAAAAAAACAACAACAAGATAATTTAAATAAAACAAACTAGTATAAACGTTTAAAAGTAGAGCATATGCTAAAAAAACTCCTTAAATTTTTTCTCTGTTGTTTTGGTTTTGAGAAATCCAGAGAAAAAATATGTACGAGTTATAAAAACATTTGTGTGCATTTTTAAAAGAAACGTGTATTTGACTTATATTACTTGCATAATTATGAATATCATAAAAATGAAATAAAATATAAATAATTTCTTGTATTCAAGTTGGTTTCTTTTTTTTGTTATGAAAAATGATGTTTCATTGATTATGTTTATTTTTGAAAATACCTACTTCCTGCCTTTCAACCGCTGGCACACCGTAAATAGGTTTATGTTGTTGGAAAAGGGAAAGATGCTTGTCAAGATGGAAGAAAATATGCGAACGCCGTGAAGAAGCTGTTACTTAGCGGCTGTGCCAGTGGTGTTTTGCCAAGACTAGGGGAGTTTTTTCTCCCTCTTCTTTTTGATAGAGCGTTTAGAAATGCCTTAAACCGACTGACTTAAATCCACACGAGAGGTGCCTAAGGTGCGACGGAAAAAACCAAGTGGATCCTGTAAACCGGGACAGTTCCGCAACGATAATGGAACAGACTAACAACCATTAACGGCGGATATAAGCCAAAGTAGACCATATTGGCCCGTTTGGCGTAGTCATTTCAATATTACTTTCTTCACCTGAGAATCGTTTGATTTCATATGTATTTTTATATCGATTAAATGCAACGATCATTGAGACTAAATGAATAACTATTTTAATATAATTCACACTATTTTGAACGAAAATCGCATCCCACTTATAGACGCTGCAATATTTTAACAAAGATGTCCAATTTTTTCCATTTCTCTTTAATAGAATAACTGTAGACAAATGGCTAAAAGTGAAACAACTCTTCTCTTTATTTATTGTTAACAGACCGGGCAGTAGTGTTCTTTCTTCAAAGTCTCTTCCAATTTTCACAATTCAACTTATACAATGGAGTGTATATTGGTTTGTCGTATATGACTTATTTATTGAATTGTAACCCAAGGCTAAATAGAGCGGATTTGACAAAGTTAAATTCACCCTGGTTAAACATTATTTTTGAGAGTCCACTCTAGCCCAACGTAATAGTTCTTGAAACTTCTTGACCCAACACTCCCAATATATATCCCAATGTATACTAAATAAATAAATGATGCTATCTCATTGACCAACCCAAGTTTATTGGCACAAAATGTTGGAAATTGGCTGGATAGGTTTCGAGTTAAATGACATAATTTTTTTTTAAAGAACCCGTGATATTTGGGCCGGTATTAAATTTGCGCATAACTTTAATTGTTTAACGACACCAAACAAAAGGGATAATAAATCTAGAGCGACTTAATTAAAACCAAAATAATTATGCTGGTAAAAATTATGGCAATTAAGCTTTATTATTTAATTTGGCCAATGTCGTAGTAACATTGTTTACAATTTCATCAATCAACAATTAACATATAGGCAAACAAAAAGTTAACTGTAAAAAATATTTTACAGCGATATTTTAGTTTTAGAAATATCAACCTTCTTCAATACTATGAGGAATCAGTACAAAACAATTGTTCTTAGGAGTGCTAATTGATAATTTTTATAGGCATAATAGGTGTGATGCTTAGTAAAATAGCTAGAGAGATTTAACTAAATAACGTTTTATAAGTTATTCGTTACACGATAATAATAAAGTAAATAAAAAAATCGGGATCTTGGATATGACAGGTAATTCTAGAAAAAAAAAACAGTTTTACTTACATGAAGAAGCATTATTAAAAATTAATATACATATTTTTTTAAATATTAGCTAATATATACAGAAATTTTTAACTCCTAAAACATAAATTAACTGCTCCTAAGAAAAACTTATTAATGTGTTGGAGACCTACTGTGATAACAGGAATCCTTCAGTTAATCTCAGTAAGTCAAAAATGATGGTTTTTCGGTGGCAGTCTGGCTGCAAACGAAATTTCAAGGGTTCTCTAATCGAAACTGTCAGTACATATATATATTTAGGATTTATTTTCACCCTTAAATATGCCCCCAACCCTAACCTCAAATATAAGATTCACACCGCGAAATATACTTTGCGTTCTATTTGGGCAAACATCATATTTAATAATCTCATCATTGTTGAGAATAAATTCAAGATGGTTTTAGCCGTGTGCCGTTCTGTCGTGTGCTATTCTTGTCCGGATTGGATTTTCAACGGTATCATATAATTGAACGATGTTTTATTCGCAACTCTATCTCCTCCTTTTTTACACCAAATTATGTGATTTAATTGGAGTCTTAGGTTGACCTATTTTTTTTATACTTATTGAATGTGTGGTGTTTAGTGACGGTGCCAACTTGAGAGGGCACTCTCAACACGACACACAATAATGACATATCTACACAGAAAACAAACAATTTGAGTCCTGAAGATGATTTCAATAAAGATCGAAACGTTGGCACGATAAAGAAATTGTTTTTCTAGAACCAACGTCACACAAGACCGCATATCACGATCTCCAAATAATACTAATTATGTATATAAAGTTATACAGCTGTTATGTGTACATTGTCCTAAATCTTCCCAACCACCGGTTTCCTAAAATAATATAGCTAGAGAATATTAGTAAAAACCTCATGGTTCGCCTTGAATCCTTTGGATCATCAATTCCAATTTGCCATTTTCCTCTAAATAATCTTAAAGAATGGAAATTTTACTTTCCAATTCAAATTATCCGAACGATTCACACTGATGTTTGCTTAACTCAAGCTCAGAATTCCTCCAGATTCTTACCACAGCCCATTCTTTTAAATACTTCTTTAACCTGTCTGAGAATACTAAAATTTTCTCCATACCTTTTTTTAAAAATTAGATGTGAATTGCTTCCTTCCACTTAATAACAATCCTAGAGAAACAAGCTATAACAGGCTACAGAAGTTACTTTTCTTTTTTACAAATATCAAATTTTATCTGAATTCTAAGTGAGATGTTTAGGCATACTCACGATGAAACTCTTCTCATTAAATAATGTTTATGGTTTCAGTTTAGTGAATCTTTTGCTAAAGAAGCCTGGAGCTATAGAAAAGAACTAGTTTCTTCGTTTATGTTTTTAATTTATTTTACACTCTCTTTGAATTTAAAGTTAATAACGAGATTCCCCTGAAGAATTTTCCATTTTATATGACACATTGATTTTGTTTGTTAGTTTATTTTACGAACTATAGCCGTAGTGTGCTTTTTTATTATAATTATATTACCAAATATTATACTTACATTTATTGAATAAAGTACTTTTTCATTCATTCATTAACTGCTTCACAGTAACCATCATAACAAATCAGATTATTTTGGAAGCAATTAACAAACGTAATTTACAGTGAAAATAAGTTCCAATTTGGTTCCTAACAATCTCACAAATGTTCTTAACTTAATGATTTCTCATTCATTGACATGACTGAGATAAAGTAATAATTGCCAAATTCGCAAAAACCGGAGCAGCATTGCTGACTTTGGGTCAGTGGCACATGTATACAGGCCATTATGCTAAAAATGGAACAGAACAAATGAGCAAATAATAATCTATTTTAAATCAACACCATAAATATTTATACCATTTAAAAAGGGAAAACACAAAAGTCACCCTCCTGAGTTAGACTTAGGGGAAAATATTATAATACATATAGTATAAAAATAAGCCCCTTCAACAGCTTTTTCACGTCATACCCCATAAACATGAGCACCACTGAGACAGATTACTTGTTGGTCCAAGAAAATCCACTCATCCTTTGAAGCTTTAGAGCTGTAACCTCTCATAAGTCATAATGGAAAGACAAGTGAACCCTAAAAATATTCAACTTAAAAAAAACCCAAATGTCTGATAGAACCTGAAAATTTTCAAAGATATCGACACATTTTTTAATCACGTTAAACTATAGAGTGGTTGTAATGTGTAATGTATTACACGCATTGTAATGATTAAAACTTAACCTAGGACCTGGAGCTAAAGTATTATTTTGAACAATTGTTAAATGGAAGATATGATATATATTATTCTGTTTTGAAAGCATGGTTATTTTGACTGTTATCTTATACTAGTTTAAAAATCTTTGACAAGTTCATAGCGTTCTTGCCAAAAGGCCCTAGGTGCCGTGAGAAAAAAATATTTTATGTAAATTCCATTAATAAATGTGGTTTTCAGCTTTTGTTGTATATGTATTTCAAAATTATTACGTATCAGTTGATTAGTTTCTCTATAAAGAATAAGAAAATATAATGCCGGATTGTATTACACGAGATTAAATATAACCGAAATGTTACAAAAACGCTTCCAGAATATTAGAAGAATAGAAGAAGAATTGTTTCATTTCTTGTATGTGGGTTCTAGGTACTCTAACTTGCGCCGTTATTTTGCTATTACATCAGCTCTACTTTTCATCTATTGAGTTCCTAAATTCTACAATAAAATGTCGCCTCCTCATTGGTTATATCTTGAACTATATAACTGACCGCTTCTTTTAAGGTTTTCTTTTCCTAACTCATTTTTTATCTAACTTTTTTTTTACATGATCTGCTCAACCCCGGCAGAAGTTACCATGCCGTATAGAGGAAAATGTATTTTATTTTTTGTTATAATTGTAAACATGTATATATTTAATTGATTTGCTGTTTATAAAAAAGTTTTGAGCAAAAAATGTCTAAATTTTGAATTTGAATAAAATCCATAGCAGTTATAAAATTTTTATGTGGAACACCAGAGATCGAATTAAAAAATTGTCCCCGCGAATCCAGCCTAAAAATGTACATTTTATGCCGATGAAAATTTAAAGGGAGCCTAAAATGAATGCTAATTCTTTTTTTTCCAGAAATAAGTATTTTACATTACTTTGGTATTAACATCTTTTGGATTTTGTAAATGTTTATGTATTAAATCCCGTTTAATGTAACTCCTCATATTATTTTTTGATCCTAGGTAGATTACAGTTTAGTTATTAAACGATAATCAATGAATTTGAAGGACAATAAATACATCATGTTTTACAGAGTAACAATGTTTTATCAAGTAAATTACCAATTACCACAGCTGAAACATGATCTATTTTGGTTAATATTCAAACAAACGTCGAAGCGATATGCGTAGGATGGCAAATATTTGCTATATTCCGGCTCACTCCATTCCGTCTTGAGTGATCAATTAATTTATGAATTATGCTATCATAGATTCAATCCGTGGGGGTCTAGATCATGATTACGAGTTATGTTATGTCGTGGTTAGGGGCTCTCCAGGATCTGCCAATAGCTAGTTTTTTGCGCAACAAATTTTATTTGAAATTTTATTATTGCAGTGGAACCTTGCATGCAAATTTTTTAAGAGTTCATCGTTTCTAGGTGAAAAAAGGTTGTATTCAGCCCTGGAAAAGTACCAGGACTTTATTTTAAACTGCTACAGCCCGTATGAGTTTACGAGTCTGTCCCTCTCTTATGTTGTTCTCTTGAAGAAATTATCTTGTGCTTGAATTTTACCTTTTTCACCCTGAAACTTGAGAATTCAAAAAACAAAAAAAAAACAAGTTTTTGTTAGGTTCATTTGAAAAATTTTCCAGAAAGAGAAAACATTTTAAATCTTGAATTAACTAATACAACTAATTCGGTCTCTGAATCTTTGTCGAATCTGAAAGAGGGAGGAATTCGAATTGGCTGGAAAGGCTTTTGTTAAGTGTACAATTCTATTCATTCCTTCTACAAATGTATCGTTAGGAACCAGGCTTAAACAGTGGGGCATTGAACCATTGTCCCGGTTGACGAGTTTTAATCCATCTTAAGATGCATTCTCCGGAAATCCTGAGGGAACAATCGGCGAACCATGCTCTAAATTGGTTTATCGTAATTAAAGTCAATCCTTGGCAGGTAAGCCGCACGCATTTTAGCTAAAACATCTATTCATTCAAATGTAACGGGCTTGTTTTGCCCGAAATAAGGTAATTTGATAATTATTAATTTACTTAAAACTTAATATGATTACAATTAATATACTTCTACCATAATTTAGGAACATATTTATTTAAAAACAATAAAATAAACAGGTGTATCAACTTCTGTAGTCCACACATTTAATTCGGAAACGATTAACTTTAGCAAAAAATGTCTTATACAAACCTCAAGTTAATTTTGGCTAGGAATCGCATGGTGGCAACATAACTTTCTCATCTAGCTGGGATATGGCACTAAATTTGTTATTTTAAATGAGCACCCCATTTTTTTATTGTACAATTTGATTCCAGAACTTATTTTATGACACTTTTACTGAAAGGGAAATATTGTTAGGATAATAACGTTCGTTCTCTACGCCAAAATGGAAGCCATACGTTATTTTAGATATTAAAGTAGATAATTTTGACTGTCCAAGCTAAAAAAAATTATTAAAATATTAGGTTTCAAAAAAAATTCTAAATGGTATGCGGTGCTAAGGCTCTGTACATTTACCAGTAATAGGGAAAGAGAAATTTCAAAGTTCAGTCTTTATTTAGAAGGAATTTATATAATATTATTTACATTTTTTAAAAATAATTTACATTTTTTACATAGGATTTTTAGCATAACTTTCTCATCTAGCTGGGAAATGACACTAACTTTGTCATTTTAAATGAAAATCCCATATTTTTTATTGCACAGTTCGATTCTACAGCTTATTTTATGCCACTCTTACTGAGAGGAAAATTTTGATAGGATCGACCATTTCTGTGATATGCCCGACGGAAGGCACGTGAGTGGTATGCTTTTTGTAATAACGTTCATTCTCTACACCAAAATGATAGCAGTACTTTATCGTAGATATTCAAGTACATAATTTTGACTGTCCAACCTAGAAAAATTATTAAAATATTAGGTTTAAAAAAAAAGACTAACTGCTACATGTTTATTGTTCAACTGGAATTTAAGATATAAATTAAAATGTATGAGAGGTATTTCATGATTTCTTATATATTTATCTCACTTGTAATTAAATAAAAAAAATATAAGTTATTAGTGCAGAGAAAAACAAGAAATACTTAGCTATTCAGCACTTCTTTCACGTTGAATGAAAATTATGCCGAGAAGTTATGCATTTTTAAAGTGAACTTCGGACATCAGATAAAAAAAAATATTCAACCCAAAAATGTGCATTTCTTATTGCTGTAAATAATCGTTTTATGGGCTGGAAAAGGTTCTTTAAAAAACCCTTACTCCTAATTAACTGGAAGCGTATTTTGGTTTTTGTAAGATTTTGATTATATTACAATTAATTAAGGTTTTTAGTTGAGATAAAAAAGTCAATGGCACGAGCGGGATTCGAACCCACCATCTTCGGCTTGATACGCCGCTGCTCTACCACTTGAGCTATCGTGATCTCGATCCACTCGGACACCAACTTCCCATCTCAACCGCACCTTTTGAATTTTCCCTCCTTTTTGCCTTTTTTTTCACCCAAAATCGTGGGTTCGAAAGTCATGTTAAATCTATTAAGACCACGCGATTCCTAGACAAAATTAATTTGGGTTTGTATAAGACCATTTTGTGCTAACGTTAACGTTTGCGATATAAACGGGGAGGGCAATCTTGCTACAAAAAGCATACCCCCCACGTGGATTAAAACTGGCCACAAGGTTGATGTACATCCCAGAATTATATATAATTAACACCGTACTTCAACCTGAGAACAGTTCCAGTCCAAATTTAAGTCCTAAAAATACAGCTATTTTTTATTCAAGCAATATTTATCAAAAAAGATAAAACACGCGAATAAAGTATAACAGATTGAAATAATTTTACTTATTATATTTCTGGGTTTTGCAACGAATTTATACGACATAAGACCAAACATCAAAACAATCAACGTAAAGTGTCTAAATACGAGCAGCCATGTAGTTATAATCTGACGAGTTTGTACAACACGGGAAACATTCTAATATAGTAGATTGGAGAAAGTGTTTAATTTGGTTGCTGCAAAAGTTTTTCGTTGAAGCAGACAAACTTTCACGGAGATGAGATTGCTAAAGTGGCATGCGAGCTCCATTTACAAACAGTTCCAGACTTTTAGAGCATTTTGTCCATTAAAAAATTTGCCGACTTCATATTTGAAAAAAATAAATACGAAAGTGGACATCGAAAAGACGCCACTTAAATTTCGCCATTTAAAACGATAAAGTAAATTCAATTTTTGAATAAAGTCCTAGTCCTAACGGTTAATGAGAACTAGAAGAGGTGAAATATCCCAAACTTTGAATAATTCACACTAAGCCTGCCAACTTTTCCAATTTATACAGGGATCTAGATTAACTATTTATACAGTCAGATCCGAGTGAACGACGATTTGCTTTTATTGAACGCCATAGCTTTACGGAGCGTGCTTATAAATACTATAACCGGCCCGACAGATTCAAAAGGTTTAACAATAATGTTTAAATATTTGTCAAATTTAAACGCAAGTTGTTCAATTATTATCGATTATATAATTTATAACGATTACGTTTTCATACTTTTGAGGGGAGATGACAAAAGAGTAGCTCAAACGATTCTCCTCTCGTTCAAAGCTTACGCGGAGGTGTCCCTCTAGAAGACGCCTGATTAGAGACAAAATAAACATCCCTAGGCAATGGAGGTGCCTATATAAATCAACGGGTACACTCAATTTTGGATAATAAATTTTTTCTTGGTGTACATGGCGTCAATATTGCTTGGTTACACAATGGTAAGGGGTTTTATTTTGAAAATTTGTTAATTCATATAGAAGAAGAATTATGTCAAAAACAAATTTGTAATAGATAATGCTTAAACAACGAACAAAAAATAAAACTTGAGCAACAAGTAAAATGAAAAAATCTTTCCATCTGAAGGCATTTTAATCCTGCAACTTAAAAATGCGTTGAGAATAACGTGAGATATTGGATTTTAATTTTTTATTTATTTTTATTATTAATTAATTTTTTTTTGGGGGGGGGTAGGAATGGGTACTATGCGCCTCTAATAGCCTCTAATACCCAACTCCGACTTTCCACCTGCACGAAGCGTACGTAAACGGAAAGATTGGTATGGAGGGACAGGAGCTGGACCTGACACTGACTAATCTCCAATCCGACACCTTACCCCTCTTCTCACCTTACACCCAATCCTAGCACCACACTCCAGCCCAAATCTAAGGTGTTATGCGATCCGTGCCGATGGATGAATGATACACGAGTAACTGTGCCAATAACGGAGCCTCAAGGATACCAGGTGACACCCTTGCGTAAATAACCTTAAACCGGAGAGAGGACGCCTCCGGTGCGGACCCTTAGATCCCTCTCACTCGTGGGAATTATATGGAAAAACCAAGAGTAAACAAAAAAACACCGAGGGAACCTGCAAAGAAGACCCCAACTTATGGAAATTGAGGAGGGCTCCGAACCGTCCCCAATTCCCATAACCCAAGAAATAGAGGACAATCTTCTTGCGTCACCTTCTGCAGATGTGGGGGTCTTTAGGAAAAACCAAACCAGAAGATGAAACCACTCCAATGGAGGTGACGGAGAAGATTGAAGAATTATATCTAAAACCCCAAAAATTATCTGGTACACAAAGACGTAAAATGGCAATTCAAAAAGCCAAACAACTGGGGGAGCCTATACTGAAAAGAGCCAGGAAAGGGAAACAAAACCCCAATACACACTTCCGGACTCCGGCACCAGGGCCAACCACTGGAACTGTTGCAAAAGGAACAGGTCACTGGGTAGCACCCCATCATCAAGTAGAATTGCTTCAAGGACATGCCATAAAAAAAAGCAAAATTGTCAAAATTGGTGTGAAGCGGGTCATCCCCCCAAGATAGTTGATGGGGAGGGCACTGGAGACATACCAGCAAGCCCTCAAAACGCTAAAAATGGCCATGGTATTAGAGGAATATCCGGAAAAAGAACTAACTAACCTCTCGGACACTAACTTCCCATCTCAACCCCACCTTTTGAATTTTCCCACCTTTTTGCCATTTTTCAAATGTCGTGTAAACACAACAACCTGATGATAGAAGTGATAAATGATGGAGTGAGTGTGGTTTTCAATACTTTTTAAAAGGATAGTTCCTACTCACAGTAAGTTGTTTTGCAACGATCCGAATTTCGAGCCTTTTAGCTCATCATCAGGTTGAAGGACTTCTACAACCACGTCTCTCGACATGAATTGCCAAAGTGAACCGCTGATACCTCCGCCAACGCAACGTTCCAATTATCAGCTGCTTTTTTTAATGACGCTCAATTTGAACGTGCGAAACGCGGAAATTATAACACAAATAAATATTAGGATAATAAATACTTAATATTACTATAAATTACTATAAAAATAATAACAATTAAAATAATTAGATTAATTATTTGGATGTTTGATATTATTTATGTACATATTTAAAATGGGAGGTAGATCAAATCAATCCTTTTAAAAAGTATACAACCTGTTGATATCATGGGTACCAGGGCACAGTGGAATTTTGGGTAACGAGAAAGTAGACAGTCTCACGAGAGGAGGTTCTGCATGACCATACATAGGCCCCGAACTTATACTTGAGATAACAAAAACAAATATAGAATCCTCCATCGTAAAATGGCACCAAACAAAATAAAAGGAGAAGTAGATAAACTCTAGCAGTGCTAGACATAGTAAACTTATTGTGAAACAACACTCATAAAGCCTGGCAAAAGCATTGCTGCAATTGGAGAGGGCCAAACTCAGAGGAGTGGTAGGAGTACTAACCGGTCACTGGGATCTGAGAAAACATCTACACAACATGGGTATATACAACATTATATAATGAGGAGGAGGAAACAGCCACTCATATCATCTTCGAATGCGAAGCAACAGCTCAATAGAGATTAACGTACGGAAAAATCTTAGGGAATAAAATTGCAGCAGCGACAATCAATGACCTGATACTTCTAAGGAGAAGGATTGAGACTATTGCACTGAACTAAGGAACTAGGAAGGTCCAATAAGCCAGAAGGCTGCAGTGCCTGGATCATGAATATTTCGATAGAATTTCCCCAAATTGATCAGGGTCTTAGAAGTATTTTAAAAACGATTTTAATTGGGAAAAGTAAAAAGCAATATTCAAGAATACTTGTCTGAAGTGTAATCAAACTGACAGGCCAACGTTATAAACTGCTCAAAAAAGAAGAGGCATATTTGTAATTTATTATTATTCTATTAATTTTAATAAAATTAATCGATATATTCTTGTTAAGTGGATAAAACAAAATAGAAAATACAAACCAAAAGCAAACAAATGTTAATCATCAATTTTAATAACGGATTTACTTAAGAATAGTAAGCAGGAAGATTACTCCTTTTGTAAACAAACACCTTTTCTTGTCTTTTCTCCAATTTAAGCCAGTTGTATTCTCTTCAACCATGGAAATACATCATCTTGAACCAGAAGTTAGCAATGTTATTGTCAGAATAAGTCTTCGAGGTCACCGGGAAGTGGATATCGTAGAGGCAGTTGGTGTTTCTCAGAGCGTGATCCCCCGAGCGTTAGCCCGATTCCGAGAGACTGGAAGTGTCAATAAAAGACCGTTTCAGGGATCTCAACGCATTGCGACGCTAAGGAAGGGCAGAAATATTGTCACTGCTGCAAGACGGAAGCAGTTCCATAGTGCCCGCCATATCCTAATGATGTACAAGGTGTTTTGGCAAGGACTTTATCAGCAAGAAGTTGGCCTTACTTAGTTTGCCCCTTTAAGACGACTTGCAGCCATAGCCCTACACCTGAAACTCAGGATATATGGAGCAGCGAGCGCCTAGAAGAGAACACCAATTGGAAAGCTCTTGTGTTTACTGATGTGTCGCGTTTCTTGTCTGTATATAGCAGGCGCCGAAGCGTCTACCGAGAACAGGGGATGCGTACAATGGCACGGTTTATGCTCCCTTCAGTGCAGTTTGGAGGAGGCGGTATAATGGTCTGGGCTGGGATTTACACTGGAGGACAAACTGAACTCCATATTATTGAAGGCAACCTCACCGGAGTCAGTCATGTCCAAGAAATTAACGAGGAATACATCCCTAGGATCAAACCAGGGATCTCATTGGTAGGGATTTTCCATTTCTGAATGACAATGCAGCCTCATAGAAGCAGAGTTGTTCATCAACGTTTAGAAAACCAGGGAATTCCCTACGTGACTCTTCCGTCGTTGTCTCCAGACCTCAATGCTATTGAGTACGTGTGGGATGAGTTGCAGAGAAGGCTTTTCGATCACCATCCGATGTCAGTTGACCTGTAACAACTGAGTGCAGCATTGCACCATCTATGTGGTGAAATTCCTTATAAAATTAGTGGCAACCTTATTAACAGTACGCTTAACAGGTGCACAGAGGTTTTAGCTAACAGAAGACATATACGGTACTAATTGTTTAAAAAACTTATTGTATCCCATAAACAAAATTATAGAATTAAAACCTTTTATATTTTTTTTCAAAATCCCTTATTTAAATTTTCCTTAATTAAATACATAATAATTTCTAATAAATTTTAAAACAAGTTATAATAAAAATAAAGTAAAACCGCTAGGTTAAGTAAATACTGACAAATTGGCAATATGCCTATTAATTTTGAATTAATTTATATTGTGTATAAAAACTTTTCTTTTTCTTTTAAAAAGTAAAAATTCTGTACAAGCGCACCCTACAACACACTTGCAACACTTTTTATCACAAATTTGATACTTAATAAAATTGAATTAATAATTTATTATAGCCCGTATGTGTTATAACATTTAACAAATTAATTATTAAACTGCTATAGATAAGGAAAAAAGGCAAAATGTGTTATTCAAAATACTATATTTCATTATTTCATAAAAAGTTTGATAAAAAAATAACAGTTTCTAAATTATAATACTAAGTACACATTTCAAAATATAAATTCAACGTTTTTAAGTAACTGATTTTCTAAAAAAATGCCAACAGTAAAAGCTACGGGGCAATTTAACGCGAAATTACCTCCACGAAATTACGTACTAAAACGTTGTCAGACCAATCCGGAATTAATCATGACAGTGCCAATTGGATTAAACGGCCATCTCTCGGCGTATCGGAAGTTTTCCCCTGGAGATGTGCCATGAGCCGGTTTTGAAATGCTTATGCTCCAATGCTAATTTTATCCCCCCACCCCAAACAACATCAACCCGTAGCCAAACAGAAAATCTCTCCATTAAACGCCCTACTTAAAACATAATCAGTGCAATTTATGTAATCCGTCTTTTGACTGTCGTTTATCAATTCAAGGAAGAACCTGAGGATTTGTAAGCGCTGAAAACGTCCCTTAATTTCTATTTAGAGCCATTGCTCTTAAAACCATCCAGATTACAGGCTATACACACTAGTTCGCTTGTAAAAAAACACGAATATACACGAATAAATAATCTTCTAATAGAAAGGCTAAAAACAAAATTATATACCTCCTTGTAGCAACTAGCCATGTATCAATACGACTAGTTAAAAAAACAAACATACATTTTAACGTAACAAATATGCTAGTTAAGCCATATTACTATATCAAAAATACCATGTTAAAATTTGCCCCCTTGAGAGTGTAAGTAGTTTAAACGAGGATGTGTCATAAATACTTGTCAATTTGGATAGATTCCTAATTCAGGCACAACAAAATCCATCAGGGAAATATTACTTATAAATTTGTTGCACGTGATTATACGAATAGACATTTTAAGCATTCCCTTACTAGTTTGGACCTAAAAGCATAATGATAAAGCCTTTATAACGCAACGTTGACTGACTGTCCGAAAGTACGTGAATTTGTGCACTTCTAATTGGCTACTTTATCAACTCCTGTGCATGAAACTATATTGCACGTATGCCCTGGAATATAGTTGAAACCTGTCCAAGGAATTCTGGAATCCATGTAGTAGTTCTACCCCTTTACCCCTACTCACTCTTTTATAATTTCAAAGGTTCTCTTTATGATTGTAACCAGGTTATCTAGTATATCGTTTGGTATCCTAAATTATTAACCTCTCTGATTAGGTCATCTATTACTAGCAACTAAAGAAGTGTAGGTAATACACATCCTTCGTGCAATCCTTGAATACGTGTTATTTATACTGCCTGATGACAAAGTTCAGAGATTTTTATCCGTCTTCTAAGCATTGCTAATAATTGGAGAGTCTATACCCTGATATCGCAGAAGGTGCACAAAAACACACGATTCACAACTTTCTTAAATGATTTGAAGCATTTCTCGGCAAGGCTGGGATATTTTAAAGATCAGTTTCATTCTGTCCAAAAAATAATGTTGATATAAAAAAAAACATTGAAATAATTTATTTTTTTGCCTAAAAAAAGGTTGCGGATAAAAACCCACTCGTTTCATTCAAAATATATTAATTGTATATATTTATTTATGCGATCTTGATTTTTAATAAATATTATTGCATTTTGCAAACTTTTCCGAAATGTTTCTGATTACCCCTTAACCTGAAATCTGTTTGTGAGGTTATAAAGTTTAAATAATAATGAAATGTAAATCACTGGCAAAAGTGATAAAACACATTTCTGAATTCATTTTGTTAATTATTAAGTTCAACACTTGTATTCTTACATGATATCTACAGGTTTTTGCGCGAGCAAATTTTTTCTGTTTGTTGTTTATGTTTTCCTTAAACTCTTCTGCTCGATAGATTTTAGTTTTGATCGCATTTCTTTTTCAAGAGTGCCTGGTTGTCTACTTAAGCAGGAAACTAAAATTTTACGTTATTTCAGCAATTCCTTTTCATTGTGTTGTTCAAACAAAGGGCAAAGAGTTGTCATTTTTCTTAAAACCTATTTGGTTATTACATCTTGTATTGTTATATTATCCTTACATACCTTACATTACTAATTTGTAGTTCGGATTTTTTTAAATATTTAATTGTTCGAAACAACGCAAAATTTAAATAGAACTTAAACCTTTTTCTTCTATACACAAATTATTTCTCCTCTTCTGGGTGTTTTTACAATAATTGATCGCTATAATAGTTCGGCACGTATTGCTCAACAAAATGGGAATAAATATACCTTTTTAAGGAGAAGCGATTTTCTTGTCGAGTTCCAAAAATAAATGTATCCAGTTGCTGCATAATTTACGTCATAAAAATATTACACACAAATTTCTCTTGCAGTAGGAGATTTCATAGACGATTTGTTAGTTGGGTTGTATCTTTTTTATACAGCATGTAAATTATAACATGTATTGGAGAGTTTTTTGAAAGGTGCGCTAGCCTGAAAAAGGGGGCCATAAGAAGATCGACAGGGTTCATCGAAACCTCTCGGCAGGAAAAAAAAATTTTTCTCTCTTCTCTTTTGGGTCACGTGAACTCAGGCAGTCACTTTCTTGTCTCTCCTAAATTTAAAAATTAATACTTTGTATCTCAGCTGAGTGTAAATTGTGATTAAAATCTTATTTTATTTTTTTATTGTTTGATAATTTCTGTATATATTTTTTCTGTAATTTTTCAAATTAGAAGGATTAGCGTTTATTTGATTTTTCTTTTTTCTTTTCTTGTATACACCTTTTTCCTGAGGAGATCCTCTTAGTTTCCATAAAATAAAATACAAAAATGTTTATGCAGCGTGAGTGATGGCGTGTTACAAATTCACCAGATACACACTGTATTCAGAACATTTACCAAATTATCTAAAGCACTTCTATTATTCTCACTAGTTTAAATTTGGATAGATAAAGTTTTTTAATTTCAAAAAAATTACGATCATTGTTTGGACCGATAAAACGGTCACTACCCCCTTAATGTGCAATTTAAGAAAAATGTCGACATTCATTCTTTTGGCTTAAATCCAGCTCAGAGAACATTCCCATGTCAGATGCCTACCCGCTCCCTAGAAGGAGCAAACAACCATTCAGTTTCTATTTACATAACACATGTGTGAATATACTGTTTATCACTTCTATACCTCGGAATCAAATGGGACCGGTTACATTTTTGGCAAAAAATGCTTGTAGGTTTTTCTAAATTATTTTTATACTGCACTTTTTGTATAGAGTATCCGTGCAAGTTTGAGTTAGCACTATTTCGTGTGACCATTCACTGTTGCTTATAGCTAATATTTGTTTTTATTTATTGTTTTATTGGATAAATAATTTTGTTGCTGGACATATAGACCACAGATATACAAATACAATAAAATTTACAAATCTTGCTTTGCACGAGACAGGTGCTGTCTTTATAACGTTACTAATAAAATGGTGAAAAAATCTATTCCTACAACACTACTTCCTATGATAGCATAGAAGAAAATTTGTCTGAATTAGTCGTTTAATAAAGTAGACATATTTTAACACAAATCCGAAATAATGTAAAAAAATTGTTTAATTTTTATAGAAAGATTTTGTTTATTTTAAAAGATCTGTGCGTATATTTTTTCTTGCAAAGGTGTAAACATCAGCATCTATTTGTAAGATTATTTTAAAATAAAAATGTAACTATTTTTCTATGTAACTATCCCTGCAGTTCACATATAAAAACAACTGGCAAGAATAGAAAAAGTGGAACAATTTCCTCTCTGGATTGCAAATAGTTCAATAAATTATTTTAAACTTTAGTCAACTGCAAGAGTGATAACAAATTTTGTCCTGTGCGGCTATTCCAGACTATAATTTTTATCATAGAATTTTGAAAGATGAATAATTAATAATAATAATTAAATATTAAAACAAATTTAAAACATTATCTCGTAAATCGATCATGGAAAGCGTAACTATTCTTAAATAAGCCAGGTGCCCTTGAAGAGTTATTGCGTTAAAGACATTTTTATTTCTAACAATAGAAGCAATGTAACCTGGGGGTGTTCATGTGTTAAAAACGGTCTTCTGTTAAAACTCTTCGGGGTGTTTCACCCCATTTTAATTCAGTTCACATTCGCCCTGCTTCAGGTTTTGGTACAGTCGGGGGTCGAATTCTCCTGACACAACTAGGATGAGATGGCCACCCCTCGAGGCACCGACTGTACCCTGGTCGGTAGCTATTGCATATCTTCACTTCCACCCCCGCCTCACCAACCCCTCACATACTCACGTAACCCTCGGTGAATTTCCAGGGCGTTTTCACCTTGGGCCGTCGCCCACAAATTGTACTTATGTCTTGAGCAAAACCCCCTCAAGACGTAGAACACTGAATAAATTTAACCCCTCTAATAGTTTTACGCCTTCACTCAGAGAACATTTTCAAGAAAAAAAGTCTACCGAGTATTGATTCTAAGGAAACGAGATATCAAATCTTTTCTTGCATATTACACAGCTTGAATTCTGAGAAATCAAATTTCCAAGTAGGTCTTATAAAGAAGGAATAATCTCGTTCGACAAGTAACAAAAATCCGTCTCGTTTTTTATTTAAATATTTTTTTTGTAAACAAATAATACTCTGAACCGACTTATCCTACCTGATAATAATTATTTCTATAGTTTAAAAGACTATTAAAAATTAATTTATTGTTAAAAAATGCAGTAATAGATAGTATTTATTTATAATCGATCAGAATGCTATGACAATTCTTTTTCATAAAAAAAAAACAGTTCATAATGGTAATTGGATTATACTATGTGACTTGCAAATAACCTATATATATCATGTTAGTATTTTAAGTCTTCTTTGATTTATTTCGCACGCACTTTCTTCAAACAGTTCTCTCTCTCCTCTCTCTACAGTGCAATGATAATGCTAATGGCAAAGCAATGATACGGGTTCACATATCATTTGTTGTATATTTTATTCATTTTCTATTTTATAGGTTGGTTTTCACAATAGATGAGAAATTTCAAACTCTAAATTGAAAAAGTTCTTGACGGCGAGTCTTCGCCTCACAACTGGTCAGATTTAGGCCATATTTAATTAATTATTGTGTTTAAAACCTACACCAACCTAGTGAAAGACATCTAATTTAAATTTCCTGGGACCCACGGCTTATCTGTATACTACTCAATCCCCCCTTTTTGAATAATCTAAAATCTATGGCCATCAGAAACCTATGGTTAGAAACCTACGTGGTGTCACGTAGACTCCTTCCATTCTTGCCCACTAAAAAAATATATACACAACCAAACGAGTTTTATGAGCTTTGCCAAGTTAAACATATTTCAATTTTGATTGTTATCTCTTCCAGGAAATGCTGAATTCCTGCTGCAGCGGTTCTAGACATAACAAATGAACACTCCATCCAGTTTAAACTCCCATCATTTTGTACGATAAATGCCGCCGAAGCTCTAGCGATAAGGGAAGCTATAAACTACATTGTAAAGTTAAAACTATCAAACGCGGTAATTTTCTCGGATAGCCTTAGTGTTCTGACGGCTTTAATGAAAACGGATACCGCCGAAGATCCCATTATCATAGAGATCAAAAGCATTATGCTATCTTCGGCAAGTCACATAGCTATCCACTTGCTATGGGTTAAAGGTCACAGTAGGAACAAAGATAACAATCGGGTGGATATACTGGCGAAAGAGGCAGCGCTGGCCGGAATCCCCATAAAAGAAATTGCACCCTTGGACATTATATCGCATACCAGATCCTTATTGCGCAAGAAATGGCAAAGCGAATACGGGCTATCATCCCAAAATAAAGGCCTATGGTTTTCCATGTACCAACCATCCTTACAGACCAAATCGTGGTTCTCAAATGTGAAAAGAAGTAGAAAATTCTTCACTACGATATGTAGATTGAGATTCAATCACAATAGACTCCCAGCACATCTTCATAAAATAAGGATTCTACCAACCAACAAATGCCTGTGCGACGATAATTCAACGGCGGATTCAAACCACATCCTACTAGCATGCCCGTTGAAATCTTCCGGAAGAGAACATATTTTTGAGGTTCTCAAGAAATACAAAATCCCTCTCCCTAGTTCAGTAAATCTAATATTAGCCAACACGAAATGCATTGAAGTGCTCGACTCCATCTACAAATTCATATCACAAAATGAAATAGATATATAAGTAATTAAATATGCTTGATGTTGGGGGTGGCCGGGGGTGAGCCCTGCGGGGACAGTGCGGCCAGGGGGCCGGTGGGGGGACGTCCCGGGACTCTCTGGGCGTGTTTTACCCCGGACTGCGGAATCGGGGAGCCCGGATGTCCTACCTGGGTGGCCTCGGGGGCCGTGCCGTCTCGGCGGGGGTCGCCCCCCGGCGTCTGCCAGCACCAAGTAACGAAAGTGGCTACTAGTACAAGGCCAGAAAAAAAAACTGAATTCAAAAATTCCTCAAAAAATCTGATCTACTGATTATAGAATAAAAGCCAGAAGCAAAGTTAGGGGTTTAGTTTAATTTATCATAAATCTTTGGCCGAGGGCAATTAACCCGGTCGAGAATACTCTTGGATTAGTTCGGGTTTTGTCACGAGGGGATTTGTTCCTGGCAAACGTTGCTCGCCAATAGTGAAAGGACGAGATAAATCTCTCCCTGAGGCCTCTAGCTGACTCAACAGGACCATCAGTCACAGATTGTCAATCGATTGAGTTGTCGATCTGCAAATACGGCAGGATTTGCGTATTATTTTATCGTATCTACTAACATTTTAACTCCGATATTCATTTTAAATAAACCTTAAAGTGGAAGCCTAATATGTTAAATACGTTAAATCGAGCCAACTATGTATTAAGTGACAAGCTGTAATAATTGAATTTGTAATAAAAAAATTCTTACCACTGTGATTGAACTGCGGCGACTTACCTAAAACACAAAATACATATTTAAAAATTAAAGATTTCAATGTTGGTTTGGCTTATTTACAAAAACATGAAGTTGTCAAATTATAAAGCTCTCAATGCGATTAGGTGGGGAATGTATAGAAATTTAAGTGTTTTTAAGTTTGTTCAGCCGAGCCAAATTGTCTTTGTGTCTTTTTGAATTACAAAAAAGTTTCCTTGTCCAACTGAAAAAGAAATTCTTC